>NC_057858.1:16127729-16433863 GCF_015237465.2 Chelonia mydas | reverse complement strand
GGTACCGATCTGGACGTGTCTGCAAATACAAACAAAGCATCACTGCAAACCTACTCACAAAGCACCCAACTACACAATCTGAAACATGACCTCACCTGCATACTGCTTCCTGAAGAGAAGGCACACCTACTAAACATTACACCCCCCGAGAGAAGCACCCACCCACCCCAAACACACTCATCCACATATTGGTGGCCCTCCCCATGTCCCACCACAACAGGGGCCCATCACTAACTAGGATGCTCCCATCCTCCTCAGAAAACCAACACCCAATAGAAAAGAAAAGGCTGAAGCGGTGACCTGTGATGCAAACCCAGAGCTGTGTAAGAGAGGACATCTGAGAACGGAGCATCTCTAGTTACAGAGAGGATAATCTGCCAGCAGTCAACCTTCCTCCAGCAGAAACACAAGCTCCCTCCGTACAACGATCTCCTGCCCACCCCTCACGTGCCCATTAAGAATGGGCACAGTTTAGAGGACTCCTACCCCTAAATAAGAAGCTTCAACGGCACAAATACTTCTGACCAAACCCTTCGGCAGATACTTATTTCACCAGGATGGGCTGCAATGGTGTCCCTAGCCTCTGTTTGCTGGAAGCTGCAATCAGGTGATGGGATGGATCACTTGATGATAACCTGTCCGTTCATTCCCTTTGGAGCACCTGCCATTGGCCGCTGTCAGAGGACAGGATACTGGGCTTGATGGACCTTTGGTCTGACCCACTATGGCCATTCTTATGTACTCAACTTTGACAGCCACTCCCAAGATCTTCTTTTCCTTTGTAAACGGGTCTTTGCTCCCATACATCAGCATCCATCTGGCACCAATGCACAGCTATGCCATGACAGAACTAGTCACGACCCTCCACGGAACGAGGTGACACGGTACTGGATGTGGAAGCATCTGCAAATACAAACAAAGCTTGACCGAAAACCTACTCGCAAAGCTCCCAGATACATGATACAAAAGATTACCCCACCTACATACTGCTTCCTGAAGAGAAGGAACACCTACTACATATTATACCCCTCAAGAGAAGCACCCACCCACCTCAAACACGCTCATACACATATTGGTGGCCCTCCACGTGTCCCACCACAACAGGGGCCCATCACTAACTAGGATGCTCACATCCTCCTCGGAAAACCACCACCACGTAGAGGAGAACACAAGGTGGAAGGGGTGACCTGTGATGCAAACCCAGTGCTGCGTACGAGAGAAGAACTGAGAACGGAGCATCTCTAGTTACAGACAGGTCACTCTGCCAGCAAACGACCTTCCCTCGGGGGAAACTCACACTCTCTCCATACAACGAGCTCCTGCCCACCCCGCATGAGCCAATTCAGAATGGGGAGAGTTTAGAGGACTCCCGCCTCTAAACAATGAGCCTCAACGGCTCAAATACTTCTGGCTATCAAACCCTTCAGCAGAGACTTAACTTTGACAGCCACTCCCGCTCTCAAGATCTTCTTGTCCGTTGTACATGGGGCTTTGCTCCCATACGTTGACAGCCGTACAGCGATGTCATGACACAGTCACAGAGAAGTAGTCACAACCCTCCATGGAACGACACAACACGGTACCAGATCTGGACGCATCTGCAAAGATGAACAAAGCTGGACTGCGAACCAACTCACAAAGCACCCAACTACACAATATGAAACATGACCTCACCTGCATACTGCTTCCTGAAGAGAAGGAACGCCTACTACACATTACACCCCCCTCAGAGAAGCGCCCCCCGACCCTAAACACTCTCATCCACATACTGTTGGCCCTCCCTGTGTCCCACCACAACTGGGACCCATCGCTAACTAGGATGCTCTCATCCTCCTCAGAAAACCACCACCACCTAGAGGAGAACACAAAGTGGAAGCAGTGACCTGTGATGCAAACCCAGTGCTGCGTACAAGAGAAGAACTGAGAACGGAGCATCTCTAGTTACAGACAGGTCACTCTGCCAGCAATCGACCTTCCCTCGGGGGAAACGCACGCTCCCTCCGTACATCAAGCTCCCGCTCACCCCTCATGTGCCCATTCAGAATGGGGAGAGTTTAGAGGACTCCCGCCCCTAAACAAGGAGCCTCAATGGCTCAAATACTTCCGACTATTGAACCCTTCAGCAGAGACTTAACTTTGATAGCCGCTGCCGCTCTCAAGATCTTCTTGTCCTTTGTACACGGGCCTTCGCTCCCATATGTTGACAGCCGTACAGCGATGTCGTGACAATCAAAGAGAAGTAATCATGACCCTCCACAGAATGAGACTACTCGGTACTGGATCTGGACACATTTGAAAATAAAAACAAAGCTTGATTGCAAACCTCAGTTATAAACTCTACTCACAAAGCTCCCAACACCACAACATGAAAGATGACCTCACCTACATACCGATTCCTTGAGAGGGAACAGCTACTACACATTACACCCCCCACATGGAACACTCTCATCCACATGGAAAATGGCTACGCTTCTACATAATGGTGGCTCTCCCCCTTTCGCTACACCACAGGGGCCCATCGCTAACTAGGATGCTCACATCCTCCTCGGAAAACCACCACCGTGTAGAGGAAAACACAAGGTGGAAGCGGTGACCTGTCATGCCAACCCAGTGCAGCGTAAGAGAGAAGAACTTAGAACGGAGCATCTCTAGTTACAGATAGGTCACTCTGCCAGCACGCTCAGGGGAAACGTACTGCTCCCTCCATACAATGAGCTCCCGCCCACCCCTCACAGGCCCAGTAAGAATGAGCAGAGTTTAGAGGACTCCCATAAGTAAAGAAAGAGCCTCAACATCAGAAAAGCTTCTGACCATCGAACACTTTGGCATATACTTATCTTTGGAAATTGGACAGGTGCTCTCCCTCTTGAGATCTCCTTCACCTCGGTAGACAGGCCTTAATTCCCATATGTTGAAATTGCTTACAAAATACAGCACTTGTGTGACAGACAAAGAAAAATATTCACAACGCAACTCAGTACCGGATCTGGACAATGCGAATACAAGGAAAGCTTGACTGCAAACATGGTTTATAAACTCTACTCACAGGATTCCAGACAACTGAGTAGGAGAAAATACAGGAGGAGAATGCAGTTGAGGTTAAGAGAAGAAAGTCTTACTAAATACTACAGTCTTCTCAGACCAGTCCCCTCCTAACCCAGACAGGAAACTTCTATGCTTCTACAACAGTCCAACACAATGGACACGCTACCAATACCAGGTGTGTGTTTAACAGAATCTCTGTCGGAAACAACCTCCAATGTCTTCCCTCCTAATGAAAATACAAATGATAACACATGAATCAAACACACATTACACAAAAATAAGCACAGAAAAATAGTACACTAACACAAATACATGTCACCGTGACCATAAACACCCCTACAAGTGCCTATGTGCATCTCTTTGAACCAACACAAAGTCAAATGACTTACTGTGACAAGACCTCAGCTTATATACTGCCTAAGCTCCACCCCTCCATTTCCCAGCATGCTTTAGAAGCCAAAGGCAGCTATAAATACAGACTCAGGCAACACAGAAACCCTTTAGTTCATGCCTAGCTTAGCAGTGGCAAGCACTGTTCATCTTGATGTATTAATCAGCCTTCCTTCTTACAATACAAATTTGCAGAAGACTTAAACTCTATCACCAGGTAACACTATAATTACCATGTTTCAGCTTCCTAAAAAGAAAATGCTACCTAGAGGGGACTCCACAGTAGGTCCAGTTGGGGGCTGCTGAAAGAGGTACCTCAACGGTGCTGGTGGGGTGCATTTGTACTGTGAGAGGGTATTTAGAGGGTAATGGAAAGATTATTTAGCTGATGCTTGAGGGCATACCACGGCCTCAAGCTCAAAATGGAGGGCAGTGTCACTCCCTGACACGCTGCCCGGGCAGCTGCCACAAGCCAGAGAAACTGCACCATCCCCATGACCAACTTTAGGGAAAATGGCAACCTGTGCAAACTTGTACTTTGCCCCAAGCTACCTCCCCCTATCCCCTGCACACCCCACTGCCTCCTCCAAGTGCTTAATTTACGTAGACAAAAGTCACAGAGCTCAGGCCCGGCATAAATTAAGCACTGTATGGGCAGCTAGAGAGCACTGGCTGCCAGGTAGGCACCCGGCTCTTCAGGCAACACCACCACCCGCAGCAGAATCACAGACGTAAGGGTTGCGTAGTGTATTGCCACCCTGATGCCACCATTGCTGCTGCAGCTTGTGGTTCCTGGCACTCAGCATGCAGCTCAAGGTGGACTTCATGCTGTCACACAGGGGGCTGCATCTTGCCAGAGCCCACAGCCCTCTGGCCACTCCCAGCTCACCAGAGGCAATGTTTATATTTGGGGGGGTAAGGCAATTTTAATCATGATTCCAGGGGCTATCTGAGCACCTGAAAACTCCAGGTTTCTTGCACATGATAACTTAGATATAGTACTCCTGTCAGCTAAATCCTAATTCTTTATATATATATATATATATATAAAAGAAAAAATATAAACTGAAAATGTGGCTTTAGTTGGAGTTTGTATATATGTATGTTTAGAACAATTAGGAGACAATACAGCAAGACAGTCCCACTCCCAAGCCTGAAGGTGTCAGTTCTGGAGCTTTAACACAGATATCAGAAACACACATTTGCTATTTTGTACATTATCTTTAGTACAGATATATACAAAGTGAGCAAATAAGCACATTTTAAGTAGAGTTTATTTAACACACACTCTGTGTTACTACCATTATCTACTCAAAATTAAGTAAATGCTTTTTAGTGGAGTGAAAAACGATTCACTAAAATAAACATACATGATTGATGTGGTGTTTTCTCTTTTATTAAGAAAGGAAATTCATTTCTCTAAATATTTTTGCATTTATGTTTACCAATCAATCAAAATCATGTACATGACTCACTAAAGTTTGACAGGTTTCAGAGTAGCAGCTGTTAGTCTGTATCCGTAGAAAGAAAAAGGGTACTTGTGGCACCTTAGAGACTAACAAATTTATTTGAGCGTAAGCTTTCGTGAGCTACAGTTTATGCTCAAATAAATTTGTTAGTCGCTAAGGTGCCACAAGTACTCCTTTTCTTTTTACTAACATTTGAGTCCATCATGGTTATTAGTATCGTACATGTAACCACATTTATTTTCATACAAATGTTAAGTTATTTTACAGAGATCACTAAAAATACGATTTGAAAATAAGCGACCTTCAGCTGTAGTGGCTACAGTTGTGAGTAGATGCAGAATTTATGTTCTAGCAGGATACTATTATTTGATTGTCTGACTTTTATCATATTGTGCTTTATCACTGTTATTTTAAATAATTAATGAAAATTAAGCAATTACAATTACCAGCCAGGACAGGTTAGGCATTTTAGAACTCATTTCTACCTTAAATTTAATTATTTGAGTAGTAAAATTATGAAATGCACAGACCACAGAAAAAATAAACAACCAGCACTGTAACCCTTAAACTTTGAAATGCACCATGCACGTATAGTCTCTGCAATTTTATTCTTTCAAAGAAAGTAATAACAACAACAACAACAGTACAAGTGTGTATGTAAGAGAGAGGCTGTGTGTATTTGGAGAGTGAGAGACAGCACACTCTTACTTTAAGCGGAGACCTCACTAATCAGAAGGCTTGTTCAGTCCAGCAGCAGAACTCAGCATCTCCCACTCAGGACCCAGAGGTAACAGCACAAACTCCTCACTCCCCCTACCCAAGCTCAGCAGAGACCAAATACAAAGACGGGGGATTGTGACACCCCAGCATCAGCCTCTGCAGAGCGGACAAGAGGTTCCCAGGACCAGCTTGGCCAAGGGTTGCTCCAAGTGTGGGTAGGGGGCAAGAGTAGGGGCACTGAAACAGAGGGCACCAGGGAGCCATGCCCCATTACTTTTAATATTACTTTCTACAAGCCATAGGGGGAAGAAACACCTGTGTTTCTCGACAGGACAGTATTTAGGGCACACCTCATGTTCCCATGAGGAATACTATCGATGACACACCTCTTGTTTGCAGAGGGGACAGTATTCAGGACACACTCCTTGTTCCCAGGAGGAGTGGTATTGTTGACACACCTCTTGTTTCTGGCTCGGGGGAGGGGCAGTATTCATGTCACACCTGTTGTTTCCAGAGGGGACACTTTTCAGCACACACCCCTTGTTCCCGGGAGGAGTGCTATTGATGACACACCTCTTGTTTCGGGGGGGCAGTATTCAGTACACACCCTTGTTTCCAACAGGACTACAATTCATGACACACTCCTTGTTTCTGGATGGGGCAGTATTCAGGAGACACCTCTTACTTCCAGAAGACACAGTATTCAAGACACACTCCTTGTTTCCAGAGAACATTGTACTCATATTTCTTCTTCCCCAAAGGAACCGTGTTCAGGACACACCTCTTGTTCCCAGGGGGAGTACTATTGATGACACAACTCTTGTTTCCAGAGGGGACAGTATTCAGGACACACCCCTTGTTTCCAAAGGGAGACACGCCTCTTGTTCCGACTAGGAGTACTAATGATGACACACCCCTTATTTCCTGGAGTACCACCAGTGATGACACACCCCTTATTTCCTGGAGTACAGGAGGAGTACTATTGATGACACACATCTTGTTTCCAGAGGAGACAGTATTCATGGCACACTTCTTTTTCTGGAGGACACTATACTCATAACACATCTTTTGTTGCCAGAAAGGACAGTATGCTGGACATAGCTCTCGTTCTCATTAGGACTATTAATGACTCACCCCTTCTTTTTACAGGGGACACTATTCGAGACTCACCCCTTCTTTCTGCAGGGGACACTATTCAGGATAAACCCCTTATTTGCAGAGGGGACTGTATTCAGAACACACCTCTCCTCTCTGGAGGGAACAGTCGTAGGAACATATTTCTTGGTCCCTGTGGGGACAGTATTCGTGACAGACCACTTGTTCTTATGAGAAGTATTATTGATAAAACACCCCTTCTTTCTGTGGGGGGACAGTATTTGTAACACACCTATCCTTTCCAGAGAGGACAGTATTCAGGACCCACCTCTTGTTCCCAGAGGGAGCACTATTGATGACACACTTCTTGTTTCTGGGGGGCACAATATTCGGGCACAGCCCTTGTTCCCAGAGGAGACAGTATTCAGAACACACTTCTCGATCCCACTGGGGACAGTAATTGTGACACGCCTCTTGTTCCCAGGAGTACTATTGATGAGACAGCTCTTGTTTCCGGGGGGACGTTATTCGGGACTCACTTCTCCTTCCCAGGAGGAGTACTATTGGTGGCACCCCTCTTGTTTCGGGGGGATAGTATTCAGGACACACCGTTTGTTTCTGGGGGGACTACAATTCACGACATGCCTTTGTTTCCAGGGGGACTACAATTCATGACACACCCCTTGTGTCGGTGGGAAGGGTAGTCACCGGTCACACCTTATTCCCAGAGCAGACGGTATTCATGACACGCCCCTCGTGCCCAGAGGGCAGGGTACTCGTAGCACATCTCTTATTCCTCGAAAGGACAGTATTCAGGACACACCTCTTGTTCTCAAAAGGTGTACTATTAATGACACCTGTAGTTTCCAGGAGCAATACTATTAATGATAAAAAGAAAAGGAGTACTTGCGGCACCTTAGAGCCTAACAAATGTATTGGAGCATAAGCTTTCGTGAGCAACAGCAGATGAAGCTCACGAAAGCTTACGCTCCAATACATCTGTTAGTCTCTAAGGTGCCGCAAGTACTCCTTTTCTTTTTACAGATACAGGCTTACACAGCTGCTACTCTGAAACCTGTCATTATTAATGATACACCCTTTCTTTCGGGAGGGGACGCTATTCGACACACCTCTTGTTCCCAGAGGGGACTGTATTCAGAACACACGTCGGGGGCCCAGTATTTGTGTCACGCTTCTGGTTTCTGCAGGGTCAGTATACATGACACACCCCTTGTTTAATGGGAGAGGGGGACAGTATTCACGTCACACCTCTTGGTTCCAGAGAGGACAGTATGCGTATCACACCTCATTTCCAGGAGTACTATTGGTAACACACCCCTTCTTTCTGGAGGGCACAGTATTCGTGACACACCCCTTGTTCCCCGAGGTTGTGTCACATCTCTTCTTTCCAGGAGAAGTACTATTGATGACGCACCCCTTCTTTTTGGAGGGGACAGTATTCCTGACTCACCCCCTTCTTTCCAGGTGGAATGCTATTGACAACAGATCCCTGGGGTTCCCGAGCACGGAGTCGACCCTGCACAGGACATGTTTTCGCTGAGGGAATGTGGCCGAGAAGACACTGAACGCATCTTGTCACGGGAACGATTATATTGGGGAAAATTAGAATCGCACCATCTGCAAAGCAGACTGCTACAGCGGGGAATTAAACTACTTCCTGTTTCTGAAGAAGACTAACAAAACACACCATATTTTTTATTATACATAAAATGTTACTGACTAACCGTAGATCATTATTGGTTTCCAAGAGGACAGCAGGATACTATTTGAGTGTTGCTATTAATATTTACTTCAGAAACAAGATGGCTGGGGCTGCACCCCAAAGCACAAAGTTTCTAATAGCTGCAGCCCTTTGCACATTTGAATCCTGCATGGAGAAAAGTGCTCTCTGATTGCCTCCCATACATGCCCCTCCTGGACTACGGCAACCTCTCAGATCTACCGTAGCGCTAGCTCTCTCACTTTCCCTAACCCAAACTCATTCCAAAGGGGCAGGAGGGGGGCCAGCTGTGAGCACTCCTCTTTCCCCAACTCCCAAAGCCTTTGAACGAGCAGTTACAGGAAAAAAAACCCTCCTCCCCATCATGAGCTTGTGTGAAAAACTCATGTCCCCAAAAACTGTCTCCTTTGACTAGAAAATGTTCCTCATTCCATCGCTAGTGTTCCCTACCCACCCAATGAAAATGGTCTCGCTTCCATATAAACAGGAAGTAGCCCTCCTTCCATAACTACATTTATCCCCAGCCTTTAAGTGGCGTACATTCCATCAACAGTAACCTGTCTGAACATAAAATGCCCCAAGTCCCATCAAGGGTGTGTTCCGTGAAAAACAAGCAACACCCCAAATCCACTGTATACCGTCCCCCACAGAAACAAGAAATAGCCCACATACCAATCAAAGTGACCCCCGGTGACGTTCCCCAGGGTAGAATCTGAACCGCTCAACTCCTGTCTCCCTTGAACTGTGCTTGGCTAGTGAAAAGCAGCCTCTCCACGCTCTGCTCAAACACATACATGAACATGTACAGTCGCTCCCAGCTGCTCACGAACGATGTACAGGGTGACATACACACATTTTCAGTCCTGGCCTTGGACCCCAGAAATGTGCATCTTTAACTGTCCAGCACACTACTGCACAGAACAAGCTCATTATTAGTCCATCACGTCATCCAAGGAAACGATTATGCCCGAGCCTTTGTTAACCTAACTAGAGATTCCCCAAATACATCGACCGCAACACGCTGCTTCGACGCAACAAGTCGATTAACTAGGAAAATATCACTTACAAGGATAAAATCACAAACCAATTCTGAATTTTATGGCCTTACACATTTTATTTCTTTTGTAACCAATTCCTAAACATCACCAAGCTAAATACCATTTCAAAGCCAAAAGTTTTCTCACCCAACAGCTTACAGCAGTTCATACTAACTGGAAAGACTTCCAGCCACAACCGCCCTCCCCACAGTTCTGTGATGCTCCAATTGTCCGTCAAGCGATCTTGTTGCCGTGAGTACAGACAGAGGAGGACAGCTAACGATGAGGTCGCTGTCTCTTATTCTTGGGTCCTCCTCCTCTCTTTCAGAAATATCCCCGACTGGGGTGCAGACGATCCATCACGGGCATAACTGAAATGAGTACTAGTTAGTAAAACTAAGATTGCTTTAAATAGTACAAGGATCTGTGATCGTGAGCAAACTGCAATAAATCCTTGCTGATCTTAAATACAAAAAAGAAACTTACAAGAAGTGGAAGATTGGACAAACGACCAGGGATGAGTATAAAAATATTGCTCGGGCATGCAGGAGTGAAATCAGGAAGGCCAAATCACACCTGGAGTTGCAGCTAGCAAGAGATGTTAAGAGTAACAAGAAGGGTTTCTTCAGGTATGTTAGCAACAAGAAGAAAGTCAAGGAAAGTGTGGGCCCCTTACTGAATGAGGGAGGCAACCTAGTGACAGAGGATGTGGAAAAACCTAATGTACTCAATGCTTTTTTTGCCTCTGTCTTCACGAACAAGGTCAGCTCCCAGACTGCTGCGCTGGGCAGCACAGCATGGGGAAGAGGTGACCAGCCCTCTGTGGAGAAAGAAGTGGTTTGGGACTATTTAGAGAAGCTGGACGTGCACAAGTCCATGGGGCCGGATGTGTTGCATCCAAGAGTGCTAAAGGAGTTGGCGGATGTGATTGCGGAGCCACTGGCCGTTATCTTTGAAAACTCATGGCGATCGGGGGAAGTCCCGGACGACTGGAAAAAGGCTAATGTAGTGCCCATCTTTAAAAAAGGAAAGAAGGAGGATCCTGGGAACTACAGGCCAGTCAGCCTCACCTCAGTCCCTGGAAAAATCATGGAGCAGGTCCTCAAGGAATCAATTCTGAAGCACTTAGAGGAGAGGAAAGCGATCAGGAACAGTCAGCACGGATTCACCAAGGGCAAGTCATGCCTGACTAATCTAATTGCCTTCTATGACGAGATAACTGGTTCTGCGGATGAAGGGAAAGCGGTGGACGTGTGGTTCCTTGACTTTAGCAAAGCTTTTGACACTGTCTCCCACAGTATTCTTGCCTGCAAGTTAAAGAAGTACGGGCTGGATGAATGGACGATAAGGCGGCTAGAAAGCTGGCTAGATTGTCGGGCTCAACGGGTAGTGATCAATGACTCCATGTCTAGTTGGCAGCCGGTATCGAGTGGAGTGTCCCTAGGGCCGGTCCTGGGGCCGGTTTTGTTCAATATCTTCATAAATGATCTGGAGGATGGTGTGGATTGCACCCTCAGCAAGTTTGCAGATGACACTAAACGGGGAGGAGAGGTAGATACGCTGGAGGGTAGGGATAGGATACAGACGGACCTAGACAAATTGGAGGATTGGGCCAAAAGAAATCTGATGAGGTTCAACAAGGACAAGTGCAGAGTTGTGCACTTAGGATGGAAGAATCCAATGCACCGCTACAGACTAGGGATCGAATGGCTAGGCAGCAGTTCTGCAGAAAAGGACCTAGGGGTTACAGTGGACGAGAAGCTGGATATGAGTCAACGGTATGCCCTTGTTGCCAAGAAGGCCAATGGCATTTGGGATGTATAAGTAGGGGCATCGCCAGCAGATCGAGGGACGTGATCGTTCCCCTCTATTCGACATTGGTGAGGCCTCATCTGGAGTACTGTGTCCAGTTTTGGGCCCCGCACTGCGAGAAGGATGTGGAAAAATTGGAAAGAGTCCAGCGGAGGGCAACAAAAATGATTTGGGGACTGGAACGCATGACTTATGAGGAGAGGCTGAGGGAACTGGGGATGTTTAGTCTATGGAAGAGAAGAATGAGGGGGGATTTGATAGCTGCTTTCAACTACCTGAAAGGGGGTTCCAAAGAGGATGGCTCTAGACTGTTCTCAGTGGTAGCGGATGACAGAACGAGGAGTAATAGTCTCAAGTTGCAGTGGGGGACATTTAGGTTGGATATTAGGAAAAACTTTTTCACTAGGAGGGTGGTGAAACACTGGAATGCGTTACCTAAGGAGGTGGTGGAATCTCCTTCCTTAGAAGTTTTTAAGGTCAGGCTTGACAAAGCCCTGGCTGGGATGATTTAATTGGGGATCGGTCCTGCTTTGAGCATGGGGTTGGACTAGATGACCTCCTGAGGTCCCTTCCAACCCTGATATTCTATGATTCTAAATTATTAAAGCTTAGAACATAAAACTGTCTAAAATAATAACTGCACCGTTGCTGCAGTCATTCCAGAACAACGGTTTTGGCCTGTAGCTAAATTACAGCAAATTAGTAAACAAATGGTTTTTAAAAAACTGAGAATTGTAAAGGTTATTTACTTACTTTTTAACAACATATTAAGCCGTTAGCCATGTAGTTAATAAATATGCAAAAAACATTTTACCCATGTGTGACATTCCACAGCATACAATCTACACCAGTGAGTCCCAACTGCGGGTCTGTGAGCCCTGGTGCCCCATGGGGTAGAAGACCTGGCATTGCGCAGGGCTAAAGCTGGGAGCCCCAAGCACCAGCCTCCCGTGGGACAGAAGCCCCCAGCCCTCCAATCTGGTGGCTGAAGCCTGGAGCCCCCCACAGCCCCCCGCACAGTGGGGCAGAAGCCCTGATCTAGACTGTTGAACAGATGCGTCCCCTTAGTTCTCCAACCTGGAGTGCTTTTTACACTGCTTTGCTGTGAGAAGCACCACTACCGGACAGTTCATACACAGCCTCCAGGTTGTGAATTACTCCCAGCTATACAGCGTGAATGCCGGCAACCAGCCACGTGCATGTTACGCTGCAGAAGAAGAGCAGCAAATTCCCAATCTCAGACTCCCCCCACCCCCAGCAATGTGCATCTTGTACTGCCCGGGACACAAGCAGACAGTGTGAGCTCATATAAAGGCTGTCGTTTCATTAATAGAAAATGATATGCACAAGCCATGTTATCTCAAGTGGAAGATCCCAAATGCACTGCTTAGCAAATACAATTGTTTTATTGTTAATCTTTCTTTCTGTAGTTAAAAGTCAGCAGTTCTCCAACTGGGGGTCCTGATGAAAAGGGGGGCTGCGGCATTGCCAATCTACCTTGTGTGCTGCCTTTAGAGCTGGGGGGGCTGGCGAGTGGGGGCTGCTAGCTGGGCGCCCAGCTGCGAAGGCAGCACCGCTGCCAGCAGCAGTGCAGAAGTACGGGTGGCAGTACCATACCATGCCAGGTCAGCAGCTGCTGCTCTCTGACTGCCCAGCTCTGAAGGCAGTGCGTAAGTAAGGGTGGCACGGTATGGGGACGGAGGTTGTCGCAGCCTGCAATATTTTCAAAAGGGGTCCCGGCCAAAAAGTTTGAGATCCTCTGTTTTAAATGATTGCCAGTACTGAGGCATGAAAGCAAGAATTGGTTAAAAAGAGAATAAGATAAAATGCACAGCAATACCTAACTTAGCAAGTTGAATGGATTCAAAGCTAAGCTTTTTCTTACTGTATGCTCTTCACAGTCTGTACTATCTAGAGGCCTCCAGGCTAGGACCCATCCACCAGTTGTGTTTCTTTAGGTGCTGTTGCTGCTATGAGTGGTGAAGAGCGGAGGAGAGAGGTGATTTTTCTTCTCTCCTTATACTTTTGACTCACTGTGATTTATGCAAGGGAAATTCATTTTTACTTTGCCCGCTTAACCTAGCTTTGATTTGTTTGGTTCCAAGCATGTGTGTTCCCTGCTCTCATTTCCACTGGCTGTATCTGTCTCATATCGGTTATATTGGAGGTATACGTGACCATTACTAACAAATCTGTCCCACCTTCACCTTGTAAAATGCATGGTCTCTACAGATATCAAAGATGATACACAAATTAGATTCAACCTTTAAAGTTGTGCCAACCATATCTGGAGAGCCGTATGAGCAAGAACATAATATATGTAATAAAAATGTATTAAACAAATTTTGCTTTTTGTAGAAAAGAAAACATAATCTAATCATTATGGCTTTGAGTCACAATTTGTGATACAGTTCTCCAATCAGTGGGCTTCATTATAATTTAAGGTTTCAGAGTAACAGCCGTGTTAGTCTGTATTCGCAAAAAGAAAAGGACTACTTGTGGCACCTTAGAGACTAACCAATTTATTTGAGCATAAGCTTTCGTGAGCTACAGCTTGCATCCGATGAAGTGAGCTGTAGCTCACGAAAGCTTATGCTCAAATAAATTGGTTAGTCTCTAAGGTGCCACGAGTACTCCTTTTCTTATTATAATTTAAGGCATGCAAAGCTCCTTTCTTTAAACTTTGACTTTCCAATTTTGATTTGATTAAATAGTAGAAAATTCCAAGAAACATTGTGGATTTGAGGTCATTAAGCTATCAAAGTGGAGACATAATTTATGTGTAGCTAAAAAGAAACTAAAAACTGATATTAAGTTGTAAGATGTTTAGCAGCACATCACCTTTTATTAGATACTTTGGGCTGTAAACTGAAAATGGGTAAAGATCATCATTTGTTTCACCGCTTGCATATTTAAAGCTGCACATTCATACAGACTATTAACATGTTATGCACCGGTGGTTAAACTTGCTTATTTGGCATCATAATTTATCCTTGTGGAATTTGAGTTTTGTTTTTTTTTTAACCATCAGCAGTCAGCTGATGTTTTTGGGACCACTTTTTGTAGTTACGAGTCATTTCCTACACCCAAAAGCAGTTAACAAGGAAAAAAGTGGAAAAAATAATAACAGCCCAATGCTAAAACAACAGTGCATGAACGAAAAGTATCATTATGAAACCAACACACAGAAGTGTGGTTCTGTAACTATCCTTGTAGGTCATGTGACAAATTATAGGTAGCTAACAAAACAGTAGTGTGATAGCAGCTCTGATTTAAGCTAAGTTGAAAGCCATGTGGTTAAGCAAGTAAAGTTTGGGTTTTTAATGCTTTTACAGTAAACCTTAATCACATTTTAAAACACTTTAGGGTTACTAAGTTTTACCAGTTATAAAAATGACACACTGTAATATAAACAAAAGAAAAACAAGCAAGCGTTTAACATATGAAAAAATAATTATAAATGGTTAACCCTTCAATTTTTTTAAGCAAAAGCACTCTCACAATTGGCTTTCCAATTGTAGTCTTAGCATGCCACGATTCACAAGTAAATGAAAGAACTAATTTTTTTCCACACCAAGAAAAAAGCAGTTGAGAGCATAAAAAACTGCAATTGATGTTGTCTTTTTGAAAAGGGGACTTTGAGTGGCTACACAACACAAACTTAACTATCTGTTTCAATTTCTGTGCTTTTTGGTTTGGATGCATTTTGTTTCTTTTGTATTTTTCAAGTAATTATTTCATGAAATTTGGATTGAATTGTAGAGTTTTCAAGTGTGTGGGCTTGTTTATATCATCAAAATTCACATAACTCATCTTGTTTCAGTTACCCTGGCTCGGTTCTAGCTCCTTGATCAGGGGCGGGCAAACTTTTTGGCCCGAGGGCCACATCGGGTTTCTGAAATTGTCTGGAGGGCCAGTTAGGGGAGGCTGTGCCTCCCCAGACAGCCAGGTATGGCCCGATCCCCCTTTGCTTCTCACCCCCTGACAGTCTCCCTGCAACTCCTGCCCTATCCAACCCCCCTGTACCCTGATGGCCCCCCGGGGACCCCTGCCCCATTCACCCCCCGCTCTCTGTCTCCTGACCACCCCTGGACTCCCTGCCCCTAACTGCCTCCCGCCGCCCCATCCAACTCCCTTCTCTCCTTCCTGACTGCCCCCCCCAGACCCCTGCCCATCCAACCAGCCCTTCTCCTTGACCGCCCCCAGAACCCCTGCCCCTGACTGCCCCATCCCTCCAACCCCTGACCACCACCCTCAACTCCCCTGCCCTCTATCCAACCCCCTGGCTCCGTGCCTCCCGACCACGCTGCCTGGAGCGCCGGTGGCTGGCAGCGCGGCTGCACCAGGAGAGGCAACCGCGCTGCACGGCACAGAGACCAGGTCAGGCCGGGCTCTGCAGCTGCGCTGCCCCAGGAGCTCACAGCCCCCCCGCCCAGAGTGTTGCATCAGTGGAGCAGTGAGCCGAGGCTGCGAGAGAGGGGCCGGGGGCGAGCGTCCCAGGCCAGGAGCTCAGGGGCTGGGCAGGACGGTCCCACGGGCCGTAGTTTGCCCACTTCTGTCCTAGATCCAAAGATGTGACTCATATTGAGTACAGATGGGGGCTTGATTCTGTGGCAGCACAGGCTCAGTGTGTCTCTCAAAAATGGGAATGAGGCTACGAGACACCGCCTATTTTAGGTGAACTGAATTGACAAGGCACGGGGACCTTTCTTTGTTTGGGAGAAATGGTCGTAACACAATACGGTGGCCATCGTGATTTGAAAGCAGGGGATGCTATTGAACAGATGTTGCTGGTTTTGTGAGAGCGACACTAATAATGGGATGAGGGATTTACCATGGCCACCCATCCCTGGAACCAAGGCAGTGACGGAACGCAGAGTGTTTCATGTTTTACGGAGAACATTATTCACCAGGTCAGAGGCCAGAAGCTTAAAGTCAGAGCCAGGCAGGATGGGGCAACTGCCGCTCTAGGTGGTGCAATGATGCAGGCTGCCAAAATGTTCCCCCATCTTGTCCTTGTACCGGTTGGGGGTTCCGGGGCTGTGGCTGCTCCTCAGTTCCCTGCTGCCCTTCGACAACTCACAGACCTTAAGAGCCGCTCGGGTGTGGGTCCCGCTCCAGCTAGATTCAGAGGCCTTTCCTCAGGGGCCGACCCCATACTAACAAATTCTCTCCACCGACAAGAGTCTTTGCAGCCCTCCCTCAATACTTAACTGAAGCAAATTTCTATTTGCTCTTACTCTGCAGATCACTGTCTGGCTTCGATCCCTAGGGATGGGCTCAGGGTGGCTGCTCCTTCTTAGGTCTCTGCCACAGGTTGGCCATTCTCTCATCTACCCAATCTCATGAGGAACTGAAAAGAGAAAGAGAGAACACTTGTAAGCTAGGCCACCACTGGTGCATGGAAGACAGACAGACACACAGGTGTAACTGACTTCTGCTCATTGGAGCCCCGTTCTTTATTCCTCTCCAGCCCACCCAGGGCCTAAAATGCTCATCACTCCCAAGGAACTACAGCCCTCCAGGAAAGGGACAATCCCAGACAATTACCAGCCACGGGCAGAGCTGTACCTTCCCCAGGACACATCCCATGGAAATGAGAAGCATCTCTCTGTTCTCAAGGGAGCACCTCACTATGCAGATACTGGAGAGAGATATTTCACAAACACACACCTGCTCCTCCGACATCACAAGAGACCTCCTCAGCTCCATTGGCAAGTGAAATGTCTAGATTGTGCAGGTCCACTTCCTCCACATGCTCCTCCTCTGTCTGGGGCTGCTGCACTGGCCTGGAGCAGGCC
Organism: Chelonia mydas; assembly: GCF_015237465.2. Classification (NCBI taxonomy): domain Eukaryota; kingdom Metazoa; phylum Chordata; order Testudines; family Cheloniidae; genus Chelonia; species Chelonia mydas. The sequence continues at coordinate 16,416,753 of NC_057858.1, read as the reverse complement.
TCTGCAGGAACAGCAAACCACCTATGGAAGAGCCATCGCTGCCAGAAAGGCTATAGGTGCAGGAGATCTTCCAGTACCTGCCTTCCTCTCCCATCTGTACTACATCACCTCCATTGCAGTAAAAGACACGGACTAAACACTTGATGGGTCAAATGGCCTTTTACGCCCCCCTTCTGCCAGCTCTAACACGCTTTCCTGCCCCCATCCTGTCAGCTCTTATATCCAAGACTGTGAGGACACACAAACAGCATCCATGCCCAATTTCTGTGAAGGGAGACAGTACCAGAAGAGGCAAGAAGAGGGAGCATGCACGTCTGTGTTGGCCACAGAAGACAGAGAGAGAGAGAGAGAGAGAGAAACATGGAAGGAAGAAAAGCATCTCAGTGGCTGGACTGACCTCCTGCTGGGGAGAACACTCCACTCCTGGTCAAATAAAAAAGCAGCCCCTGAAAATAAGAGCCTTGTCTCCCTCGTAACCAGAGCTAGTCACGAACCTTTTCCTACACACTAAGCGCCAGCTAACAGAAAGTCCCAGCCTGGAGCCAGGTGGACCGTGAGTAGAGCCCTCACAGCTTGCCTTCGCTTTCCCTCGCATGAGGGGAGTGGACTCTGACCCGCCACTTTTCTCTTGGTACTAAACCCAACACAAGGGGGGGTGGGGGGGAAGACAGTAAAATTAGCATCTCAGTCGGCAACACTGCTCTTCTGTCATCTCCCACACTCCAGGGTTCTGCCCTCAACCCCCGTTGCACTTGGCCTTTATAACTACAAATAGAAAACACCTGTTGCAATGGCACCTGAAATAGTGACTCTGCAGAGGAGACTTGCCTCTTCCTCAGCCTTAATCCCACAGAGCCCCATGCCCAATGAGGAAGCTCACGGCCTGTGAAGAAAACTAGAGTGAGTACAGAATGAGGAATTCAAAGCACTGACCGCTTACTCACAGTCAGTTATGCGGGAGGCAGAAAGCAGAGGACTGTTAATCTTCGCTTACAAGAATGTCCAGGCTGCTCAGGTCAACCTCTGCCAGCTTCTCCTGCAGCTGCTGCTCGACGATTCCTCTGCAAGCACCACAATTAAGCCAAGCAGGAGCCATCACTCCACAAAACTCAATTGGTGCGCAAAACCTTGCCCTCATCCCTGCCTCCCTCTCCCATCCCATCTACATAGGCCTCACTTGATGAACAGAGACTCAGTCAACACTGACAGTGATGCTCCACTCTCGCGCGCACTCCCCCGCGTGATTTTTGTCCCCTCCTACTTCTTCATGGCTCCCGAGACCTAGCCAATGGGGATGCACACCTAGCATGCCTGCCCGTGTGCTATGAAGGGAGACCGAAGAAGGAGAAACAAGCACAGACAGACAAAGTGTGTCAGCCAACACACTAGAGTAGAGAAGAGAGAGAGAGAAACAGGGGAGGAAGGCAAGAAACTCACCAGCTACAGTCATCCTCCTGGATCCAACCTTTTGCTGCAGTGGACACACCTCTCCTGGCCAGACAGATGAGCAGCCCCTGATAATGGGGGCCTTGTCTCCCTCGTAGCCACAGCTAGTCAGGAACCTTTTCTTACAAACACAGACCTAGCTAATGGCATGTCCCTGCCTGGAGCCAGGTGCGCCGTAACCAGACTCCTCACCAAACCAGACACTTATCGTACTGACAGCGATGGCTGCTCTGCTTCCAGCTAGACGGCATCACCGTAGCCTGGCATCAACAATGTTCAGTGTCTCATGGCTCTTGTACGCTTTCCATCTCACAACAGGGGTGGGCTCTTACCCTTGACACGAAGCACAACACAAGAGGGAAAAACAAAAGTTATCATTGGAATCTGCAATGTTGTGTCGGTGGTTCTTCTCCCTCTCCCATTAGATCTTCATAGATCAACAACAATGACACTCGGTGGCCACTCTAGGTAATGCACCAACAATTTCCCTCACGGAGCAACACTGACACTCGGTAGCCAGTCAGGGTAATGCACCAGCAATCTCCCTCACGGAGCAACACTGACACTGGGTGCCCAATCCACATAATGCACAAACCATTTCCCTCATGGACGAACAGTGACACTGGGTGGCCACTCAGGGTAATGCGCACAGCATTTCCCTCATGGAGCAACAGTGACACTCAGTGGCCACTCAGGGTAATGCATGAACAATTTCCCTCATGGACCAACAGTGACACTGGGTGGCCAGTCAGGGTACTGCACAGAGCATTCCCCTCACGGAGCAACAGTGACATTGGGTGGCCATTCTAGGTAATGCACCAACAATTTCCCTCACGGAGCAACAGTGACACTGGGTGGCCACTCAGGGTAATGCGCAAAGCATTTCCCTCAGGGAGCAACAGTGACACTCCGTGGCCACTCAGGGTAATGCATGAACAATTTCCCTCATGGACCAACAGTGACAGTGGGTGGCCAGTCAGGGTACTCCACAGAGCATTCCCCTCACGGAGCAACAGTGACATTGGGTGGCCACTCTAGGTAATGCACCAACAATTTCCCTCACGGAGCAACAGTGACTTTGGGTGGCCAGTCAGGGTAATGCACCGACAATTTCCCTCACGGAGCAACAGTGACACTGGGTGGCCACTCTAGGTAATGCACCAACAATTTCCCTCACGGAGCAACAGTGACTTTGGGTGGCCAGTCAGGGTAATGCACCAACAATTTCCCACAAAGAGCAACAGTGACACTGGGTGGCCAGTCAGGGTAATGCACCAACAATTTCCCTCACGGAGCAACAGTGACACTGGGTGGCCACTCTAGGTAATGCACCAACAATTTCCCTCACGGAGCAACAGTGACACTCCTTGGCCACTCAGGGTAACGCACAAACAATTTCCCTCACGGAGCACCACTGACACTGGGTGGCCACTCTGGGTAATGCACCGACAATTTCCCTCACGGAGCAACGGTGACACTGGGTGGCCACTCTACGTAATGCACCAACAATTTCCCTCACGGAGCAACAGTGACACTGGGTGGCCAGTCAGGATAATGCACAAACAATTTCCCTCACAGAACAACAGTGACACTCGGTGACCAGTTAGGGTAATGCACCAACAATTTCCCTCACAGAGCAACAGTGACACTCCTTGGCCACTCAGGGTAATGCACAAACAATTTCCCTCACAGAACAACAGTGACACTGGGCGGACAGTCAGGGTAATGCACCAACAATTTCCCTCACGGAGCAACAGTGACACTGGGTGGCCACCCTAGGTAATGCACCAACAATTTCCCTCAAGAAGCAACAGTGACACTGGTTGGCCAGTCAGGGTACTGCACAGAGCATTCCCCTCATGGAGCAACACTGACACGGGGTGGCCACTCTGGGTAATGCACCAGCCATTTCCCTCAAGAAGCAACAGTGACACTGGGTGGTCACTCTAGGTAATGCACCAACAATTTCCCTCACGGAGCAACAGTGACACTGGGTAGCCACTCAGGGTAATGCACCAACAATTTCCCTCACGGAGCAACAGTGACACTGGGTGGCCACTCTCGGTAATGCACAAAGAATTTCCCTCACTAAGCAACAGTGACACTGGGTGGCCACTTTGGGTAATGCACGAACAATTTCCCTGAAGGAGCAACAGTGCCACTGGGTGGCCAATTCAGGTAATGCACAAATCATTTCCCTCACGGAGCAACAGTGACACTGGGTGGCCAGTCAGGGTAAGGCACCAACAGTTTCCCTCACAGAGGAACAGTGACACTGGTTGGCCAGTGAGGGTACTGCACAGAGCATTCCCCTCACGGAGCAACACTGACACTGGGTGGCCACTCTGGGTAATGCACCAACAATTTCCCTCACGGAGCAACAGTGACACTGGGTGGCCACTTTAGGTAATGCACCAAGAATTTCCCTCATGGAGCAACAGTGACACTGGGTGACCAGTCAGGGTAATGCACCAACAATTTCCCTCACGGAGCAACAGTGACACTCCGTGGCCAGTCAGGGTAATGCACAAACAATTTCCCTCACGGAGCAACAGTGACACTCGGTGGCCAGTCAGGGTAATGCACCAGCCATTTCCCTCATGAACGAACAGTGACACTGGGTGGCCCCTCAGGGTAATGCACCAACAATTTCCCTCATGGAGCAACAGTGACACTGGGTGGCCAGTCAGGGTAATGCACCAAAAATTTCCCTCACAGAGCAACAGTGACACTGGGTGGCCAGTCACGGTACTGCACAGAGCATTCCCCTCACGGAGCAACACTGACACCGGGTGGCCACTCTGGGTAATGCACCAACAATTTCCCTCACAGAGCAACAGTGACACTGGGTGGCCACTCAGGGTAATACACCAACAATTTCCCTGAAGGAGCAACAGTGACACTGGGTGGCCACTCAGAGTAATGCACCGACAATTTCCCTCACGGAGCAACAGTGACACTGGGTGGCCACTGTAGGTAATGCACGAACAATTTCCCTCAAGAAGCAACAGTGACCCTGGGTGGCCACTCTAGGTAATGCACCAACAATTTCCCTCACGGAGCAACACTGACACTGGGTGGCCAGTCAGGGTAATGCACCGACAATTTCCCTCACGGAGCAACAGTGACACTGGGTGGCCACTTTGGGTAATGCACCAACAATTTCCCTGAAGGAGCAACAGTGCCACTGGGTGGCCAATTCAGGTAATGCACAAATCATTTCCCTCATGCAGCAACAGTGATACTGGGTGGCCAGTCAGGGTAATGCACCAACAATTTCCCTCACGGAGCAACAGTGACATTGGGTGGCCAGTCAGGGTAATCCACCAACAATTTCCCTCAAGAAGCAACAGTGACACTGGGTGGCCAGTCACGGTAATGCACAGAGCATTCCCCTCACGGAGCAACACTGACACCGGGTGGCCACTCTGGGTAATGCACCAACAATTTCCCTCACAGAGCAACAGTGACACTGGGTGGCCAGTCAGGGTAATGCACCAACAATTTCCATCACGGAGCAACAGTGACACTTGGTGGTAAGTCAGGGTAATGCACAAACAATTTCCCTCACGGAGCAACAGTGACACTGGGTGGCCACTCTGGGTAATGCACAAAGAATTTCCCTCACTAAGCAACAGTGACACTGGGTGGCCCCTTTGGGTAATGCACCAACAATTTCCCTGAAGGAGCAACAGTGCCACTGGGTGGCCAATTCAGGTAATGCACAAATCATTTCCCTCACGGAGCAACAGTGACATTCCGTCGCCACTCAAGGTAATGCACAAACAATTTCCCTCACGGAGCAACAGTGACACTGGGTGGCCAGTCAGGGTAATGCACCAACAATTTCCCTCACGGAGCAACAGTGACATTGGGTGGCCAGTCAGGGTAATGCACAAACAATTTCCCTCAAGAAGCAACAGTGACACTGGGTGGCCAGTCACGGTACTGCACAGAGCATTCCCCTCACGGAGCAACACTGACACCGGGTGGCCACTCTGGGTAATGCACCAACAATTTCCCTCACAGAGCAACAGTGACACTGGGTGGCCACTCAGGGTAATGCACCAACAATTTCCCTCACGGAGCAACAGTGACACTCCTTGGCCACTCAGGGTAATGCACAAACAATTTCCCTCAAGAAGCAACACTGACACCGGGTGGCCACTCTGGGTAATGCACCAACAATTTCCCTCACGGAGCAACAGTGACACTCCTTGGCCACTCAGGGTAATCCACAAACAATTTACCTCACAGAACAACAGTGACACTGGGCGGACAGTCAGGGTAATGCACCAACAATTTCCCTCACGGAGCAACAGTGACACTGGGTGGCCACTCTAGGTAATGCACCAACAATTTCCCTCAAGAAGCAACAGTGACACTGGTTGGCCAGTCAGGGTACTGCACAGAGCATTCCCCTCATGGAGCAACACTGACACTGGGTGGCCACTCTGGGTAATGCACCAGCCATTTCCCTCAAGAAGCAACAGTGACACTGGGTGGTCACTCTAGGTAATGCACCAACAATTTCCCTCACGGAGCAACAGTGACACTGGGTAGCCACTCAGGGTAATGCACCAACAATTTCCCTCACGGAGCAACAGTGACGCTGGGTGGCCACTCTGGGTAATGCACAAAGAATTTCCCTGACTAAGCAACAGTGACACTGGGTGGCCACTTTGGGTAATGCACGAACAATTTCCCTGAAGGAGCAACAGTGGCACTGGGTGGCCAATTCAGGTAATGCACAAACAATTTCCCTCACGGAGCAACAGTGACACCGGGTGGCCACTCTGGGTAGTGCACCAGCCATTTCCCTCATGAACGAACAGTGACACTGGGTACTGCTCAGAGCATTCCCCTCACGGAGCAACACTGACACCGGGTGGCCACTCTGGGTAATGCACCAACAATTTCCCTCACAGAGCAACAGTGACACTGGGTGGCCAGTCACGGTACTGCACAGAGCATTCCCCTCACGGAGCAACACTGACACCGGGTGGCCACTCTGGGTAATGCACCAACAATTTCCCTCACAGAGCAACAGTGACACTGGGTGGCCACTCAGGGTAATGCACCAACAATTTCCCTCACGGAGCAACAGTGACACCGGGTGGCCACTCAGGGTAATGCACCGACAATTTCCCTCACGGAGCAACAGTGACACTGGGTGGCCACTGTAGGTAATGCACGAACAATTTCCCTCAAGAAGCAACAGTGACCCTGGGTGGCCACTCTAGGTAATGCACCAACAATTTCCCTCACGGAGCAACACTGACACTGGGTGGCCAGTCAGGGTAATGCACCGACAATTTCCCTCATGGAGCAACAGTGACACTGGGTGGCCACTCTAGGTAATGCACGAACAATTTCCCTCAAGAAGCAACAGTGACCGTGGATGGCCACTCTGGGTAATGCACCAACAATTTCCCTCACGGAGCAACAGTGACACTGGGTGGCCACTCTAGGTAATACACCAACAATTTCCCTCACGGATCAACAGTGACACTGGGTGGCCAGTCACGGTACTGCACAGAGCATTCCCCTCACGGAGCAACACTGACACCGGGTGGCCACTCTGTGTAATGCACCAACAATTTCCCTCACAGAGCAACATTGACACTGGGTGGCCACTCTAGGTAATGCACGAACAATTTCCCTCAAGAAGCAACAGTGAGCCTGCGTGGTCACTCTAGGTAATGCACCAACAATTTCCCTCACGGAGCAACAGTGACTTTGGGTGGCCAGTCAGGGTAATGCACCAACAATTTCCCTCACGGAGCAACAGTGACACCGGGTGGCCACTCTGGGTAATGCACCAACAATTTCCCTCACGGAGCAACACTGACACTCGGTGGCAACTTTGGGTAATGCACCAACAATTTCCCTGAAGGAGCAACAGTGCCACTGGGTGGCCAATTCAGGTAATGCACAAATTATTTCCCTCACGGAGCAACAGTGACACTCCGTCGCCACTCTAGGTAATGCACCAACAATTTCCCTCACGGAGCAACAGTGACACTGGGTGGCCACTCTAGGTAATGCACGAACAATTTCCCTCAAGAAGCAACAGTGACACTGGGTGGCCAATTCAGGTAATGCACAAATAATTTCCCTCATGGAGCAACAGTGACACTCCGTGGCCACTCAGGGTAATGCACAAACAATTTCCCTCACGGAGCAACAGTGACACTGGGTGGCCAGTCAGGGTAATGCACAAACAATTTCCCTCACGGAGCAACAGTGACACTGGGTGGCCAGTCAGGGTAATGCACCAACAATTTCCCTCACGGAGCAACAGTGACATTGGGTGGCCAGTCAGGGTAATGCACCAACAATTTCCCTCACGGAGCAACAGTGACATTGGGTGGCCAGTCAGGGTAACGCACAAACAATTTCCCTCACGGAGCAACAGTGACACTGGGTGGCCAGTCAGGGTAATGCACCAACAATTTCCCTCACGGAGCAACAGTGACATTCTGTGGCCAGTCACGGTACTGCACAGAGCATTCCCCTCACGGAGCAACACTGACACCGGGTGGCCACTCTGGGTAATGCACCAACAATTTCCCTCACAGAGCAACAGTGACACTGGGTGGCCACTCTAGGTAATGCACGAACAATTTCCCTCAAGAAGCAACAGTGACCCTGGGTGGCCACTCTAGGTAATGCACCAACAATTTCCCTCACGGAGCAACACTGACACTGGGTGGCCACTCTGGGTAATGCACCAACAATTTCCCTCAAAGAGCAACAGTGACACTGGGTGGCCAGTCAGGGTAATGCACCAACAATTTCCCTCACGGAGCAACAGTGACATTGGGTGGCCAGTCAGGGTAATACACCAACAATTTCCCTCACGGAGCAACAGTGACACTGGGTGGCCAGTCACGGTAATGCACAGAGCATTCCCCTCACGGAGCAACACTGACACCGGGTGGCCACTCTGGGTAATGCACCAACAATTTCGCTCACAGAGCAACAGTGACACTGGGTGGCCACTCTAGGTAATGCACCAACAATTTCCCTCACGGAGCAACAGTGACACTGGGTGGCCACTCTGGGTAATGCACAAAGAATTTCCCTCACTAAGCAACAGTGACACTGGGTGGCCACTTTGGGTAATGCACCAACAATTTCCCTGAAGGAGCAACAGTGCCACTGGGTGGCCAATTCAGGTAATGCACAAATCATTTCCCTCACGGAGCAACAGTGACACTCCGTCGCCACTCAGGGTAACGCACAAACAATTTCCCTCACGGAGCAACAGTGACACTGGGTGGCCAGTCAGGGTAATGCACCAACAATTTCCCTCACGGAGCAACAGTGACATTCTGTGGCCAGTCACGGTACTGCACAGAGCATTCCCCTCACGGAGCAACACTGACACCGGGTGGCCACTCTGGGTAATGCACCAACAATTTCCCTCACAGAGCAACAGTGACACTGGGTGGCCACTCTAGGTAATGCACGAACAATTTCCCTCAAGAAGCAACAGTGAGCCTGGGTGGTCACTCTAGGTAATGCACCAACAATTTCCCTCACGGAGCAACAGTGACTTTGGGTGGCCAGTCAGGGTAATGCACCAACAATTTCCCTCACGGAGCAACAGTGACACTGGGTGGCCACTCTATGTAATGCACCAAGAATTTCCCTCATGCAGCAACAGTGACACTGGGTGGCCAGCCAGGGTAATGCACCAACAATTTCCCTCACGGAGCAACAGTGACACTCCGTGGCCACTCAGGGTAATGCACAAACAATTTCCCTCACGGAGCAACAGTGACACTCGGTGGTAAGTCAGGGTAATGCACAAACAATTTCCCTCATGGAGCAACAGTGACACTCGGTGGCCAGTCAGGGTAATGCACCAGCCATTTCCCTCATGAACGAACAGTGACACTGGGTGGCTCCTCAGGGTAATGCACCAAAAATTTCCCTCACGGAGCAACAGTGACACTGGGTGGCCACTCTAGGCAATGCACGAACAATTTCCCTCAAGAAGCAACAGTGACACTGGGTGGTCACTCTAGGTAATGCACCAACAATTTCCCTCACAGAGCAACAGTGACACTGGGTGGCCACTCTAGGTAATGCACGAACAATTTCCCTCAAGAAGCAACAGTGACACTGGGTGGTCACTCTAGGTAATGCAACAACAATTTCCCTCACGGAGCAACAGTGACACTGGGTGGCCACTCTGGGTAATGCACAGAGAATTTCCCTCACTAAGCAACAGTGACACTGGGTGGCCACTCTGGGTAATGCACCAACAATTTCCCTGAAGGAGCAACAGTGCCACTGGGTGGCCAATTCAGGTAATGCACAAATCATTTCCCTCATGGAGCAACAGTGACACTCCGTGGCCAGTCAGGGTAATGCACAAACAATTTCCCTCACGGAGCAACAGTGACATTGGGTGGCCAGTCAGTGTAATGCATCAACAATTTCCCTCACAGAGCAACAGTGAGACTGGGTGGCCAGTCACGGTAATGCACAGAGCATTCCCCTCACGGAGCAACACTGACACTGGGTGGCCACTCTGGGTAATGCACCAACAATTTCCCTCACAGAGCAACAGTGACACTGGGTGGCCACTCTAGGTAATGCAAGAACAATTTCCCTCAAGAAGCAACAGTGACCCTGAGTGGCCACTCTAGGTAATGCACCAACAATTTCCCTCACAGAGCAACAGTGACACTGGGTGGCCACTCAGGGTAATGCACCAACAATTTCCCTCACGGAGCAACAGTGACACTGGGTGGCCACTCTGGGTAATGCACCAACAATTTCCCTCACGGAGCAACACTGACACTCGGTGGCAACTTTGGGTAATGCACCAACAATTTCCCTGAAGGAGCAACAGTGCCACTGGGTGGCCAATTCAGGTAATGCACAAATTATTTCCCTCACGGAGCAACAGTGACACTCCGTCGCCACTCAGGGTAATGCACAAACAATTTCCCTCACGGAGCAACAGTGACACTGGGTGGCCAGTCAGGGTAATGCACCAACAATTTCCCTCAAGAAGCAACAGTGACACTGGGTGGCCAGTCACGGTACTGCACAAGGCATTCCCCTCACGGAGCAACACTGACACCGGGTGGCCACTCTGGGTAATGCACCAACAATTTCCCTCACAGAGCAACAGTGACACTGGGTGGCCACTCTAGGTAATGCACGAACAATTTCCCTCAAGAAGCAACAGTGACCCTGGGTGGCCACTCTAGGTAATGCACCAACAATTTCCCTCACGGAGCAACACTGACACTGGGTGGCCACTCTGGGTAATGCACTAACAATTTCCCTCACAGAGCAACAGTGACACTGGGTGGCCACTCAGGGTAATGCACAAACAATTTCCTCAAGAAGCAACAGTGACCCGGGGTGGCCACTCTAGGTAATGCACCAACAATTTCCCTCACAGAGCAACAGTGACACTGGGTGGCCACTCTAGGAAATGCACGAACAATTTCCCTCAAGAAGCAACAGTGACCCTGGGTGGTCACTCTAGGTAATGCACCAACAATTTCCCTCACGGAGCAACAGTGACACTGGGTGGCCACTCTAGGTAATGCACGAACAATTTCCCTCAAGAAGCAACAGTGACACTGGGTGGTCACTCTAGGTAATGCACCAACAATTTCCCTCACGGAGCAACAGTGACACTGGGTGGCCAGTCTGGGTAATGCACAAAGAATTTCCCTCACTATGCAACAGTGACACTGGGTGGCCACTTTGGGTAATGCACCAACAATTTCCCTGAAGGAGCAACAGTGCCACTGGGTGGCCAATTCAGGTAATGCACAAATAATTTCCCTCATGGAGCAACAGTGACACTCCGTGGCCACTCAGGGTAATGCACAAACAATTTCCCTCACGGAGCAACAGTGACACTGGGTGGCCAGTCAGGGTAATGCACAAACAATTTCCCTCACGGAGCAACAGTGACACTGGGTGGCCAGTCAGGGTAATGCACCAACAATTTCCCTCACGGAGCAACAGTGACATTGGGTGGCCAGTCAGGGTAATGCACCAACAATTTCCCTCACGGAGCAACAGTGACACTGGGTGGCCAGTCACGGTAATGCACAGAGCATTCCCCTCACGGAGCAACACTGACACCGGGTGGCCACTCTGGGTAATGCACCAACAATTTCGCTCACAGAGCAACAGTGACACTGGGTGGCCACTCTAGGTAATGCACGAACAATTTCCCTCACGGAGCAACAGTGACACTGGGTAGCCACTCAGGGTAATGCACCAACAATTTCCCTCACGGAGCAACAGTGACACTGGGTGGCCACTCTCGGTAATGCACAAAGAATTTCCCTCACTAAGCAACAGTGACACTGGGTGGCCACTTTGGGTAATGCACGAACAATTTCCCTGAAGGAGCAACAGTGCCACTGGGTGGCCAATTCAGGTAATGCACAAATCATTTCCCTCACGGAGCAACAGTGACACTGGGTGGCCAGTCAGGGTAAGGCACCAACAGTTTCCCTCACGGAGGAACAGTGACACTGGTTGGCCAGTGAGGGTACTGCACAGAGCATTCCCCTCACGGAGCAACACTGACACTGGGTGGCCACTCTGGGTAATGCACCAACAATTTCCCTCACGGAGCAACAGTGACACTGGGTGGCCATTTTAGGTAATGCACCAAGAATTTCCCTCATGGAGCAACAGTGACACTGGGTGACCAGTCAGGGTAATGCACCAACAATTTCCCTCACGGAGCAACAGTGACACTCCGTGGCCAGTCAGGGTAATGCACAAACAATTTCCCTCACGGAGCAACAGTGACACTCGGTGGCCAGTCAGGGTAATGCACCAGCCATTTCCCTCATGAACGAACAGTGACACTGGGTGGCCCCTCAGGGTAATGCACCAACAATTTCCCTCATGGAGCAACAGTGACACTGGGTGGCCAGTCAGGGTAATGCACCAAAAATTTCCCTCACAGAGCAACAGTGACACTGGGTGGCCAGTCACGGTACTGCACAGAGCATTCCCCTCACGGAGCAACACTGACACCGGGTGGCCACTCTGGGTAATGCACCAACAATTTCCCTCACAGAGCAACAGTGACACTGGGTGGCCACTCAGGGTAATACACCAACAATTTCCCTGAAGGAGCAACAGTGACACTGGGTGGCCACTCAGAGTAATGCACCGACAATTTCCCTCACGGAGCAACAGTGACACTGGGTGGCCACTGTAGGTAATGCACGAACAATTTCCCTCCAGAAGCAACAGTGACCCTGGGTGGCCACTCTAGGTAATGCACCAACAATTTCCCTCACGGAGCAACACTGACACTGGGTGGCCAGTCAGGGTAATGCACCGACAATTTCCCTCACGGAGCAACAGTGACACTGGGTGGCCACTTTGGGTAATGCACCAACAATTTCCCTGAAGGAGCAACAGTGCCACTGGGTGGCCAATTCAGGTAATGCACAAATCATTTCCCTCATGCAGCAACAGTGATACTGGGTGGCCAGTCAGGGTAATGCACCAACAATTTCCCTCACGGAGCAACAGTGACATTGGGTGGCCAGTCAGGGTAATCCACCAACAATTTCCCTCAAGAAGCAACAGTGACACTGGGTGGCCAGTCACGGTAATGCACAGAGCATTCCCCTCACGGAGCAACACTGACACCGGGTGGCCACTCTGGGTAATGCACCAACAATTTCCCTCACAGAGCAACAGTGACACTGGGTGGCCAGTCAGGGTAATGCACCAACAATTTCCCTCACGGAGCAACAGTGACACTTGGTGGTAAGTCAGGGTAATGCACAAACAATTTCCCTCACGGAGCAACAGTGACACTGGGTGGCCACTCTGGGTAATGCACAAAGAATTTCCCTCACTAAGCAACAGTGACACTGGGTGGCCCCTTTGGGTAATGCACCAACAATTTCCCTGAAGGAGCAACAGTGCCACTGGGTGGCCAATTCAGGTAATGCACAAATCATTTCCCTCACGGAGCAACAGTGACATTCCGTCGCCACTCAGGGTAATGCACAAACAATTTCCCTCACGGAGCAACAGTGACACTGGGTGGCCAGTCAGGGTAATGCACCAACAATTTCCCTCACGGAGCAACAGTGACATTGGGTGGCCAGTCAGGGTAATGCACAAACAATTTCCCTCAAGAAGCAACAGTGACACTGGGTGGCCAGTCACGGTACTGCACAGAGCATTCCCCTCACGGAGCAACACTGACACCGGGTGGCCACTCTGGGTAATGCACCAACAATTTCCCTCACAGAGCAACAGTGACACTGGGTGGCCACTCAGGGTAATGCACCAACAATTTCCCTCACGGAGCAACAGTGACACTCCTTGGCCACTCAGGGTAATGCACAAACAATTTCCCTCAAGAAGCAACAGTGACCCTGGGTGGCCACTCTAGGTAATGCACCAACAATTTCCCTCACAGAGCAACAGTGACACTGGGTGGCCACTCTAGGTAATGCACAAACAATTTCCCTCAAGAAGCAACAGTGACCCTGGGTGGCCACTCTAGGTAATGCACCAACAATTTCCCTCACGGAGCAACAGTGACACTGGGTGGCCAGTCAGGGTAATGCACAAACAATTTCCCTCACAGAGCAACAGTAACACTGGGTGGCCACTCTAGGTAATGCACAAACAATTTCCCTCACGGAGCAAGAGTGACACTCCTTGGCCACTCAGGGTAATGAACAAACAATTTCCCTCACGGAGCAACAGTGACACTGGGTGGCCACTCTAGGTAATGCACAAAGAATTTCTCTCACTAAGCAACAGTGACACTGGGTGGCCAATTCAGGTAATGCACCAACAATTTCCCTCACGGAGCAACAGTGACAGTGGGTGGCCAGTCAGGGTAAGGCACCAACAATTTCCCTCACGGAGCAACAGTGACACTGGGTGGCCACTTTAGGTAATGCACCAAGAATTTCCCTCATGGAGCAACAGTGACACTGGGTGGCCAGTCAGGGTAATGCACCAACAATTTCCCTCACGGAGCAACAGTGACACTGGGTGGCCAGTCAGGGTAATGCACAAACAATTTCCCTCACGGAGCAACAGTGACACTGGGTGGCCAGTCAGGGTAACGCACCAGCCATTTCCCTCATGAACGAACAGTGACACTGGGTGGCCAGTCACGGTACTGCTCAGAGCATTCCCCTCAAGGAGCAACACTGACACCGGGTGGCCACTCTGGGTAATGCACCAACAATTTCCCTCACAGAGCAACAGTGACACTGGGTGGCCAGTCACGGTACTGCACAGAGCATTCCCCTCACGGAGCAACACTGACACCGTGTGGCCACTTTGGGTAATGCACCAACAATTTCCCTCACAGAGCAACAGTGACACTGGGTGGCCACTCAGGGTAATGCACCAACAATTTCCCTGAAGGAGCAACAGTGCCACTGGGTGGCCAATTCAGGTAATGCACAAATCATTTCCCTCACGGAGCAACAGTGACATTCCGTCGCCACTCAGGGTAATGCACAAACAATTTCCCTCACGGAGCAACAGTGACACTGGGTGGCCAGTCAGGGTAATGCACCAACAATTTCCCTCACGGAGCAACAGTGACATTGGGTGGCCAGTCAGGGTAATGCACAAACAATTTCCCTCAAGAAGCAACAGTGACACTGGGTGGCCAGTCACGGTACTGCACAGAGCATTCCCCTCACGGAGCAACACTGACACCGGGTGGCCACTCTGGGTAATGCACCAACAATTTCCCTCACAGAGCAACAGTGACACTGGGTGGCCACTCAGGGTAATGCACCAACAATTTCCCTCACGGAGCAACAGTGACACTCCTTGGCCACTCAGGGTAATGCACAAACAATTTCCCTCAAGAAGCAACAGTGACCCTGGGTGGCCACTCTAGGTAATGCACCAACAATTTCCCTCACAGAGCAACAGTGACACTGGGTGGCCACTCTAGGTAATGCACAAACAATTTCCCTCAAGAAGCAACAGTGACCCTGGGTGGCCACTCTAGGTAATGCACCAACAATTTCCCTCACGGAGCAACAGTGACACTGGGTGGCCAGTCAGGGTAATGCACAAACAATTTCCCTCACAGAGCAACAGTAACACTGGGTGGCCACTCTAGGTAATGCACAAACAATTTCCCTCACGGAGCAAGAGTGACACTCCTTGGCCACTCAGGGTAATGCACAAACAATTTCCCTCACGGAGCAACAGTGACACTGGGTGGCCACTCTAGGTAATGCACAAAGAATTTCTCTCACTAAGCAACAGTGACACTGGGTGGCCAATTCAGGTAATGCACCAACAATTTCCCTCACGGAGCAACAGTGACAGTGGGTGGCCAGTCAGGGTAAGGCACCAACAATTTCCCTCACGGAGCAACAGTGACACTGGGTGGCCACTTTAGGTAATGCACCAAGAATTTCCCTCATGGAGCAACAGTGACACTGGGTGGCCAGTCAGGGTAATGCACCAACAATTTCCCTCACGGAGCAACAGTGACACTGGGTGGCCAGTCAGGGTAATGCACAAACAATTTCCCTCACGGAGCAACAGTGACACTGGGTGGCCAGTCACGGTACTGCTCAGAGCATTCCCCTCAAGGAGCAACACTGACACCGGGTGGCCACTCTGGGTAATGCACCAACAATTTCCCTCACAGAGCAACAGTGACACTGGGTGGCCAGTCACGGTACTGCACAGAGCATTCCCCTCACGGAGCAACACTGACACCGGGTGGCCACTTTGGGTAATGCACCAACAATTTCCCTCACAGAGCAACAGTGACACTGGGTGGCCACTCAGGGTAATGCACCAACAATTTCCCTCACGGAGCAACAGTGACACTGGGTGGCCACTCAGGGTAATGCACCAACAATTTCCCTCACGGAGCAACAGTGACACTGGGTGGCCACTCAGGGTAATGCACCAACAATTTCCCTCACGGAGCAACAGTGACACTGGGTGGCCACTGTATGTAATGCACGAACAATTTCCCTAAAGAAGCAACAGTGACCCTGGGTGGCCACTCTAGGTAATGCACCAACAATTTCCCTCACGGAGCAACACTGACACTGGGTGGCCAGTCAGGGTAATGCACCGACAATTTCCCTCATGGAGCAACAGTGACACTGGGTGGCCACTCTAGGTAATGCACGAACAATTTCCCTCAAGAAGCAACAGTGACCGTGGATGGCCACTCTGGGTAATGCACCAACAATTTCCCTCACGGAGCAACAGTGACACTGGGTGGCCAGTCAGGGTAATGCACCAACAATTTCCCTCACGGAGCAACAGTGACATTGGTTGGCCAGTCAGGGTAATGCACCAACAATTTCCCTCACAGAGCAACAGTGACACTGGGTGGCCAGTCACGGTACTGCACAGAGCATTCCCCTCACGGAGCAACACTGACACCGGGTGGCCACTCTGGGTAATGCACCAACAATTTCCCTCACAGAGCAACAGTGACACTGGGTGGCCACTCTAGGTAATGCACGAACAATTTCCCTCAAGAAGCAACAGTGAGCCTGGGTGGTCGCTCTAGGTAATGCAACAACAATTTCCCTCACGGAGCAACAGTGACACTGGGTGGCCACTCTAGGCAATGCACGAACAATTTCCCTCAAGAAGCAACAGTGACCCTGGGTGGTCACTCTAGGTAATGCACGAACAATTTCCCTCAAGAAGCAACAGTGAGCCTGGGTGGTCGCTCTAGGTAATGCAACAACAATTTCCCTCACGGAGCAACAGTGACACTGGGTGGCCACTCTAGGCAATGCACGAACAATTTCCCTCAAGAAGCAACAGTGACCCTGGGTGGTCACTCTAGGTAATGCACCAACAATTTCCCTCACAGAGCAACAGTGACACTGGGTGGCCACTCTGGGTAATGCACAAAGAATTTCCCTCACTAAGCAACAGTGACACTGGGTGGCCACTTTGGGTAATGCACCAACAATTTCCCTGAAGGAGCAACAGTGCCACTGGGTGGCCAATTCAGGTAATGCACAAATCATTTCCCTCATGGAGCAACAGTGACACTCCGTGGCCAGTCAGGGTAATGCACAAACAATTTCCCTCACGGAGCAACAGTGACACTGGGTGGCCAGTCAGGGTAATGCACCAACAATTTCCCTCACGGAGCAACAGTGACACTGGGTGGCCAGTCACGGTAATGCACCAACAATTTCCCTCACAGAGCAACAGTGACACTGGGTGGCCACTCTAGGTAATGCACAAACAATTTCCCTCAAGAAGCAACAGTGACCCTGGGTGGCCACTCTAGGTAATGCACCAACAATTTCCCTCACGGAGCAACAGTGACACTGGGTGGCCAGTCAGGGTAATGCACAAACAATTTCCCTCACAGAGCAACAGTAACACTGGGTGGCCACTCTAGGAAATGCACAAACAATTTCCCTCACGGAGCAAGAGTGACACTCCTTGGCCACTCAGGGTAATGCACAAACAATTTCCCTCACGGAGCAACAGTGACACTGGGTGGCCACTCTAGGTAATGCACAAAGAATTTCTCTCACTAAGCAACAGTGACACTGGGTGGCCAATTCAGGTAATGCACCAACAATTTCCCTCAAGAAGCAACAGTGAGCCTGGGTGGCCACTCAGGGTAATGCAGCGACAATTTCCCTCACGGAGCAACAGTGACACTGGGTGGCCACTCTAGGTAATGCACGAACAATTTCCCTCAAGAAGCAACAGTGACCGTGGATGGCCACTCTGGGTAATGCACCAACAATTTCCCTCACGGAGCAACAGTGACACTGGGTGGCCAGTCAGGGTAATGCACCAACAATTTCCCTCACGGAGCAACAGTGACATTGGTTGGCCAGTAAGGGTAATGCACCAACAATTTCCCTCACAGAGCAACAGTGACACTGGGTGGCCAGTCACGGTACTGCACAGAGCATTCCCCTCACGGAGCAACACTGACACCGGGTGGCCACTCTGGGTAATGCACCAACAATTTCCCTCACAGAGCAACAGTGACACTGGGTGGCCACTCTAGGTAATGCACGAACAATTTCCCTCAAGAAGCAACAGTGAGCCTGGGTGGTCACTCTAGGTAATGCAACAACAATTTCCCTCACGGAGCAACAGTGACACTGGGTGGCCACTATAGGCAATGCACGAACAATTTCCCTCAAGAAGCAACAGTGACCCTGGGTGGTCACTCTAGGTAATGCACCAACAATTTCCCTCACAGAGCAACAGTGACACTGGGTGGCCACTCTGGGTAATGCACAAAGAATTTCCCTCACTAAGCAACAGTGACACTGGGTGGCCACTTTGGGTAATGCACCAACAATTTCCCTGAAGGAGCAACAGTGCCACTGGGTGGCCAATTCAGGTAATGCACAAATCATTTCCCTCATGGAGCAACAGTGACACTCCGTGGCCAGTCAGGGTAATGCACCAACAATTTCCCTCACGGAGCAACAGTGACACTGGGTGGCCACTCTAGGTAATGCACCAACAATTTCCCTCACGGAGCAACAGTGACACTCCTTGGCCACTCAGGGTAACGCACAAACAATTTCCCTCACGGAGCACCACTGACACTGGGTGGCCACTCTGGGTAATGCACCGACAATTTCCCTCACGGAGCAACGGTGACACTGGGTGGCCACTCTAGGTAATGCACCAACAATTTCCCTCACGGAGCAACAGTGACACTGGGTGGCCAGTCAGGATAATGCACAAACAATTTCCCTCACAGAACAACAGTGACACTGGGTGACCAGTTAGGGTAATGCACCAACAATTTCCCTCACGGAGCAACAGTGACACTCCTTGGCCACTCAGGGTAATGCACAAACAATTTACCTCACAGAACAACAGTGACACTGGGCGGACAGTCAGGGTAATGCACCAACAATTTCCCTCACGGAGCAACAGTGACACTGGGTGGCCACTCTAGGTAATGCACCAACAATTTCCCTCAAGAAGCAACAGTGACACTGGTTGGCCAGTCAGGGTACTGCACAGAGCATTCCCCTCATGGAGCAACACTGACACTGGGTGGCCACTCTGGGTAATGCACCAGCCATTTCCCTCAAGAAGCAACAGTGACACTGGGTGGTCACTCTAGGTAATGCACCAACAATTTCCCTCACGGAGCAACAGTGACACTGGGTGGCCACTCAGGGTAATGCACCAACAATTTCCCTCACGGAGCAACAGTGACGCTGGGTGGCCACTCTGGGTAATGCACAAAGAATTTCCCTGACTAAGCAACAATGACACTGGGTGGCCACTTTGGGTAATGCACGAACAATTTCCCTGAAGGAGCAACAGTGGCACTGGGTGGCCAATTCAGGTAATGCACAAATCATTTCCCTCACGGAGCAACAGTGACACTAGGTGGCCAGTCAGGGTAAGGCACCAACAATTTCCCTCACGGAGGAACAGTGACACTGGTAGGCCAGTCAGGGTACTGCACAGAGCATTCCCCTCACGGAGCAACACTGACACTGGGTGGCCACTCTGGGTAATGCACCAACAATTTCCCTCACGGAGCAACAGTGACACTGGGTGGCCACTTTAGGTAATGCACAAATCATTTCCCTCATGGAGCAACAGTGACACTGGGTGGCCAGTCAGGGTAATGCACCAACAATTTCCCTCACGGAGCAACAGTGACACTCCGTGGCCACTCAGGGTAATGCACAAACAATTTCCCTGGAGGAGCAACAGTGACACTCGGTGGCCAGTCAGGGTAATGCACCAGCCATTTCCCTCATGAACGAACAGTGACACTGGGTGGCCCCTCAGGGTAATGCACCAACAATTTCCCTCATGGAGCAACAGTGACACTGGGTGGCCAGTCAGGGTAATGCACCAAAAATTTCCCTCACAGAGCAACAGTGACACTGGGTGGCCAGTCACGGTACTGCACAGAGCATTCCCCTCACGGAGCAACACTGACACCGGGTGGCCACTCTGGGTAATGCACCAACAATTTCCCTCACAGAGCAACAGTGACACTGGGTGGCCACTCTGGGTAATGCACAAAGAATTTCCCTCACTAAGCAACAGTGACACTGGGTGGCCACTTTGGGTAATGCACCAACAATTTCCCTGAAGGAGCAACAGTGCCACTGGGTGGCCAATTCAGGTAATGCACAAATCATTTCCCTCATGGAGCAACAGTGACACTCCGTGGCCAGTCAGGGTAATGCACAAACAATTTCCCTCACGGAGCAACAGTGACACTGGGTGGCCAGTCAGGGTAATGCACCAACAATTTCCCTCACGGAGCAACAGTGACACTGGGTGGCCACTCTAGGTAATGCACCAACAATTTCCCTCACGGAGCAACAGTGACACTCCTTGGCCACTCAGGGTAACGCACAAACAATTTCCCTCACGGAGCACCACTGACACTGGGTGGCCACTCTGGGTAATGCACCGACAATTTCCCTCACGGAGCAACGGTGACACTGGGTGGCCACTCTAGGTAATGCACCAACAATTTCCCTCACGGAGCAACAGTGACACTGGGTGGCCAGTCAGGATAATGCACAAACAATTTCCCTCACAGAACAACAGTGACACTGGGTGACCAGTTAGGGTAATGCACCAACAATTTCCCTCACGGAGCAACAGTGACACTCCTTGGCCACTCAGGGTAATGCACAAACAATTTACCTCACAGAACAACAGTGACACTGGGCGGACAGTCAGGGTAATGCACCAACAATTTCCCTCACGGAGCAACAGTGACACTGGGTGGCCACTCTAGGTAATGCACCAACAATTTCCCTCAAGAAGCAACAGTGACACTGGTTGGCCAGTCAGGGTACTGCACAGAGCATTCCCCTCATGGAGCAACACTGACACTGGGTGGCCACTCTGGGTAATGCACCAGCCATTTCCCTCAAGAAGCAACAGTGACACTGGGTGGTCACTCTAGGTAATGCACCAACAATTTCCCTCACGGAGCAACAGTGACACTGGGTAGCCACTCAGGGTAATGCACCAACAATTTCCCTCACGGAGCAACAGTGACGCTGGGTGGCCACTCTGGGTAATGCACAAAGAATTTCCCTGACTAAGCAACAATGACACTGGGTGGCCACTTTGGGTAATGCACGAACAATTTCCCTGAAGGAGCAACAGTGGCACTGGGTGGCCAATTCAGGTAATGCACAAATCATTTCCCTCACGGAGCAACAGTGACACTGGGTGGCCAGTCAGGGTAAGGCACCAACAATTTCCCTCACGGAGGAACAGTGACACTGGTAGGCCAGTCAGGGTACTGCACAGAGCATTCCCCTCACGGAGCAACACTGACACTGGGTGGCCACTCTGGGTAATGCACCAACAATTTCCCTCACGGAGCAACAGTGACACTGGGTGGCCACTTTAGGTAATGCACCAAGAATTTCCCTCATGGAGCAACAGTGACACTGGGTGGCCAGTCAGGGTAATGCACCAACAATTTCCCTCACGGAGCAACAGTGACACTCCGTGGCCTCTCAGGGTAATGCACAAACAATTTCCCTGGAGGAGCAACAGTGACACTCGGTGGCCAGTCAGGGTAATGCACCAGCCATTTCCCTCATGAACGAACAGTGACACTGGGTGGCCCCTCAGGGTAATGCACCAACAATTTCCCTCATGGAGCAACAGTGACACTGGGTGGCCAGTCAGGGTAATGCACCAAAAATTTCCCTCACAGAGCAACAGTGACACTGGGTGGCCAGTCACGGTACTGCACAGAGCATTCCCCTCACGGAGCAACACTGACACCGGGTGGCCACTCTGGGTAATGCACCAACAATTTCCCTCACAGAGCAACAGTGACACTGGGTGGCCACTCAGGGTAATGCACAAACAATTTCCCTCAAGAAGCAACAGTGACACTGGGTGGTCACTCTAGGTAATGCACCAACAATTTCCCTCACGGAACAACAGTGACACTGGGTGGCCAGTCAGGGTAATGCACCAACAATTTCCCTCAAGAAGCAACAGTGACCCTGGGTGGCCACTCTAGGTAATGCACCAACAATTTCCCTCACGGAGCAACAGTGACACTGGGTGGCCAGTCAGGGTAATGCACAAACAATTTCCCTCACAGAGCAACAGTAACACTGGGTGGCCACTCTAGGTAATGCACAAACAATTTCCCTCACGGAGCAACAGTGACACTGGGTGGCCACTCTAGGTAATGCACAAAGAATTTCTCTCACTAAGCAACAGTGACACTGGGTGGCCACTTTGGGTAATGCACCAACAATTTCCCTGAAGGAGCAACAGTGCCACTGGGTGGCCAATTCAGGTAATGCACAAATCATTTCCCTCACGGAGCAACAGTGACACTGGGTGGCCAGTCAGGGTAAGGCACCAACAATTTCCCTCACGGAGGAACAGTGACACTGGTTGGCCAGTCGGGGTACTGCACAGAGCATTCCCCTCACGGAGCAACACTGACACTGGGTGGCCACTCTGGGTAATGCACCAACAATTTCCCTCACGGAGCAACAGTGACACTGGGTGGCCACTTTAGGTAATGCACCAAGAATTTCCCTCACGGAGCAACAGTGACACTGGGTGGCCAGTCAGGGTAATGCACAAACAATTTCCCTCACGGAGCAACAGTGACACCGGGTGGCCACTCTGGGTAGTGCACCAGCCATTTCCCTCATGAACGAACAGTGACACTGGGTACTGCTCAGAGCATTCCCCTCACGGAGCAACACTGACACCGGGTGGCCACTCTGGGTAATGCACCAACAATTTCCCTCACAGAGCAACAGTGACACTGGGTGGCCAGTCACGGTACTGCACAGAGCATTCCCCTCACGGAGCAACACTGATACCGGGTCGCCACTCTGGGTAATGCACCAACAATTTCCCTCACAGAGCAACAGTGACACTGGGTGGCCACTCAGGGTAATGCACCAACAATTTCCCTCACGGAGCAACAGTGACACCGGGTGGCCACTCAGGGTAATGCACCGACAATTTCCCTCACGGAGCAACAGTGACACTGGGTGGCCACTGTAGGTAATGCACGAACAATTTCCCTCAAGAAGCAACAGTGACCCTGGGTGGCCACTCTAGGTAATGCACCAACAATTTCCCTCACGGAGCAACACTGACACTGGGTGGCCAGTCAGGGTAATGCACCGACAATTTCCCTCATGCAGCAACAGTGACACTGGGTGGCCACTCTAGGTAATGCACGAACAATTTCCCTCAAGAAGCAACAGTGACCGTGGATGGCCACTCTGGGTAATGCACCAACAATTTCCCTCACGGAGCAACAGTGACACTGGGTGGCCACTCTAGGTAATGCACCAACAATTTCCCTCACGGATCAACAGTGACACTGGGTGGCCAGTCACGGTACTGCACAGAGCATTCCCCTCACGGAGCAACACTGACACCGGGTGGCCACTCTGTGTAATGCACCAACAATTTCCCTCACAGAGCAACATTGACACTGGGTGGCCACTCTAGGTAATGCACGAACAATTTCCCTCAAGAAGCAACAGTGAGCCTGGGTGGTCACTCTAGGTAATGCACCAACAATTTCCCTCACGGAGCAACAGTGACACCGGGTGGCCACTCTGGGTAATGCACCAACAATTTCCCTCACGGAGCAACACTGACACTCGGTGGCAACTTTGGGTAATGCACCAACAATTTCCCTGAAGGAGCAACAGTGCCACTGGGTGGCCAATTCAGGTAATGCACAAATTATTTCCCTCACGGAGGAACAGTGACACTCCGTCGCCACTCTAGGTAATGCACCAACAATTTCCCTCACGGAGCAACAGTGACACTGGGTGGCCACTCTAGGTAATGCACGAACAATTTCCCTCAAGAAGCAACAGTGACACTGGGTGGCCAATTCAGGTAATGCACAAATAATTTCCCTCATGGAGCAACAGTGACACTCCGTGGCCACTCAGGGTAATGCACAAACAATTTCCCTCACGGAGCAACAGTGACACTGGGTGGCCAGTCAGGGTAATGCACAAACAATTTCCCTCACGGAGCAACAGTGACACTGGGTGGCCAGTCAGGGTAACGCACCAACAATTTCCCTCACGGAGCAACAGTGACATTGGGTGGCCAGTCAGGGTAATGCACCAACAATTTCCCTCACGGAGCAACAGTGACATTGGGTGGCCAGTCAGGGTAACGCACAAACAATTTCCCTCACGGAGCAACAGTGACACTGGGTGGCCAGTCAGGGTAATGCACCAACAATTTCCCTCACGGAGCAACAGTGACATTCTGTGGCCAGTCACGGTACTGCACAGAGCATTCCCCTCACGGAGCAACACTGACACCGGGTGGCCACTCTGGGTAATGCACCAACAATTTCCCTCACAGAGCAACAGTGACACTGGGTGGCCACTCTAGGTAATGCACGAACAATTTCCCTCAAGAAGCAACAGTGACCCTGGGTGGCCACTCTAGGTAATGCACCAACAATTTCCCTCACGGAGCAACACTGACACTGGGTGGCCACTCTGGGTAATGCACCAACAATTTCCCTCAAAGAGCAACAGTGACACTGGGTGGCCAGTCAGGGTAATGCACCAACAATTTCCCTCACGGAGCAACAGTGACATTGGGTGGCCAGTCAGGGTAATGCACCAACAATTTCCCTCACGGAGCAACAGTGACACTGGGTGGCCAGTCACGGTAATGCACAGAGCATTCCCCTCACGGAGCAACACTGACACCGGGTGGCCACTCTGGGTAATGCACCAACAATTTCGCTCACAGAG
Organism: Chelonia mydas; assembly: GCF_015237465.2. Taxonomy (NCBI): domain Eukaryota; kingdom Metazoa; phylum Chordata; order Testudines; family Cheloniidae; genus Chelonia; species Chelonia mydas. The sequence goes on along the minus strand of NC_057858.1, from coordinate 16,391,524 downwards.
CAACAGTGACACTGGGTGGCCACTCTAGGTAATGCACCAACAATTTCCCTCAAGAAGCAACAGTGACCCTGGGTGGCCACTCTAGGTAATGCACCAACAATTTCCCTCACAGAGCAACAGTGACACTGGGTGGCCACTCAGGGTAATGCACCAACAATTTCCCTCACGGAGCAACAGTGACACTGGGTGGCCACTCTGGGTAATGCACAAAGAATTTCCCTCACTAAGCAACAGTGACACTGGGTGGCCACTTTGGGTAATGCACCAACAATTTCCCTGAAGGAGCAACAGTGCCACTGGGTGGCCAATTCAGGTAATGCACAAATCATTTCCCTCACGGAGCAACAGTGACACTCCGTCGCCACTCAGGGTAACGCACAAACAATTTCCCTCACGGAGCAACAGTGACACTGGGTGGCCAGTCAGGGTAATGGACCAACAATTTCCCTCACGGAGCAACAGTGACATTCTGTGGCCAGTCACGGTACTGCACAGAGCATTCCCCTCACGGAGCAACACTGACACCGGGTGGCCACTCTGGGTAATGCACCAACAATTTCCCTCACAGAGCAACAGTGACACTGGGTGGCCACTCTAGGTAATGCACGAACAATTTCCCTCAAGAAGCAACAGTGAGCCTGGGTGGTCACTCTAGGTAATGCACCAACAATTTCCCTCACGGAGCAACAGTGACTTTGGGTGGCCAGTCAGGGTAATGCACCAACAATTTCCCTCACGGAGCAACAGTGACACTGGGTGGCCACTCTATGTAATGCACCAAGAATTTCCCTCATGCAGCAACAGTGACACTGGGTGGCCAGCCAGGGTAATGCACCAACAATTTCCCTCACGGAGCAACAGTGACACTCCGTGGCCACTCAGGGTAATGCACAAACAATTTCCCTCACGGAGCAACAGTGACACTCGGTGGTAAGTCAGGGTAATGCACAAACAATGTCCCTCATGGAGCAACAGTGACACTCGGTGGCCAGTCAGGGTAATGCACCAGCCATTTCCCTCATGAACGAACAGTGACACTGGGTGGCTCCTCAGGGTAATGCACCAAAAATTTCCCTCACGGAGCAACAGTGACACTGGGTGGCCACTCTAGGCAATGCACGAACAATTTCCCTCAAGAAGCAACAGTGACACTGGGTGGTCACTCTAGGTAATGCACCAACAATTTCCCTCACAGAGCAACAGTGACACTGGGTGGCCACTCTAGGTAATGCACGAACAATTTCCCTCAAGAAGCAACAGTGACACTGGGTGGTCACTCTGGGTAATGCACAAAGAATTTCCCTCACTAAGCAACAGTGACACTGGGTGGCCACTCTGGGTAATGCACCAACAATTTCCCTGAAGGAGCAACAGTGCCACTGGGTGGCCAATTCAGGTAATGCACAAATCATTTCCCTCATGGAGCAACAGTGACACTCCGTGGCCAGTCAGGGTAATGCACAAACAATTTCCCTCACGGAGCAACAGTGACATTGGGTGGCCAGTCAGTGTAATGCATCAACAATTTCCCTCACAGAGCAACAGTGAGACTGGGTGGCCAGTCACGGTAATGCACAGAGCATTCCCCTCACGGAGCAACACTGACACTGGGTGGCCACTCTGGGTAATGCACCAACAATTTCCCTCACTAGCAACAGTGACACTGGGTGGCCACTCTAGGTAATGCAAGAACAATTTCCCTCAAGAAGCAACAGTGACCCTGAGTGGCCACTCTAGGTAATGCACCAACAATTTCCCTCACAGAGCAACAGTGACACTGGGTGGCCACTCAGGGTAATGCACCAACAATTTCCCTCACGGAGCAACAGTGACACTGGGTGGCCACTCTGGGTAACGCACCAACAATTTCCCTCACGGAGCAACACTGACACTCGGTGGCAACTTTGGGTAATGCACCAACAATTTCCCTGAAGGAGCAACAGTGCCACTGGGTGGCCAATTCAGGTAATGCACAAATTATTTCCCTCACGGAGCAACAGTGACACTCCGTCGCCACTCAGGGTAATGCACAAACAATTTCCCTCACGGAGCAACAGTGACACTGGGTGGCCAGTCAGGGTAATGCACCAACAATTTCCCTCAAGAAGCAACAGTGACACTGGGTGGCCAGTCACGGTACTGCACAAGGCATTCCCCTCACGGAGCAACACTGACACCGGGTGGCCACTCTGGGTAATGCACCAACAATTTCCCTCACAGAGCAACAGTGACACTGGGTGGCCACTCTAGGTAATGCACGAACAATTTCCCTCAAGAAGCAACAGTGACCCTGGGTGGCCACTCTAGGTAATGCACCAACAATTTCCCTCACGGAGCAACACTGACACTGGGTGGCCACTCTGGGTAATGCACTAACAATTTCCCTCACAGAGCAACAGTGACACTGGGTGGCCACTCAGGGTAATGCACAAACAATTTCCTCAAGAAGCAACAGTGACCCTGGGTGGCCACTCTAGGTAATGCACCAACAATTTCCCTCACAAAGCAACAGTGACACTGGGTGGCCACTCTAGGAAATGCACGAACAATTTCCCTCAAGAAGCAACAGTGACCCTGGGTGGTCACTTTAGGTAATGCACCAACAATTTCCCTCACGGAGCAACAGTGACACTGGGTGGCCACTCTAGGTAATGCACGAACAATTTCCCTCAAGAAGCAACAGTGACACTGGGTGGTCACTCTAGGTAATGCACCAACAATTTCCCTCACGGAGCAACAGTGACACTGGGTGGCCAGTCTGGGTAATGCACAAAGAATTTCCCTCACTAAGCAACAGTGACACTGGGTGGCCACTTTGGGTAATGCACCAACAATTTCCCTCACAGAGCAACACTGACACTGGGTGGCCACTCTGGGTAATGCACCAACAATTTCCCTCACGGAGCAACAGTGACATTGGGTGGCCAGTCAGGGTAATGCACCAACAATTTCCCTCATGGAGCAACAGTGACATTCTGTGGCCAGTCACGGTACTGCACAGAGCATTCCCCTCACGGAGCAACACTGACACCGGGTGGCCACTCTGGGTAATGCACCAACAATTTCCCTCACAGAGCAACAGTGACACTGGGTGGCCACTCTAGGTAATGCACGAACAATTTCCCTCAAGAAGCAACAGTGACCCTGGGTGGCCACTCTAGGTAATGCACCAACAATTTCCTTCACGGAGCAACACTGACACTGGTTGGCCACTCTGGGTAATGCACCAACAATTTCCCTCAAGAAGCAACAGTGACCCTGGGTGGCCACTCTAGGTAATGCACCAACAATTTCCCTCACGGAGCAACACTGACACTGGGTGGCCACTCAGGGTAATGCACAAACAATTTCCCTCAAGAAGCAACAGTGACACTGGGTGGCCAGTCACGGTACTGCACAGAGCATTCCCCTCACGGAGCAACACTGACACCGGGTGGCCACTCTGGGTAATGCACCAACAATTTCCCTCACAGAGCAACAGTGACACTGGGTGGCCACTCAGGGTAATGCACCAACAATTTCCCTCACGGAGCAACAGTGACACTGGGTGGCCACTCTGGGTAATGCACAAAGAATTTCCCTCACTAAGCAACAGTGACACTGGGTGGCCACTTTGGGTAATGCACCAACAATTTCCCTCACGGAGCAACAGTGACATTCTGTGGCCAGTCACGGTACTGCACAGAGCATTCCCCTCACGGAGCAACACTGACACCGGGTGGCCACTCTGGGTAATGCACCAACAATTTCCCTCACAGAGCAACAGTGACACTGGGTGGCCACTCTAGGTAATGCACGAACAATTTCCCTCAAGAAGCAACAGTGACCCTGGGTGGCCACTCTAGGTAATGCACCAACAATTTCCCTCACGGAGCAACACTGACACTGGGTGGCCACTCTGGGTAATGCACCAACAATTTCCCTCAAAGAGCAACAGTGACACTGGGTGGCCACTCTAGGTAATGCACGAACAATTTCCCTCAAGAAGCAACAGTGACCCTGGGTGGCCACTCTAGGTAATGCACCAACAATTTCCCTCACGGAGCAACACTGACACTGGGTGGCCACTCTAGGTAATGCACCAACAATTTCCCTCACGGAGCAACAGTGACTTTGGGTGGCCAGTCAGGGTAATGCACCAACAATTTCCCTCACGGAGCAACACTGACACTGGGTGGGCACTCTGGGTAATCCACCAACAATTTCCCTCACGGAGCAACGGCGACACTGGGTGGCCACTCTAGGTAATGCACCAACAATTTCCCTCAAGAAGCAACAGTGACACTGGGTGGCCACTCTAGGTAATGCACCAACAATTTCCCTCACGGAGCAACAGTGACTTTGGGTGGCCAGTCTGGGTAATGCACCAACAATTTCCCTCACGGAGCAACAGTGACACTGGGTGGCCACTCTAGGTAATGCACCAAGAATTTCCCTCATGCAGCAACAGTAACACTGGGTGGCCAGCCAGGGTAATGCACCAACAATTTCCCTCACGGAGCAACAGTGACACTCCGTGGCCACTCAGGGTAATGCACAAACAATTTCCCTCACGGAGCAACAGTGACACTCGGTGGTAAGTCAGGGTAATGCACAAACAATTTCCCTCATGGAGCAACAGTGACACTCGGTGGCCAGTCAGGGTAATGCACCAGCCATTTCCCTCATGAACGAACAGTGACACTGGGTGGTCAGTCAGGGTAATGCACCAACAATTTCCCTCACGGAGCAACACTGTCACTGGGTGGCCACTCAGGGTAATGCACCGACAATTTCCCTCACGGAGCAACAGTGACACTGGGTGGCCACTCTAGGTAATGCACGAACAATTTCCCTCAAGAAGCAACAGTGTCCCTGGGTGGCCACTCTAGGTAATGCACCAAGAATTTCCCTCACGGAGCAACACTGACACTGGGTGGCCACTCTGGGTAATGCACCAACAATTTCCCTCACGGAGCAACAGTGACACTGGGTGGCCACTCTAGGTAATGCACCAACAATTTCCCTCACGGAGCAACAGTGACTTTGGGTGGCCAGTCAGGGTAATGCACCAACAATTTCCCTCACGGAGCAACACTGACACTGGGTGGCCACTGTGGGTAATCCACCAACAATTTCCCTCACGGAGCAACGGCGACACTGGGTGGCCACTCTAGGTAATGCACCAACAATTTCCCTCACGGAGCAACAGTGACACTGGGTGGCCACTCTAGGTAATGCACCAACAATTTCCCTCACGGAGCAACACTGACACTGGGTGGCCACTCTAGGTAATGCACCAACAATTTCCCTCACGGAGCAACAGTGACTTTGGGTGGCCAGTCAGGGTAATGCACCAACAATTTCCCTCACGGAGCAACAGTGACACTGGGTGGCCAGTCAGGGTAATGCACCAATAATTTCCCTCACGGAGCAACACTGTCACTGGGTGGCCACTCAGGGTAATGCACCGACAATTTCCCTCACGGAGCAACACTGACACTCGGCCACTCTGGGTAATGCACAAACAATTTCCCTCACGGAGCAACACTGACACTGGGTGGCCACTCTGGGTAATGCACCAACAATTTCCCTCACGGAGCAACAGTGACACTGGGTGGCCAGTCAGGGTAATGCACCAACAATTTCCCTCACGGAGCAACAGTGACACTCCGTGGCCTCTCAGGGTAATGCACAAACAATTTCCCTCACGGAGCAACAGTGACACTGGGTGGCCACTCTAGGTAATGCACCAACAATTTCCCTCACGGAGCAACAGTGTCCCTGGATGGCCAGTCAGGGTAATGCACCAACAATTTCCCTCACGGAGCAACAGTGACACTCGGCCACTCTGGGTAATGCACAAACAATTTCCCTCACGGAGCAACACTGACACTGGGTGGCCACTCTGGGTAATGCACGAACAATTTCCCTCAAGAAGCAACAGTGACCCTGGGTGGCCACTCTAGGTAATGCACCAACAATTTCCCTCACGGAGCAACAGTGACACTGGGTGGCCAGTCAGGGTAATGTACCAACAATTTTCCTCACAGAGCAACAGTGACACTGGGTGGCTACTCTAGGTAATGCACCAACAATTTCCCTCACGGAGCAACAGTGACACTCGGCCACTCTGGGTAATGCACAAACAATTTCCCTCACGGAGCAACACTGACACTGGGTGGCCACTCTGGGTAATGCACCAACAATTTCCCTCACGGAGCAACAGTGACACTGGGTGGCCAGTCAGGGTAATGCACCAACAATTTCCCTCACGGAGCAACGGTGACACTCCGTGGCCTCTCAGGGTAATGCACCAACAATTTCCCTCACGGAGCAACGGTGACACTCCGTGGCCTCTCAGGGTAATGCACCAACAATTTCCCTCACGGAGCAACGGTGACACTCCGTGGCCTCTCAGGGTAATGCACCAACAATTTCCCTCACGGAGCAACGGTGACACTTCATGGCCTCTCAGGGTAATGCACCAACAATTTCCCTCACGGAGCAACAGTGACACTCCGTGGCCTCTCTGGGTAATGCACCAACAATTTCCCTCACGGGCTACAGTGACACTGCGTGGCCACTCTAGGTAATGCACCAACGGTTTCCATTTTGGAGCAACACTGACACTGGGTGGCCACTCTGGGTAATGCACCAACAATTTCAATCATGGAGCAAGAGTGACACTGGGTGGCCAGTCAGGGTAATGCACAAAGCATTCCCCTCACGCAGCAACAGTGGCACTCGGTGGCCACTCAGGGTAATGCACAAACAATTTCCCTCACGGAGCAACAGTGGCGCTGGGATGCAGAAAGCATTTCCCTCACGGAGCAATGGTGACACTCCGTGGCCAATTCAGGTCGTGCTCAAATCATTTCCCTCCTGGACCAACAGTGACACCGGGCAGCCCCTTGGAGTAATACACAAAGCATTTCCTCACGGTGCACCAGTTGCACAAACTGGGTTTAAGAATAATAATAAATAATAATAATAATACACAAAAATAGTTTCACTATAAAAGTTAGATTTTCAGTGATTGTAAGGGATAGCAAACAGAAGAAGGCAGATTACTAAGCAAATACAAATACAGACACATACTAAGCCTAGGATCTTAAAGAGACTGGATTCAAGAAGTAATTTCTCATCCTAAATGTCTTTTGGCAACTTGAAGAGTTTCTCTAGCTTAGACTTCCCGTTGTTTCTCTTTACAGACTAGACTCCTGTCTTAGTCTGGACTTCCCCCTTCTCAGTTCCTTTGTCTCTTCAGGTACTTTCAGCAGCCTTTCTACTGCTCTGCATGATTTTCATCTGCTCCGACTTCTCCATGGCTCCCGAGACCTCACCTGGGGGAATGCACACCTACAAAGGGAGACGGCACCAGGAGAGCAGAGGAGAGAGAGACTGAGAAAGTTGGCCAACACACAAGAGAAAAGAGAAAAACATGGGAGGAAGGCAAGCAACTCACCAGCTGGAGTCCTCCTCCTAGATGCAACCTTCTCCTGCGAAGGAGACACCGTTCCTGGCCAGAGAAATGAGCAGCCCCTGAAAATGGGGACCTTGTCTCTCTCGTAACCACAGCTGGTCAGGAACCATTTCTTACAAACCCAGCCCCAGCTAATGGGGAGTCCCTACCTGGAGCCAGGCGGGCCGTGAGCAAAGCCTTAACCAAACCAGACACTTATCTCACTGACATTAGCGACTGCTCCACTGCCAACTGGACGACTCCTGGCTTGCATCAACAGTGCTCGCGGGCTCACTGCTCTCGCTCCCTTTCCATCCGATGAGGGGAGTAAACTGTTTGTACTAAACCCAGCACAAGGAGGAAAAACAAATAAGTTACCATCTCAGTGGGAAACATCACATAGGCTATTCTTTTCTCTTCTCCCGCGCGGCGGCATTCCGCCCCAACCCTCCCCACCCTGAGGCCTTTAGTACTACAACTAGAAAGCACCCCTTGCAATCGCACCCGAAATAATCACTCTGCACAGCAGACTCGGGCCCCTCATCACCCGTAATTTCACAGAGCCCTGTACCCAGAGAGGAAGCACACGGTCTCTGAAGAATACTGCGGCGAGCACAGATGAGGAACTCAAAGCAGTGACCGCTTACTCAGAGCCAGTTATGCGGGAGACAGAAAGCTGACGACTCTTCATGTCCGCTTAGAAGGATGTCCAAGCTGCTTAGGTACGCCTCAGCCACTTCTCCTCTGGCTCGGGCTCCTGGACAATGCCTCTGCGAGAGTAGCTATCATGAGAGCTATCATGATACAAAGCTCCATTGGTGCTGGAAATCTTCCCTCATCCATGCATTGGCCCCACTCGATGAACAGAGATCGAGTTAACACTGACAGTCACTGGTCCACGCTCGCATGCACTGCCCTGCATGATTTTCATCTGCTCCTACTTTTTCTTGGCTTCCGAGAAATAGCCTGTGGGGATGCACATCTAGTGTGCCTGCCCGTGTCCTACAAAGGGAGACAGCACAGGGAAAGGCAAGGACAGAGAGAGAGAGAGAGAGAGAGAGATAGAGTGTGTGTGTTGGCTAACATACTAGAGGAGAGAGAGAGAGAAACATGGTAGGATAGCAAGCAATTCACCTCCTGGAGTCATCTGTGACGAAGCAGGACTGTTCTTCATGTTTCCTCTGAATAGTGTGGGGGTGCCTCAGTTTCCCCTATGCAGTTCTTAAGTATCTAGGTGGCGGGAGAAGGGTGTATGATTGTTGCAGAGCCCTAGAGGGCAGGTACGTGCAGGGGTCTGGACACAGAGAATGGCCGACACCCTCTTTCCTGGCAACTGATGGTCTGGCCCTTGAGAGCTAAAGGGTTGGAGAACAAAGGAATCCGGTGACCTCCTGGCCTAGGATAAGGACAAAGCCTAGAGGAGGAGGGGCTGGAGGGGGAGTCAGTTTGGGGCTGGCTGTGTCATGTCTGCTGTTTTGTGTGTCGTGGGAGGTGTCGTGTGTCGTCTCATGTGTGTGTCGTGGGAGATGTCGTGTGTCGGTGTGGTGTGTGATTTCTGTGTCATGTTGTCTGCCGTTGTGTGTGTCGTGGGAGATGTCGTGTGTCGGTGTGGTGTGTCATTTCTGTGTCATGTTGTCTGCCGTTGTGTGTGTCGTGGGAGATGTCGTGTGTCGGTGTGGTGTGTCATTTCTGTGTCATGTTGTCTGCCGTTTTGTGTGTTGTTTGAGGTGTTGTCTGCTGTTTTGTCTGTCATGTGTCGATGTCGTGTGTGATTTCTGTGTCATGTTGTCTGCTGTTTTGTCTGTCGTGTGAGGTGTCATGTGTCAGTGTCGTCTGTGTGTGTGCACGTGTGAGGGTGCGAGAGAGACATTGCGTGTCGCCGCGTGAGAGACGTCGCGTGTCAGCGTGCGTTGTGGGCGTGCGTTAGTGTTGGCGTGCGAATGTCAGCGAGCATCATGTGCTTCAGTGTTGGCGTGTGCGTGGCATGCGCGAGTGTCGGCGTGAGTGTCGGTGTGAGCATTGGTGTGCGTGAGTGTCGGTGTGAGCGTTGGTGTGCGTGGCGTGCGTGAGTGTTGGTGTGCGTGGCGTGCGTGAGTGTTGTCAAAGTCAGATTCAGGACTCACATAATTTGTCAGACCACTCTGTTTATTAGCAAAGCGCTTTGCCAATGCACCCAGACGTGAGCCCCTCTCTGAGGCTAAAGATAACTTATTTATACAGCTAAGCCAAAGCCAATTAAACATAAGAGACAAAAGGAAGCAGAAACTGACAAATATACATACATATCTTATTTGCATACTAACGTTTACCAATCTCCTAGCCCAGGAGAAGCTCTAAGTTAGTTAGTTTGAGGACCCATTGTCTCACACGCCTTAATGTTTCTCTTCCTGACAACTATATTTCAACAAACCCTTCAAGTAGCATTTCTTTAATGAATTATAATTTCAATATAATTCATTCTACTTTCACAGTGTCGGCGTGCATGAGAGTCGGCGCGCGTTGGCGTGAGTGAGTGTCGGTGTGTGTGAGATGTCGTGAGTGAGTCGGCGTGCGTCGTGCATGCGTGAGTCGGCTTCGTGCGTGCGAGACGTGTTTGCGTGTGCGAGACGTGTTTGTGGGTGTCGGCGCCGTGCGTGTGAGACGTGTTTGCGCGTGCGAGACATGTTTGTGGGCGTCTGCGTCGTGCGTGCGAGATGTGTTTGTGCGTGTGAGGCGTGTTTGTGGGTGTCGGCGTCGTGCGTGCGAGACGTGTTTGTGCGTGTGAGGCGTGTTTGTGGGTGTCAGCGTCGTGCGGGGGTGTGTGTGTGAGACGTGTCGTGTGTGTGTCATGTGTCGGTGTCGTGTGTGTTCTGTGTGTCAGGTGTGTCGTGTGTGTCGTGTGTGTCAGGTGTGTTCTGTGTGTCAGGTGTCGTGTGTCGGGTGTGTTCTGTGTGTCAGGTGTCGTGTGTCGTGTGTGTCAGGTGCGTTCTGTGTGTCAGGTGTCGTGTGTCGGGTGTGTTCTGTGTGTCAGGTGTCGTGTGTCGTGTGTGTCAGGTGCGTTCTGTGTGTCAGGTGTCCTGTGTCGTGTGTGTCAGGTGTCGTGTGTTCTGTGTGTCAGGTGTCATGTGTCGGTGTGAGACGCCTTGGTGTATGTGACATGTGTGTTGTGTTCAGTGTGTGACTGGTGTGTCGGTGTCATCTGTGATTTTTGTGTGTCGTGCTGGGTGCCACTTTGTGTGTCGTGTTGTGTGTGTGTCACGGGTCGTGTGTCATATTGTGTGCATGTGCGACGTGTTGTGCATGTGTGTGTGCGACATGTGTGTGCCATGCTATTTACGTGCGACACGCGATGCGCAACGTGCCTGCGACGCGCAACGTGTTGTGCGCGCAACATGTGACGTGCTGTGTACAACGTGCAACAGGCTGTGTGCGACGTGTTGTGTGTGTGACATGCAACGTGCGACATGTGCGATGTGCAATGTGCAAGCAACGCTCGTCGTGCTGTGTGCTACGTGTTGTGCGTGACATGCAACATGTGACGTGTTGTGCGACGTGCTGTGTGTGATATACATGCGTGCCACGTGCGACGTCTCAGTGTTGTGTGTGTGTCAGTGTCATGTGTGCCGTTTTGTGTGTCGTGTTGTGTGCCGTTGTGTCATGTGTCGTGTTGTGCGCGTGTGCACATGTTGTGCGTGTGCATGTGTGTAGTGCGACATGTTGTGCGTGACATGATACGTGCGACATGCGAGAAACTGTGCAACGTGCTGTGTGACATCTTGAGTGTGTGTGAGACGTGTTGCGTGACGTGTTGCGTGACGGGTTGTGTTGAGTGTGTCGGTGTCGTGTGTGATGTTTTGTGTGATGCTTTCCGTGTCGTGTTGTGTGTGTTGTGTGCCGTGTGAGGTGTCGTGTGTCATTTTGTGTGTCGTTTTGTGTCATCGTGTGTGACTTGTGTGCATCCACGCGTGTGACGTATTGTGCATGTCCGTGTGGGAAATGCGAAATGGGATGGGTCAACTTGCCACCCCTTTCCCCAACACTTTAGCCCCCTGTTGTAAACATGACCCTACCCCCTCCCTAGGGTGCTACTGACACTAAAACGACCTAAAAGACCCCCAACTTATCACTATTGGCTGGCACCCCATTGCCACCCACACTTCTATGCTGCTGCTGGCCAAACCCTCCCCGCAAAATCTAAACCCCACCCCCTACCTGGAACCCAACTGGAACCCTTATCCTATAACCTGCTCCCCAACTCTAAACCCCTGAACCAAAACTGCAGCCCAATCCTCACCCCAACCCTAACCTCCAGCTCTGAACCCAGCCCCTCTAAACCTGACACCCCTTTAAGGCAGAGCCCCGTTCCCCATTCCCACCCTGTGCAACAACAGTGCAAACCACACCCTCCTGCCCCCCGGCCCAGGAATCCTGCTTCTTATCACCACTTGTTTTGAAATTAACCTTTTCTTCATTTGCATTCCACAAACCTTCATTCTCGTTTGATGGGTTATTTAGTTGCAGGGGTATACACAATGCAACTCTTTGCTATTACCTTGTAACAGGATACAGATAAGTGAAAACAGTGCAAACAACATTCCACTAGTTTTCAGGAGGTTTAAACACCCAATACATTTGAACATTTAACAATTGCTTTGATCTATACTAATACACACATCAATTGGCCTGAATACACTCTGACATAAGCTGCTCTGCCAGCGACACACCTTGTACAAACATTACTGCCATAGCGTGTAGGGCAGTGTGACCCCCGGAGGTCTGTGAGCTGGTTTCAGGGCATCTGCAGGACCCCGCAGCTGAAGCACAGAGCCCCCAAGCCTCCCGCAGGGCAAAAGCCCAGAGCCCCAATGCTCCCCACTCCTCAGGGCAAAACCCCAGATCTGCCCCCCTACCCCAGCTGGGCCCTGGAGTTTTTACAGCATGTTGAGTGAGTGGGTGGGGAGGAGTGAAGTGCTCTAGCGAGGTAGGTCACCTCTTTTATAGGGCACAAGTGCCGGAAATCCTTCTTCCTATGCCCAAATTTTATTCCTCACCCACAATTGGGCGTATTGATGACACGTATATACGCATGTTAAGTTTCCTTGTGATGTTCCTGTTAAGTCTGTGGGTACCACATTAAAAAACCCTATACCATTCTTCATTATCTGTTGGTCTAGATAGAAGGTTATAGACATATGTGTGAATATTTATTTATTTAGGTAACAAGATATAGGTTAACTTTACTTTTCTGGGTAAATGGTCTTAATATAGATGTGTTAACTTTCCTTAGCTTAACATACAGGATATGGCCTTTAGGTCTCTTGTGTTACAGCCAAGCTTACTTTAATATAAATCTCTAAACCTATTACAATAAACCAAATACTTAAACGTATGTGAAAAAAATACATCTATGCAAGCAAGCAGGTTAGTCCTATTGGTTGTACGACTCAGAATCAGGACAAGAGATTCTCCCATTGCATTCTCCTCTGAGCCATTCAAACCTCCTTCACTCATTAGTTTTGAGCCATATTATTTACAAAAGTTTAGTATTGTCATAATGGAAAAAAACAAAAAACAAACAAACCAGCCAGCCTCCCCATCTGCAAACAAGCCCATCTCAGTAGGAAAAGTCCTACAACAGGCTTTGCCAACAGGTGGAAACTGGGATTTAAACTCCAAATGATCTCACTGTATTTCAGATCCATTCAAATTCCCCATCCAGGTCTGTGATACTTTCATCTCAGGCCCTAAATTACTGTTTTAGGAGCAAAGAAAACAAATTGTGATCCACAAACAGAGGGCTGAGAACCCTGAATCACAGGACACATTGAGCAGTGGAACTGTAGAAAGTGGAGATCAATTCTACATGGCTCAAAAAGAGGAAACACTGCTGGGGTAATTCGGAAGGTGGGAATCCCTCTGACTCACCACTTCAGGTGTCACAGAGGTTTAAAACACACACTCTCTCCCCTCCCGCCAAGTCAGAGTCTCCAGGCAATGCTCTGGAACTACTCCATATGAAGCCAGTCAGGACTCTGGGGGAGCATGTCTCCTCTCTCTCAGCACACTGTCACCAGGGCAAGAAGCTGATGCAACTTCGACCTTCCTGGCTCTGACCTCGAAGTATTCAGCATCCCCGTCCACACCGTGTGCTTCCTGCAGCGAGTCCGCCCGGACGGGGCTCCTGGGGAAGCCAGAGGGCCTTGCACCCCAGCTCCGCAGTGACTCTCAGCCAGCAGGTAAAACAGAAGGTTTATTATTCGACAGGAACACAGAGTAGAACAGAACTTGTTAGCACAGAAATCAGTGACTTTTGGCCAAGTCCATCTTGGGGAGTCGTTCAGTCACAGATGCCCCTTTGGGACTGTCACCTGACGTGCTGAAATTACCTCAGAGCCTATTTTCCCTGCTAGCTTGGGACTTCCAGAACCCTGTCTTGTTGAGCCAGACACACTAGCCTGCTGCAACACAGACCCAGGGTCTGAACCACAGCCCCAGAGCTGCGGTTTTAAGTGAAAACAGGGGGGAGGGATAGCTCAGTGGTTTGAGCATTGGCCTACTAAACCCAAGGTTGGGAGTTCAATCCTTGAGGGGGCCAGTTAGGGATCTGGGGCAAAAAATCTGTCGGGGACAGTACTGGTCCTGCTAGTGAAGGTAGGGGACGGGACTCGATGACCTTTCAAGGTCCCTTCCAGCTCTATGAGATAGATATATCTCCACATAAAAAAATATATATATATAAATATATATATATATAAAAAAAAACCAAAAACAAGTGATGTTATTAAGTATAAAAAGTAGGACTGAAGTGGTTTCAAGTAATAACGGACAGAACAAAGTAAGTCACCCAGAAAAATAAAGAAAAACACACAAGTCTAGGCCTAATACATTAAGGGTGGGTAGCGATCCATCGATCGGGGGTCGATTTATCACGTCTAGTCTAGACACGATAAATCGAACCCCAAGCGCTCTCCCGTCGACTCTGGTACTTCAGCACCACAAGAGGCACAAGCGGAGTAGAAGGGGGAGCGACAGCAGTCGACTCGCCACCGTGAAGACGCCCAGGTAAGTCAACCTAAATAGAATCATCATAGAATCATAGAATACCAGGATTGGAAGGGACCTCAGGAGGTCATCTAGTCCAACCCCCTGCTCAAAACAGGACCAATCGCCAATTTTCTGCCCCAGATCCCTAGATGGCCCACTCAAGGATTGAACTCACAACCCTGGGTTTAGCAGGCCAATGCTCAAACCACTGAGCTATCCCTCCCCCCGACTGCATCAACTTCAGCTACGCTATTCCCGTATTCTTAGGTCGATCCCCCCCTTAGTGTAGGCCTGGCCTAAGAAACTGATGACCGGTAATCTCCCCCTCTCAGAGATGTTCCAATAAGCTTCTTTCACAGATTAGACTCCTTCTTCGTCTGGGCCCAATCCTTTCCCAGGTAAAAAGAAAAGGAGGACCTGTGGCACCTTAGAGACTAACCAATTTATTTGAGCATAAGCTTTCGTGAGCTACAGGTCACTTCATCGGATGCATTCAGTGGAAAATATAGTGGGGAGATTCTTCCCCCGATGAAGTGAGCTGTAGCTCACGAAAACTTATGCTCTAATAAATTTGTTCATCTCTAAGGTGCCAAGTACTCCTTGTTCTTTTTATGGATAAAGACTAACATGGCTGCTACTCTGAAACCTTTCCCCAGGTAGTGTTAGTTCCAGCAGACATCTCAGGTGGTAAGCAAGGATTTCTCATGACTAGCCTCCTTTGTCCTGCTCCACCCCCTTTTGTAGCTTTGGCACAAGGCGGGAATCTTTTGTCTCTCTGGGTCCCCACCCCTCCTTCTAAATGGAAAAGTACCAGATTTAAGATGGATTTCAGTACCAGGTGACATGGTCACATCACATGTCATTGTAAAATCCCTAGTTTCCATTCCCCATGGGCTAGCCCACATGTACACAGGAAGGTTTTCAAGTAACTAAGGCCATTTACAACTGATTGTTTCTGAAACACCCTTAATGGCCTCTACTTAATATGTTTACATCAGTGATACAATTTTATAGCTTATTCTCCTAGCTCCAGATATAGAAATAATACATGCAAACAAATAGGATGAACACACTTTGTAGATTACAAGCTTTCTAATGACACCATACAAGGGGTATTTAGTGTAAAGCATATTAATAAGCATATTTACATAAAGCCAACGGACTGCAACGTCACACACTGGTCATAGCACAGGTGCAGGCAGCTGGAGCAGGCTCACCTGCCCCAGAGGTCTCAGCAAAGTCACACACCCCTATTCCCACCACCAAGGTATTGGTGCAGCACACAGGGAAACTGAGGCACATGCAGTATTCATGCAAAACAGTAAAATTCACATAGGCTCAACAGTAAAACTCACATACAACATAACAAGGGAAAATCCCCACTTCGTGACACCCTCTATCCCTGCACCTTCTCTGTTATATTTACATTGAGAATATAGCTAATATAATGCCAATATTTAAAAAGGGCCCTAGAGGTGATCCCGGCAATTACAGACCAGTAAGTCTAATGTCAGTACTGGGCAAATTAGTTGAAACAAAAGAAAAGAATAAAATTGTATGACACACAGAAGGACATAAATTGTCGGGCAAAAGTCAACACGGTTTCTGTAAAGGGAAATCACGAAAGCTTATGCTCAAATAAATCTGTTAGTCTCTAAGGTGCCACAAGTACTCCTTTTCTTTTTGCGAACACAGACTAACACGGCTGCTACTCTGAAACTAATCTACAAGAGTTCTTTGAAGGGGTCAGCCTGAGCCTGAGGAGGAGACAGAATTTACTAATGTACATTGCCAAAGAGCCACAGTAATATGTCAGCAGCCCTCTCATCAGCTCTCGCCTGCTCCCAGTGCCTCCCGCCCACTGGCTGCCCATCAGCGCCTCCCCATCCCTCCCGATCAGCTGTTTTGTGGCATGCAGGAGGCTCGGAGGGGGAGGGAAAGGAGCGAGGGCATAGCAGGCTCACGGGTAAGGGTGAAGTGGGGGCACACTGAAAGTTGGCACCTATAGCTCCAGCCCCAGAGTCGGTGCCTATACAAGGAGCCACATATCAACTTCTGAAGAGCTTCATGTGGAGCCACAGGTTGGCCACCCCTGTACTAATCTATTAGAGTTCTTTGAAGGCTCAACAAACATGTAGACAAGGGGGATCCAGTGGACATAGTGTACTTAGATTTCCAGAAAGCCTTTGACAAGATTTCTCACCAAAGGCTCTTATGTAAATTAAGTTGTCAGGGGATAAGAGGGAAGATCCTTTCATGGTTTGAGAACTGGTTAAAAGACAGGGAACAAAGGATAGGAATAAATGGTAAATTTTCAGAATGGAGAGGGGTAACTAACGGTGTTCCCCAAGGGTCAGTCCTAGGACCAATCCTATTCAACTTATTCTTAAATGATCTGGAGCAAGGGGTAAACAGTGAGGTGGCAAAGTTTGCAGAGGATACTTGTCACGGAGTCCAGGGGCGATGCTCTGGAACTGCTCCCTATGAAGCCAGGCAGGACTCGGGTGAAGACTCCTCTCTGTGAGCAGCCTGTCTGCAGGGTAAGAAGCTCACATGGCTTCCACCTTCCACGGGTCTGAATTCAGAGCATTCAGCATCCTCTGCCCCTCCGTCCGCTTCCCACAGCAAGTCCGCCCAGGCGGGGTCCTGGTGAAGCCAGAGGGTCCTGCACCCCAACTTCGCAGTCAGACGTGACTCTTAGCCAGCCAGTAAAACAGAGGTTTATTAGATGACAGGAACATGGTCTAAAACAGAGCTTGTAGGTACAGAGAACAGGACCCCTCAGCCGGGTCCATTCTGGGGGGCACTGAGCCAGGCAACCCCGTCTGCACTTCACTCCATGTCCCCAGCGTGCTCAAACTGAAACTCTCTCCAGCCCCTCCTCCTCTTTGTCCCTTTCCTGGGCCAGGAGGTCCCCTGATCTCTTTGTCTTCAACCCTTTAGCTCTCACCTTGCAGGGGGGAAGGGCCAGGCCATCAGTTGCCAGGAAACAGGGTGTTGGCCATTCTCTGTTGTCCAGACCCCTGCACACACCTCTAGGGCTCTGCAATGATCATACACCCTTATCCCACCACCTAGATACTTAAGAACTGCATAGGGGAAACTGAGGCACCCCCACACTATTCAGGGGAAACATTAAGAACAGTCCCACTTCGTCACAATACTAAACTGCTCAAGATAGTAAAGACCAAAGCAGACTGTGAAGAACTTCAAAAAGATCTCACAAAACTAAGTGATTAGGCAGCAAAATGGCAAATGAAATTTAATGTGGATAAGTGTAAAGTAATGCACATCGGAAAAAATAACCCCAATGATACATTCGATATGATGGGGGCTAATTTAGCTGCAACTAATCTGGAAAGAGATCTTGGAATCATCGTGGATAGTTCTCCGAAGACGTCCATGCAATGTGCAGCGGCAGTCAAAAAAGCAAATGGGATGTTAGGAATCATTTAAAAAGGGATAGAGAATAAGACAGAAAATATCTTATTGCTCCTATATACATCCATGGTACACCCACATCTTGAATACTGCGTACAGATGTGGTCTCCTCATCTCAAAAAAGATACACTGGTATTAGAAAAGGTTCAGAGAAGGGCAACTCAAATGGTTAGGGGTTTGGAACGGGTCCCATACGAGGAGAGATTAAAGAGACCAGGACTTTTCAGCTTGGAAAAGAGGAGACTAAGGGGGATATGATAGAGGTATTTAAAATCATGAGTGGTGTGGAGAAAGTGAATAAGGAAAAATTATTTACCTGTTCCCATAATACAAGAACTCGGGACCACCAAATGAAATTAATGGGCAGCAGGTTTAAAACAAAAATAAAAGGTAGTTCTTCACACAGCGCACAGTCAACTTGTGGAACTCCTTGCCTGAGGAGGTTGTGCAGGCTAGGACTATAACAGGGTTTAAAAGAGAACTAGATAAATTCATGGAGGTTAAGTCCATTAATAGCTATTAGGTAAGGAATGGTGTCCCTGGCCTCTGTTTGTCAGAGGGTGGAGATGGATGACAGGCAAGAAATCACTTGATCCTTACATGTTAGGATCACTCCCTTTGGGGCACCTGGCATTGGCCACTGTCGGCAGACAGGATACTGGGCTGGATGGACCTTTGGGCTGACCCAGTTTGGCCATTCATATGTTCTTATGAGAAAAATGGTACAAAACCCAACTGCTATTCAGCAGAACCCAGTGCAACATAGGAACAACTGGGAACGAGGCAATTGGTCTCTAATGGGGGAACCTGATGATTAACAATCATAGAATATCAGGGTTGGAAGGGACCTCATGAGGTCATCTAGGAGGTCACCAGCTTCTCTGGTGATAAATAAGAGAAGAGCTGTGATGGAAGAATTTCCCATACTCACAGCATTCATTGGGTTTCTCTCCCGTGTGGATCCTCTGATGTACGATAAGGCCTGAGCTCTGAGAGAAGGTTTTCCCGCACTCACAGCATTCATAAGGTTTCTCCCCTGTGTGGATCCTCTGATGGCGAATAAGGTGTCAGCTCCGAGCGAAGGTTTTCCCGCACTCACAGCATTCATAGGGTTTCTCTCCTGTATGGATTCTCTGATGGCAAATAAGATGTGAGCTCCAAGTGAAGGTTTTCCCGCACTCACAGCAGTCATAGGGTTTCTCCCCTGTGTGGATCCTCTAATGTACAATAAGGCCTGAGCTCTGAGAGAAGGTTTTCCCGCACTCACAGCATTCATAAGGTCTCTCTCTTGTGTGGATTCTCTGATGGTGAATAAGGTGTGAGCTCCAAGTGAAGGTTTTCCCGCACTCACAGCATTCATAGGGTTTCTCCCCTGTGTGGATCCTCTGATGGCGAATAAGGTGTGAGCGCCTCCTGAACTTTTTCCCACACTCAAAGCCCATATTATTTCTCTCTCCCATCAGGATTCTCTTCTGGGACATGGTTTCCTTGAGGCCTTTGTGAGTTCCCCGATAATTAACAGGTATTCCAACTTTCTGCACTGGCTGGTTTCCCTGCCACTTCTCTGGCCTGTGCTGCCCCTGAGAGCCTTTTCCCTGCTCACAACTCCTGGACACACTTCCTTTGCATCTTTGCAATAACATCCCCTGCGGTTCCACTTGCTCATCTTCCTGCTGAGGATTCTGTTCCATGGTCTCTCCCACCATCCCATCACCTGCTGGGACAGAGAAAGAAAAACTTCAGAAACCAGAAGTGAAAAGGGGGGAACAAACCAAGAGAATAGCTGAAGATGGAAAAAAACCAGGGACTGAATTTCCCCCAACTCTTCCCCAAAGGGGCGAGAGGAGGGGATCAATTCTGAATCCAGTTCCCATCCAAACACTCCCCAGGGAGAAGGGAGTTTCAGGAGGGAACTACTGCCAGGAGTTAGGATGGGTAGGGAGCCATGAACAGTATCTGCCCTGAGGATATTGCACCTGCTGGGGACCATCCTGAACCCAGAAACCTCACAAGATCTTTGTTGGGAATCCCAGCTGGTTCCTTCAAGCACTGAGTAGGTTTAATCATCCCTCACCCATGTGGCTGCCTCTCAGGATCTCTCTTTCCTCTAAGCCCCAGAGATCTGGGGCCCATGGCTCTTCCCCTCGTTTCAGCTGGGAGATGACATCGGGTTTGGAAACTGGGAACCATGCTCAGGGGAAAGATGACCAGTGAGATCAGGTAACAGCAAAAGAAGAAATTACTCAACTTGTGCATCAATGATGGTTCTTTGAGATTTGTCTCCCTGTGGGTGCTCCACTGTAGGTGCTAGCCCATTAAAAACAGCTGTGTAGACCGGTGGCTTTCCACACTACTGTGCCCCTTCCAGGAGTCTGATTTGTCTTGCGTACCTCCGAGTTACACCTCATTTAAAAATTACTTGCTTATAAAATCAGACATAAAAATACAAAAGTGTCACCGCACACCATGAATTGCTGACTTGCTCATTTTTACCATATAATTGTAAAATAAATAATCGGAATATAAATATTGTACTTACGTTTCAGTGCATATGTCAAGGTTCCCTCCCCACTCTGAATTCTAGGGTACAGGTGTGGGGACCTGCATAAAAGACCCCCTAAGCTTATTCTTACCAGCTTAGGTAAAAAACTTCCCCAAGGCACAAACTTTGCCTTGTCCTTGAACCCTATGCTGCCACCACCAAGCGTGTTAAACAAAGAACAGGGAAAGAGTCCACTTGGAGACATCTTCCCCCAAAATATCCCCCCAAGCCCTACACCCCCTTTCCTGGGGAAGGCTTGATAAAAATCCTCACCAATTTGTACAGGGGAACACAGACCCAAACCCTTTGATCTTAAGAACAATGAAAAAGCAATCAGGTTCTTAAAAGAAGAATTTTTATTAAAGAAAAGGTGAAAGAATCACCTCTGTAAAATCAGGATGGTAAATACCTTACAGGGTAATCAGATTCAAAACATAGATAATCCCTCTAGGCAAAACCTTAAGTTACAAAAAGACACAAAAATAGGAATATACATTCCATTCAGCACAGCTTATTTTACCAGCCATTAAACAAAAGGAAATCTAAAGCATTTCTAGCTAGATTACTTACTAACTAACAGAAGTTCTGAGACTGCATTCCTAATCTGTTCCCGGCAAAAGCATCACACAGACTGAGAGACCCTTTGTTTCCCCCCTTCAGCTTTGAAAGTATCTGGTCTCCTCATTGGTCATTTTGGTCAGGTGCCAGCGAGGCTATTTTAGCTTCTTAACCCCTTACAGGTGAAAGGGTTTTGTCTCTGATCAGGAGGGATTTTATAGCACTGTATACAGAAAGGTGATTATTCTTATGACAGCATAGTATATAGATCAGCATAAGCAAGTCATTGTATGAAATTTTACTTTGTACTGACTTAGCTAGTGATTTTTCCATAGCAACTCTGCAAGACCTCTGCGTACCCCAGGGGTACACATACCACTGGTGTAGAGACTGAGCTCCAGACCAATCTGCAACCTCTCTCTCTGTCTCTTTCTCTCTCTCTCTGTGTTGCCTTGTTTTTTTGCGCTGGATAGCAGCAAACTTAAGCCTAGTCTGTTTGTACCATAGTTCCTGTGTCCCAAAGTGCAGTGCAGTTGTGTTCGGCTTCCCTTGGACCCAGTCATTACACATTAACCTTCAGGAGACTTCCATTGTCCAGTGTGCTTCATACTTATGTGGATAGTCCTTGATAGTGTTTCCATGTAAATGGAGACAGGCCTATGCTACTTCAACAGGAATTACATCCCCATCCCAGAAGAGGAATTCATTCCTTCACACCCAGTGGGTAACAAAGCAGATTGAGAGGGAAGCTGACCCATGCATATTTTTCATTAAAAAAAGAACTACTAAATAAAGCCCCCATTCTTCAGAGGGAGACAAGGTCAAAGTGAAGGGCTAGGATAATGAACCATAAAATCACAGAAACACACGGGGTAAAAGGACCTCAAGATGTCAGCTAGTCCATCCTCCAGCCCTGAGACAGGACCAAGTATACATAGACCATCGGTCTAACCTCTTCTTAAAAACCTCCAGTGACCAAGATTCCACAACCTCTCTTGGTAACGTATTCCTGTACTTATCTATATGCACAGTTGGAAAGTTTTTCCTAATATCCAACCTAAACATCCCATGATGCAGAACAAGCCAGTTACTACTTCTCCCTACCCTAACCCTAAGCAGGAGAGGATAAGGGAAGATCAGATTTCAAGACGATGACCATGGTCAGTGGCGTCAGACAGCTGACAGGTCAAGGAGGAGGAGGAGGAGGGGCATGAAGTGCTGGTTCTGAGCTTTGCCTAGGGACCGGTCATTAGAGACTTCAGCAAAAGCAGCCTCCGTGAAGTGCTACAATATCTGACTCCCTGAATCCTTCCCTTCCTACCCCTCACCAGACTCCCCTGTGATGAGTTGGGTCACAGAGACCCTCTTATCATCAGAGGTGCTGGAACTACCTCTGAGCCCATTGGTCTGTCAGTTAGCGATGTCAAAAATTGTATCCCCACCTGACATAAATTGCAGCAAAAACTGTAGTGTCAACAGAGTTACAGTGGCAAAAAAATCCATGAAACAGAAAACCAAGGAAATTAAAGGCCCACAAAGTACATTAAGCAGAGTTAAGGATGCCTAGTGCTGCCTCGTGCCCTTCCAGCATGTGGATGGTGGTGAAAAATAAAACCTCTGAAAACCAGGAAATGAAGAATTAAACTACACACCACCCCTGCAATGTAACCTTAACTCCGCCCCTACCCCCTAGCCCTGGAGCTGGCAAATATCACTGGGAATAGGTCAGGAAGGGTGGTGCCAAGGTTACCAAACTACCCAAGGAAGGGGCAAATTTTCCATCTCTTGAAGTCTTCAAGTCAGGACAGGATGCCTCTCTGGAAGATGTTTTCATCAAACACAAGGAATTCAGTGCTCTACAATGGTAACTGGATGAAACTCCATGGCCTATATTACACAGGAGGTCAGACTAGATGACCTAATAGTCTCCCCCAGCCTAAAAATTTATTGATCAACAGAAGGAAGGACTAAGAACATGCCATTGTGTGTTTTACGTTCCTCAGATTTTAATACCAGCATTTCTCCACATTCACTTCAGCAGTGTGCACTGTGCCAGCTGCAGCTTTAAATGAACGGTGGAGGGATTAGTTGGAGCAGCTGGGCAGAGCTGTGCCACGAAGAGAGGTGCACATGAAACTGTAAGGAACAGGTATTCCTCATTTCAGTGCTGAGTGGCGTAGGCAGCGTCAATAAAGGCGCACAAGGGCATGTTCTTGCCACAAGGATTGTCAGCAGGCTGGTGCCGTACATGCTAGGGGTCTCCGGGGCTCAGTAAGGGGTAAGTGAAGGCACTGACTCGGAAGGAATCTTCATTGGAAGGGTAAAAGGTTGGTGACAGTATGAAAGTCTGAGATGGACTGTGCGCAGTAGGCTCAGTGTCTGAGTGCAGGCCAGGGGTAGGCAGCTTCCGTTCCCTACATCGGACCTAACTCCAAGTTTTGCCTTATCAAAGAGATGGTGTTAGCGTTTGTGCTGTCCTGCACCTGTGCTCTGCTCCCAAAGTGTTCTGTAGCGGGGAGGGTCGAGTGCTAGTCTGTGCTTGGCCTGTCAGTGGGTTGCTGAAACAGGGGAAAACTGAGGGTGCAATGTGAACCTTAACTCTTCATTTCTCCTTCTAAGAACCAAGGGGACAGGAATCCTTACCCAGCGAGGTCACATTCTCATAGTTCTCCCGCATGATGTCTCCACAGAGGGCTCTCTGAGCGGGGTCCAGCAGAGCCCACTCTTCCTCAGTGAAATACACAGCCACCTCCTCGAAAGTCACCAGCCCCTGAAAGAGCAAGAGCTCCCCACTCTGCACCTGCTGCCCAGTGACAACCCCACCGTTCACAGGGGAGGAGGGCCAATCACATGGAAGCTCTGGGAGGCAGGCAGGCAGGATCCAACCCCCTCCCCATCAGAGCAGCCAGGAGGCATCAGGGTGAGGGGAGAAAGAGAGAGAGCCCCAACCCCTTCTAGCAGACAGAGATGGCCGGGGTCTTCACAGTCAACACTCACCTATCAGCCAGAAGTGGATACAAGAGACAGAGTCCCCAGGAGGGTCCAGGGACAGCCAAACCCCTGGTAGGAATCCCAAACCCCCCACCATGCCAGCAGTTGGATGGGAAGGGGTGAGGTTTCTTTCCTGGGCCTCACTGAGGGTTGCCCTCTGACTATTAAGTTCAGACTCCAGTACTGGAGTCTGGTACATTTCCCCAGCCCAGTCAAGGGGGGCACGTTTCCTGCTTGACAAATCAGGGAATTTCCACCCACAAACCCCATGGGTCTATTGCTAGAATCTAGGCCCCACCGTAAACAAATCCAAGCAGGTTTGTCACACCCTGTCCCCCCTCCCTTTCTCCAGCCTGTGTATTTCCTGCCCCCGACCACCTGCTGACCACCCACAGAAGCACCCACCTCCTATGTCTTTACTGCCCTTCTCCCGCCAACAGGAGCCCACCAGCAACTCCCCGATAATCCCTACCTGAACTGGCCCCACGGCAGCCATTTCCCTTCCCTGGTCCGTGGAAGGATGGGACGTAACGTTGCAGCCTGTCAGGGCAAGAAGGGGACGTGTCAGAACAGGACAGTAACGTCACATCACAATTCCCCCCAGCTCTTTCCCTGCAGACTGATGTTCTCAACTCTGTCATGCAAATAAGAGAAATATTCAAAACACAATTAGTAATGGGGGGGAACGGGGGGACATGGGACTTTAACTACAGAGACACCTGTTAGAAAAGGAATTCAAACAAACAGAAAGTGTCCAATAAGTTCTCGGAATGTGTTGGGGAGATCTGTTTGCTTCAGAAGATGGACGCACTAACCAGGGGGATGGGCATTTTAGGGTTGATTCTGACTAACAGGCGGGAGTTAGGAAATGGAAGGTATCTGGCTGGTGAATCTTGCCCACATGCTCAACGTTCAGCTGATCGCCATATTTGGGTTCGGGAAGGAATTTTCCTCCAGGGCAGATTGGAAGAGACCCTGGGGGTTTTTCACCTTCCTCTGTAACATAGGGCACAGGTCACTTGCTGGAGGATTCTCTGCACTTTTAAGTCTTTAAACCATGATTTGAGGACTTCAATAGCTCAGACATAGGTGAGAGGTTTATTGAAGGAGTGGGTGGGTGAGATTCGGTGGCCTGCATTGTGCAGGAGGTCAGACTAGATGATCATAATGGTCCCTTCTGACCTTAATATCTATGAATCTATATGGGCGAAAGTGTTCATGAAATGATGATTTCGTGATTCGAAGAAAAGGAAGGCGTTAGAGCAGGAAAATAAGGACAACGGACTTCAAAAAAGCAGACTTCAACAAAGTGTGAAAACTGGTATGTGAGTGTGACATTTCCCTCCATATTCTTTATGAAAATATGCTTACGAAATGAATAGGAGATAACCGAGATATACTCTGTGCAAGATGGGTCTTGTAAGATATCATTGGAAAGGTTATAATTTACTGACTACAATTATCCAATTTGTATGCACGTATCATTTCTGTATCTGAAGTTGGGAACATAGACTATGTGTCTGTATTTCAACTATGCTACTTTGTGTGATGCCCACTGCTAACACTTCAGGTACAACAATGGAAAAGCCAGACAGGGCAGATGGGCCATCAGCAAGAACAATGGACTGTGAAAAGGCTCCATACTGCCACTGACTCCTGGACACTGTGATACTACAGAGTCAGGTGGTCTTGTCACCGGATACTCAACGTTACCTGGGACTTCTCGTAACTTTCCACTGGAAGGGAAGGGGGATCAAGTTTGGGAAACAAAGGATTCCCACCTTATGTAAATCCTATTTAAGGGTGGGGAGGTAGGCAAATAAAACAACTCCTCCCCAAAGCCTGTCTACCCAAGAAGAAAGACTGCTAAAGCCACCTGAAGAGAAGGCTGGGGGGGAGAAGGGAAGAAGCGGGGAGTCCAGACTGAGACGGGTCCAGTCTGAAAAGAAATATAACTGGAACTCTGAAACACAGAAACATTGCAACCTGCCTAAAATAACATTTAGGGTAAGAAATTACATTGTGTAACCTGTTTTTTTAAGTATATTGAGCTTAGCTTGCGTATTTTGCTTTATTCAATCAGTAATCTGATTTGTTCTGTCTGTTATCTCTTATATTCACCTTTTGTAGTTAATAAACTTATTTCTTGTTTATAATTTAACCCAGTTTATGTAATTTCTACATGCGGGGGGCAAGAAGTTGTGCATATATCCCTCCACATTGAGGGAGGGGGCAAATTTCATAAAACCTTCGAGTCTGTACCGCTTAAAGGGAGTGGGCACCAGAGTGCTGGGGCAAGCCCCTAAGGCTGAGTATTTCCAGAGCAGATCTCTCTCTTTCTGTGCAGCTGGGCAGGGCCCTGCCCATGTGTTTGGCTGGAAGAGGCTTGTGAGCCTAACCCAGCCAGGTAAAGGGCACCGAGGCTCGTAGAATAGGCTGCCTCAGTGGCACCCCAGCACATCAAGTGACACCCCAAAGGACCCAAACCTGTCACAGTAAAGTCCCATGGGAATAAGATTCTAAGGAGACTAAAGCTCAGGAGAGCTGGCCGTTGCTCCGTTAATGCTGTCTCTGAGAAACAGCAAACTATCCTAATGGGAAGGAAAGACAGAAAGAATAGTAAGCTGCGAATATGGCTCCGTTAGGAGCTCTTTCATGACCAGACAATAAAAAGGAATCCTACAAAAATTTGAGTCTCGGACAAATTGCTGTGGAAGAGTTACACATGTTAGATATGTTAAAGTCAGCCATAAAATTCATCTTAGGGCGCTCAAGGAATTAGCTGAAGCAATCTCGGAACCATTAGCAATTATCTTTGAGAACGCCTGGAGAACAGTGAAGACTGGAGAAGGGCAAACAGAGTACCGATCTTTTAAAAGGGGAACAAAGAGGACTGGGGAATAAAGCCAAGTCATACTTAGATACCTGGAATGAACAAATTATTAAACCATCAATTCGTAAGCACCTAGAGGACAGTAAGGCAATAAGTTATAGCCAGCATGGATTTGCAAAAACAAATAATGCCAAGTCAATCTAATGTTCTGCTTTCACAGGGATACTGGACACTGTAGACACGACATATCTCGATTTTAGTCAGGCTTTTCACAAAGGCCCCCATGACATTCTCATAGTGAACAAGGGAAATGTGGTGTACATGAAAGTGCTATAAAATGGGTGAATATGTTGTTGAAAGGCTGTACTCAGACAGGAATCATTAGTGGTTCACTCTCCAACTGAGAGGACGTATACAATGGGGTGCCCAGGGGCCAGTCCTGGATCTGATATATTCAATATTTTCACTAATTACTTGGATCACTGACTGGAGAGCATGCTGTCTAAATATGCAGATAATAGCAGTTGCAAGGGGTTGCAAGCACATTGGAGGAAAGGATTAGAATTCAAGGTAACATTTACAAATTGGAGAAGTGTGCTGAATGAATGAGATGAAATTCAATAAAGACGAGTGCAAAGTACTAGACTTAGGGAAGGAAAACCAAATGCACAACTACGAAGTTGGGAATAGCTGTTTACGAGTTAGTACTACTGAAAACAATCGGGGGTTAGAGTGGATCACAAATTTAATGTGAGTCAACCACGTGACTCAATTGTGAAAAAACCTAATTAAGCACTAGAATAGATTAGCAAGAAAGGTGGTGGAATCCCCATCATTAGAGGTTTTCAAGGACAGGTTGGACAAACACCGCAGTGCTGGGGGCTGGTCTAGATGCCCTCTTACAGTTCATTCCAGCCCTACCGTTCTACGATTCTATGCTGGGGAAATGTTTGGTCACTTGATTACAGCACTGACCGGCCCCTCCCACTAGCACTAAACCAGTGAGACATTTTGAAACCCTCCCAATAACAAAGTCTGGGAACCGAATGGGAGAGAAGAGCAGAACAAAAGGAGTGACATTGGGGGATTCCCACTGACATTGTCCCCAGGGCAGCACACTCCTACAGCAGGGGGTACAGGGAGAGTCAGGAGCTGGCTTTTCCTCCCCCTGCACCTCACCTTGTTCATAGCAAAGTGAATCTGCCCAGGGATGTGGCAATAAGCGTGCATGGGCCGGTCAGAAATCTGGGAATCTCTCTCCCCAATTATTTTTCCCACTGCCCTTTTCAGTCTCTCTCTCTCTCCTTTTTCTCCTTGTGTCTCCCTTCCCCTGTCTCTTACTGGCAGCCAATCCTGGGGATCGGCTCCTGCAATCGCTATGGGGAGGAGAGACATGGGGTGAGGAGGGGCTGTTTGTGCAGAGTTGCTTTCATGCCCATTCCCTGCAAGTTCCCTGAGGTCTCTATCAATCACCTGGAGTCTCTGTCTCAGATGTTGGTGTGGACAGAGCCTTGGGTTGACCTGCGGGGCTAATTACAGCTGGAGAAAATCCTCACCTTGGCTGGGCACAGAGGAAGATACATATGTGGGCACAGTTGGCAACGGGCTTTGTTGCAAGGATAGGTTCCTGGGTTAGTGGTTCTGTTGTGTGGTATGTGGTTGCTGGTGAGTACACCATCACAGGGCCTAATAACATCAGCCACACTATCAGAGGCTCATTCATCTGCACATCCACCAATGCGATATATGCCATCATGTGCCAGCAATGCCCCTCTGCCATGTACATTGGTCAAACTGGACAGTCTCTACGTAAAAGAATAAATGGACACAAATCAGATGTCAAGAATTATAACATTCATAAACCAGTCGGAGAACACTTCAATCTCTCTGGTCACGCGATTACAGACATGAAAGTTGCTATATTACAACAAAAAAACTTCAAATCCAGACTCCAGATGTTGAATTGGAATTCATTTGCAAATTTGATACCATTAACTTAGGCTTGAATAGAGACTGGGAGTGGCTAAGTCATTATGCAAGGTAACCTATTTCCCCTTGTTTTTTCCTTCCCCCCAAGACGTTCTTGTTAAACCCTGGATTTGTGCTGGAAATGGCCCACCTTGATTATCATACACATTGTAAGGAGAGTGGTCACTTTAGATAAGCTATTACCAGCAGGAGAGTGGGGTGGGAGGAGGTATTTTTTCATGCTTTGTGTGTATATAAAAAGATCTTCTACACTTTCCACAGTATGCATCCGATGAAGTGAGCTGTAGCTCACGAAAGCTTATGCTCAAATAAATTGGTTAGTCTCTAAGGTGCCACAAGTACTCCTTTTCTTTTTGCGAATACAGACTAACACGGCTGTTACTCTGAAAGGTGTTGTGTGTGTGATGTTTTGTGTGTCGTGTTGTGTGTATGTGACATGTTGTGTGTCGTGTGATGAGTTGTGTGTGATGTGTATGTGTGACATGGTGTGTGTTGTGTGTCGTTGTGTGTGTGTGTCTGTGTGGTGTGTTGTGTGTGTGATGTTTGTGTGTCTTATTGTGTGTGTGTCATTTTGTGTGACGTGTCGTGTGACGTGTTGTGTGTCATGTACTCTGTGTGTGATGTGTCGTGTTCTGTGTGTGTGTGTCGGTGTCGCGTGTGATGTTTTGTGACTCATGTTGTGTGTGTGTTGTCTTGTGTGTCTTGTGTGTGTCTGACGTGTTGTGTTGTGTGTGTCTTTGTGAGACTGGTCATGTGTAGTGTTGTGTGTGTGTCGTGTGTCATCTCGAGTGTTGTGTGGAGTGTGTGTGTGTCGTGTTGTCCGTGTGTAGTGTTGTCCAGGGTTTGTGTGATGTGTTGTGTGTCGTGTTGTGTGTGTCGTATTGTTTGTCTCTGTGTGAGACAGGTTGTGTGTCGTGTTCAATGTGTCTGTGTGAGATGGGCTGTGTGTGTTGTTGTGCTGTGTGGAAGGGAGGGAGGAATGGATGGGAGTGCAGATTGTGGTGGGCTGGCAGTGTTGGGGAGGGAGGAGAGAGGGAGACTGAGGGGTCCCATGGGTGGAGGGATGGACTGGTGGGAAGGGTAGGAATGGGGGTTCAGGTTGTGGTGAGCTTGGGGGTGTTGGGGAGGGAGGGAGGATGGGGGGCTGAGGTTCCCACGGATGAGGGGCATGGACTGGGGTGTAGTTTGGGGGGGGCTGGGGGATTTTGGGGAGGGAGGAGAGAGGGGGACTGAGGGGCCCCGGGTGGAAGCATGGAATCTGGGGGGAATGGGGCTGGGGGGGCCGAAAGGGGGAACTGAGGGGCCCCAGGTGGAGGAACTGATTCGGGGGGATGGGGGTGCCGCTTGGGAAAAGTTGTGTGGGGCTGGGGGTGTTGGGGAGGGAGGGGAGAGGGGGCCTGAGGACCCCACTGGTGGAAGGATGGGGGGTGTAGTGTTGGGAAGGTTAGGGGGCCGCGGGCTGAGGGGTACCAAACGTTCCCGAGAAGGCAGCACGTTGTAAACTACAACTCCCATGATGCATCGCTCACGACCGCAGCGACTCGTGGAGAATCAAGACAATCCCCCGAGGTACTGGGGTTGGCAGGAGCTTTGGCGTCCTGGCGAATTAAGTCTTCCTCTTCCCGCCTTGCCCAGCAAACGGAAGCTCTGATACCGAAAGCGCCTTCCTCCCGCCCAAACAGGAAACGCCGGGCCCCGCACTGGCCGCTGGGAGACGCAGGCACCGGACACTGCCACTCCCATGGTGCCGCTGGCCCTGCGGTGGCTGATGGGAGATGCAGGCCGGGACATACTACATCGCCCGCGAGGCACTGCGGCACAACTCCTTCCCTCCGCCCCGCCCAGGCGGGGCTCAGCTGGGAACACGGCAGTGGTGGAGGGGCCATGGTTGTGGAAGGGCGCCCGCAATAGGGGGACTTACGGTGCGGGGGGGGGAGGGCCTGAAGAGGCGTGAGGCTGAGGGGCAAAAGGGGAGGCAGGTGGGCGCGGCGTGTGGGAGATTGGGGGTGAGCAGAGGGATTGGAGCCTGTAGTTTTGGGTAGTGGGGTTGTGGCTAGACCCATGGTGGTTGAAGTGGGGGCAGCCTGCTTTGGGACCCACAAGGGGGGTATGGGCAGGAGGGATGTGGGGGATAGGGGAGATTAAGGGATTTTGGTTGACGAGCAGGTGCCCTGGGGGGAAGGAATGAGAGGGATTAGGGGGCTTTATCTAGGTGATTGGGGGAGGGTGTGAGTGCCTGGGTGTGGGGGAGCAGGAGATGAAGTGGTTTAAGAGGAGAAAACTGAGGCATGTAGGCCAGGGAAGAGAAGCAGAGTTGATGGGGGGTTAGCTAAGGGTACCCCCCTGTAACCTACTATCCCCACTCCTGGAATGGGTCACCAATCCCCCTCAGTGTGAGGTTGGCTGCTCCCAGTGGCAGCACAGCTCAGGGTTGCTCCATCTGTGACTTGTGTTGCACATATTAGGGCACTTGTCGTGACAGCTTGTCCTTCCCACCACTCCCCTGGCAGGTAGAAGTTTCTGTCTGCTCGCTCCATGGTGGGAGAAAGACAAGACACTGCATCGCTCATGCTGCCATGCAACCACCGAAGTCCAATAACCTAGATAGGCCAGGACACTCTACATCTCTCACAATGCACCACTGTACACCTTTTCCTCCTCAATCCAGCCACCTGCTTAGTGCCCTTAGTGCCTTGCCCCTGCTGTGACATCATCTCAATACAGAGATGGGGCAAAAGGGCACCTGCAGAGATCCTGGGATGTCTCCCCGCCAGCGGACTACATGCAGTGCAGAGCGAAGGGAAAGGGGAATAACCTGCCCCCTCTTCCTACATGTTCAGTCATTTGTGATATAAGAAAAACTGCTGTGATGGTACAAAGGTAGAAACAGAGCTCCCACTACATTATTACAGAGATTAAATGGCACTGTTATAAAAAGTTATGGTGGAATTAGAGTTGCTAGAATGCACAGCCCACCACCACAAATTATTTTCATTTAAAAAACAAAAACAAAAAACAACTACCAACCAAACATCAGAATACATCCTTACCCCTTAGAGAAAGGCTGCCAGTTTGATAAGCATGACTGAGATATTAAAGAACTCAGTTATATGTAAAAAGAAAAGGAGTACTAGTGGCACCTTAGAGACTAACAAATTTATTTGAGCATAAGCTTTCGTGAGCTACAGCTTACTTCATTGGATGCATTCAGTGGAAAATACAGTGGGGAGATTTATATACATAGAAAACATGAAACAATGGGAGTTACCATACACACTGTAACCAGAGTGATCACTTAAGGTGAGCTATTACCAGCAGGAGAGTGCGGGGGGGGGGGGGGGGGGTGAGGAAGGGGGAGAACCTTTTGTAGTGATAATCAAGGTGGGCCATTTCCAGCAGTTGACAAGTACTCCTTTTCTTTTTGCGAATACAGACTAACACAGCTGCTACTCTGAAATCTGTCAGTTATATGTCGTTAAATTTTTCTGACTTTCTATATTGTTCCACGGTGTGACTGTTCAGGCGCACCTGTGCTTGTTTCCCCATCTGTAGAAGGTTAAGGATTACATCTCCTTTTAAGTCTCAGCCTGAAAAACCCTTCAGAACAGCTAATGTGACCTCATTCTGCTAACATAATGATGCCCACTGGGGTAATGCATGTGCTGCTCACCCTCTCAAGGGTGCAGACATTGTATTCAAGTACATTTCAAAAAGCTCCAATATATAGTCTGACTCTGGAGCAAAACTCTGTCCTTTCTGCAACTGAGTCCATAAAGGGGTTGGCCCTGATCCTGAAAACACTTAAAGGATATTCACGTACTGTTACACATATTTGCAGCCACAAAACCACTCCCACCAGTTAACCAATAGACAGAATTAAGTTTAAATCAATTATTTATTTGAGTAATTTTTCCTACTGAAGACCAATGTACTGCAGTAGGGATGGGACAGCAGCAGGAACAGGGGAAGGGGGGTATTCTGGGGAATACATTTTCAATGTCCAAGGGGGTCCTTACAAACTTGTCGATACAATGTTTCTATGTACTTTTAATCACGGCTCATACCTCCAGCTGCACAAAGTAGCGCATAGGGCAACACATTCTGAAAACAAAGGTAAGAGAAGTCTACAATTCATCTGCTGCATCAAGGCACACTGCACTAGAAGCATGTGAGAAGCAGCGGAAGGTTTTAGTACTCCTTCCTCCCCCCCAACACAGTAGATATGCATAGCCACTTATATCTCAATCACCACTGGACACATGCAGGTGAACATGTCTACGAAGGCAGCCTGTATAACAACAGGCAAGGAGAGAGAGCATGTTGGCCAACACACTAGAGAGAAGCAATGAAGGAAGAACAAACAGCACCTGTAGTCACCTTCCTGGTTCCAGATGTTTACTCAGGACATGCTCCTCCCTATGTGCCTTGAGGCCTGAAGGTATGGTCCAGAGAACTGTGAAATATCTTAGATATGTTGTTGATTTTATGAAAAGAGTAAATAATATAAAACTTTTAAATGCCTTCCCCAGCAACTGGCCAATACACACTGTTTCTCTCCCCCCCAGAGAGGAGGTGTTTTGCAACCTGTCTCTAGTGCCCTCCCCCTAAACAAAAAGTACCCCATGTCTGGCCAGTAGTATCCCCTCAGAAACCAGATATCCCTCTTGTCCAGATAATAATGTCCCCTAATAGGGACACTTACACATACAGGAACTGTCCTGAGTGCCTGCTCTCCCACGGTGTTAGTTGAGGAGTAGAGGAAAAACAGGGAATCTCAGAAAAACAAACTGGTAGCAGCAGTTGCCTCATAAAGAAAAGGAGTACTTGTGGCACCTTAGAGACTAACCAATTTATTTGAGCATAAGCTTTCGTGAGCTTGTTTTTCCTTATGCTTATTAATTAATGGCAGGGGTATTCCCACACATTAGTACAAGCTAAGTTGTTTACAGCAGAATCTCCTTTTCTCCAAGCCTGCAGACCCACGTGCTGGAATGTGGTTTGACACTCTCAGCTATGCAGAGAATCTCAGCCTTCCTTAAAAAAATAATCTACTATTTGTACCTACAGAAATCAAAGCTTGAAAATGTGGCCCAACTGTAACCTAAAGGCTCAGAAAACAAATAAAAAGACACACACCTCCTCAAAAGCACAATTTGGAAGGTCCATGCATTTCAAACTCTTGGGGTTGTCAGCACTGGGTACCTGAGTCCCGCTGCCAAACACTGTCCTCTTTCCCCCCTGGATTCCAGGAGTTTGTGTCCACTTGCCAATTCCACGCTCCCACCCCACCCCGCAGGGATGAGATGGGGGAGACTTGGCTGCAGAAGCCCTGCAAGCACTACATGTCCCATGATGGAATGTGGCTTCCAAGGGTTGATTGGACTGTAAGCCAAGAACATTATATCCTCCACACTGCACCTCTCTCTGAGGCCACTTCCTCTCCTCCCATTGATCCTTGGGGCCACCAGATGGTGCTGACCTGCTGGTACTGTTGTGGGGGGAGAATGGGAGTCTGGGGGTGGGGGCTCCTGCTTCACAAGGTGGGGGGTAGGGAGAGGAAAGCTTTTTCCTAGGAAATATGCACGGTGTCCCACCCAGACACACCCACCTCTTCCCTGTACTGGGGCAAAGGCAGAGTCTGCTTGGGATGTGTACGCATGCTCACACTCTCTGCTGGAGGACACCAAGTGATATAAAAGGCCAAAGTCTTTGGCAATACACGTTTCCAAGTTGACAATAGTGAGGCAGAAGCTGTTCCTTTACACAAGGAAGATTATTCTTGTGCCAAAGAAACTGAGTTTTAGCCAACTGGAATGGAAAATGTTTAACAGCCGCTACCCAGCTGCAAAAGAATATGAAACTTTAAAACATGGTGAGAAAAACAAAACTCCTACTTCCCATACATATTTATGGAGCTAGCATATCTACCAGCAGAGATTCACTTTAGTAAAGCTTTTTCATATTGAAACTATTTGGGAGAAGTAACCAGAAAAAACTATTCCCTACCTTTTTGTAACTGTTGTTCTTCGAGATGTGTTTTGCTTATGTCCATTCCATTCTAGATGTGTGAGCGCCCACGTGTGTGGTCATCGGAGATTTTTTGCCTTAGCGATATCTGTAGGGCTGGCTGCGGTGCCCCCTTGAGTGCCGTGCTCATGCGCTGGTATATCAGGCACCGCTGGCCCTATGCCCTCTCGGTTCCTTCTTGCTGACAACTCCGACAGAGGGGGAGAAGGGCAGGTAATGGTATGGACATGAGCAACACATCTTGAAGAACAACAGTTATGAAAAGGTGGGTAGCTGTTTTTTCTTATTTGAGTGCTTGTTCATGTCAAGCAGTATCCTCGGAGGTGGGCTCAGAGTTCACAGTCTTGCAGTTTGTAGCACTGCTCTACCAAAACCAGTGTCATCTCAAGCTTGCCAGGTTAGCGCATAATGTGATGCGAACGTGTGGACAGATGACCAGGTAGCGGCCCAACAGATCTCTTGGATCGGCACCTGTGCCAGGAAGGCTGCCGATGATGCCTAGTTGAGTGAGCTGTCATTGTTGAGTGATTGCTGATGGGGGCACCTTTGCCAGCTCATAGCAGTAGTAGATGCAGGCCGTGATCCAGTACGAGCTCCTCCGAGCAGACACTGGGAGACCTTTCATCCTGTCTGTCACTGCCATGAACAATTGCGTTGACTTATGGAATGGCTTCGTTCTATCTATGTAGAATGCCAGCGCCCACTTGATGTCCAGGGTGTGTAGCCTGTGCTCCTCATCTGATACATGAGGCTTCGGACAGAAGACTGGTAAGTATATGTCCTGGTCAGTATGAAACTGGGAAACAACCTAAGGCAGAAATGCCGCGTGGAGGCGCAGCTGGACCTTGTCCTTGAAGAAGATTGCTTAGGGCAGTTCCAAGGTGAGCACCCTGATTTCAGATACCCTGCAGACCGATGTTATAGAAACCAGAAAAGAAACCTTCCAGGAGAGAAGCAGGAGGGAGCAGGAAGCAAGAGGCTCAAAGGGAGATCCCATGAACCTTGACAGCACAAGACTCAGGTCCCAGTGAGGGACCGGGTCCCAGACGTGCGGATAGAGGCTCTCCAGATAGTTTAAAAAATGTGCCGTTATAGGGTGGGTGAAGAGAGTCCTGCCCTGGAATGGGGGATGTAATGCCGAGATGGCTGCCAGGTGGTCCTTGATGGAAGAGAGGGACAACCCTTGGAGCTTGAGATGCGGCAAATAATCCAGGATGTCCTGTGGAGAGGCCTGCTCGGCCCAAAGGCACCACTTCGAGGCCCAACACGCAAACCTTTTTCATTTAGCTAGGTAGGTCGCTCTGGTGGAGGGTTTCCTGCTGCCCAGCAAAATCTGTTAAACATGGGATGAGCACATCTGTTCTTCTGCACTCAGCCATGCAGCAGCCAAGCCGTCAGGTGCGGCACCTCCAGGTTCAGATGCAGCAGGTTGCCATGGTTCTGGGACAGCAGATCAGGCCGAAGAGGCATCAGAAGAGGGGCGGCTGCAGAAAGGTTCAACAACATGCCAAACCAGTGCTGATGGGGCCATGTTGGGACTACCAGAATAACCCTTGCTCTGTCCTACTTGACTTTCACCAGGACCCTGTGGATTAATGGCACCAGTGGAAAGGCATACATCAGCACCCCCAACCATGGAATGAGGAAGGCATCCGAAAGGGAACCTCTGTTCAGACCCCGGATGGAACATACATGCACGCAGCCATGTGGCCCATCAGACATAGGCAGGTGTGGGCTGTAGTGAGAGGGTGGTTCTTTAACAGGCAGATTAAGCCCGACATTGCCTGAAAGAGTACTTCTGGAAGGAAGGCCCTGGCTCACATGGAGTTGACAACCACCCCCAATGAACTCTATGCACTGGACCGGCATTAATGTGGACTTTTTTGTGTTTATTAACAGGTCCAGATTGCGGCAGGTGGAACGCACCAGATCAAGGCTCCTTTGCACCTGTTCCCGAGACCTGCCCTTGATAAGCCAGTCGTCGAGGTACGGGAAAACCCCTCGACATCTCAGGTAAGCTGCCACTGGCATCATGCACTTTGTGAACACTCTCAGGGCCAATTACAGGCCAAAGGGCAGCGCCATGAACTGGAAATGGCACCCTCCCACTATAAAATAGAAGAAACGCCTGTGACCCGGGAATATGGAAATAAGCGTCTTGAGAGACTTGTTGAGGCAACGCAGGTCCAGGATGGATCTGAGGCCTCCTTTTGCTTTCAGGATTAGGAATTACCAGGAGTAGAACCCCTGTCCTTTCATGTCCTGAGGAACCTCTTCTACTTCCCCCAGGCACAGAAGGTTCTTGACCCCCTGAATGAGAAGTTGCTTGTGAGAAGGGTCCCTGAAGAGGGACGGGGAAGAGGAGGAGGGGAAGGGAGGAGTGGCCAAAAACAGCAGGGTATAGCCCGGAGATATTATGTCCAGGACCCAGTGGTCTGAAGTGACCCGCAACCAGGCTGAACGGTCGGGAAGGAGGTGGTTGAGGAAAGGTAACGGCGGATCAAGGGAATTGGCTGGAGCATCGGTCTCGAGCATGCCATCAAAACAAGCACTTCTGGCCTCCGAAATGCTTCGCCAGTCTAGGCTGCGCAGGTGAACAGGAGGTAGAAGGGTGGCACCGACTAAACTTAGTGTCTTGGTCCCTTCTTCTAGCAGACTCCGGATGAGGCTGCCAAGGCCTTGGCGGCTGGGGTGGCCAGCATTACTTATGCGCCTACTGTGGCGTGTGCATGCCCAGCGAGCAAAGGGTGATTCTGGTGTCCTTTAGCCCAGTGTTTTTCAAACTGTGGGTCGTGGCATGTCAGGCACTGGGTTGCCTTGCTCTGGTCAGCACCGCCAACCAGGAAATTAAAAGTGGAGATAGAGGTAGTTAGGGACTATTTAGAAAAGCTGGACGTGCACAAGTCCATGGGGCCGGACGAGTTGCATCCGAGAGTGCTGAAGGAATTGGCGGCTGTGATTGCAGAGCCCTTGGCCATTATCTTTGAAAACTCATGGCGAACGGGGGAAGTCCCGGATGACTGGAAAAAGGCTAATGTAGTGCCAATCTTTAAAAAAGGGAAGGAGGAGGATCCTGGGAACTACAGGCCAGTCAGCCTCACCTCAGTCCCTGGAAAAATCATGGAGCAGGTCCTCAAAGAATCAATCCTGAAGCACTTACATGAGAGGAAAGTGATCAGGAACAGTCAGCATGGATTCACCAAGGGAAGGTCATGCCTGACTAATCTAATCGCCTTTTATGATGAGATTACTGGTTCTGTGGATGAAGGGAAAGCAGTGGATGTATTGTTTCTTGACTTCAGCAAAGCTTTTGACATGGTCTCCCACAGTATTCTTGTCAGCAAGTTAAGGAAGTATGGGCTGGATGAATGCACTATAAGGTGGGTAGAAAGCTGGCTAGATTGTCGGGCTCAACGGGTAGTGATCAATGGCTCCATGTCTAGTTGGCAGCCGGTGTCAAGTGGAGTGCCCCAGGGGTCGGTCCTGGGGCCAGTTTTGTTCAATATCTTCATAAATGATCTGAAGGATGGTGTGGATTGCACTCTCAGCAAATTTGCGGATGATACTAAACTGGGAGGAGTGGTAGATACGCTGGAGGGGAGGGATAGGATACAGAAGGACCTAGACAAATTGGAGGATTGGGCCAAAAGAAATCTGATGAGGTTCAATAAGGATAAGTGCAGGGTCCTGCACTTAGGATGGAAGAATCCAATGCACCGCTACAGACTAGGGACCGAATGGCTAGGCAGCAGTTCTGCGGAAAAGGACCTAGGGGTGACAGTGGACGAGAAGCTGGATATGAGTCAGCAGTGTGCCCTTGTTGCCAAGAAGGCCAATGGCATTTTGGGATGTATAAGTAGGGGCATAGCGAGCAGATTGAGGGACGTGATCGTTCCCCTCTATTCGACACTGGTGAGGCCTCATCTGGAGTACTGTGTCCAGTTTTGGGCCCCACACTACAAGAAGGATGTGGATAAATTGGAGAGAGTCCAGCGAAGGGCAAAAAAAATGATTAGGGGTCTAGAGCACATGACTTATGAGGAGAGGCTGAGGGAGCTGGGATTGTTTAGTCTGCAGAAGAGAAGAATGAGGGGGGATTTGATAGCTGCTTTCAACTACCTGAAAGGGGGTTCCAAAGAGGATGGCTCTAGACTGTTCTCAATGGTAGCAGATGACAGAACGAGGAGTAATGGTCTCAAGTTGCAATGGGGGAGGTTTAGATTGGATATTAGGAAAAACTTTTTCACTAAGAGGGTGGTGAAACACTGGAATGCGTTACCTAGGGAGGTGGTAGAATCTCCTTCCTTAGAGGTTTTTAAGGTCAGGCTTGACAAAGCCCTGGCTGGGATGATTTAACTGGGAATTGGTCCTGCTTCGAGCAGGGGGTTGGACTAGATGACCTTCTGGGGTCCCTTCCAACCCTGATATTCTATGATTCTAAGTCCCATCGGTGGTGCTGCCCAGCTAAGGCAGGCTAGTGCCTACCTTTTCTGACACCGTGCTGTGCCCTGGAGGCAGCCAGCAGCGGGTCTGGCTTCTAGGCATGGAGGCCACAGGGCTCTGCGCGCTGCCCCCGCCCAAAGCAGCAGCTCCACACTCCCATTGGCCAGGAACCGTGTCAGGACAGGCAGGACGCCTGCCTCTGCACTCCACCTGTGCCCCTGACCAGAAGCCATTGTGGTGCCCTCCTGCACCAGAGTGTCAAACTCTTCAGCCAAATCCTGAGGAAGGCACTCCTTGAACTTACAGAGGGAGTCCCATAAGTTAAAGTTGTAATGGCCCAAGAGAGTGTGATGGTTCGCCACCTGAAACTGTAAACTGGTGGTGGAATAAATTTTTCTTCCAAACAAGTCCAGTCGTTTGGCTTCTTTGTTTTTCAGGGTTGAACTGGAGTGCCCGTTTCTCCTTCTCAAGGCTGACAGGACATCGAATAAGGTGTCCACCTGTTCAACCATCTCCTCCACTTCCAGGCCCAAGTTCTGAGCCACCCACCAAAGCAAGGCCTAGTGGGTGCTTAAAGTCACCAGGTAGGCTAGCCCTGTAGGGGCCCGCAAGCATCTTGTCAGAGTACGAAGACGAAGATTGTACCACCGGTGGGGGACCCTGGTCCTCCTCCTCCACAGGGGAGGGTGGCTTAGGGGTGGGCACAGCCTCCTGAGTCCCGGCTTCCGGGCGTGTCTCCTGTTCCAAGCCCAGTGCCAGCTGCTGCTGCTCCAAGGCGCTTGATGACGAATGGAGCAAAGGGGGCATAGCCACCCCCTATGCATTCCAACAAAGCCACTGCATGGGCCACTGACCTGACTGCCACTGCGCCAATGCTGTGGATGCAGGCTTGATCACCCATGCTCACCACTGGGGTCTAGGCGATGAGCTAAAGCAACCCTCAGTCCCAGCGGAACCCCCTTCCAGAGACCACGTAGGGGCCATAAATGCTTGAGTCTGCTTGGAGACCATCGATAACGGTAACCAGAGCCTGGCACAGGGGGACCAGTACCAATGGTGTGGAGACCGGAGTTGGTGCCGGGGGGACTGGAGGCGGGACAGAGAATGCTCCCATAGTGTTGGCGACCTGGATCAGTGATGTGATGACAAGCTGCAGGAAGGCGATTGGTGCCGGTAGTAAGGGGACCGGCAGCCTCCCTCTCAGCAGTCCATGTTGGGACAATGGTGACCATGATCACGGAGCCGGTGACTGATGGCAAGCATCCAACGACCTTGTTGGTGGCTCCGGTGACCAGTGGCACAGAGGTGGAGGGCACACCATCGCCTTGAGAGATCAGCAGCACTCCACTGCTCCCTGGGGAGCCTTATCGGCTGGCTTGCCCTCTTGGGGAGCCTTTGCTGAACCCTGCGGCACCTGCTGCGCTAGTGGTGCTCCTTCGACACTTGGGGGGTACGCGAGGGCATTGGTGCCAGCAGGGGAATTGGTCCAATACCACTCACAGGAGTCGAAGGAGGACCTTTCACAGGTCCTGACCAGAGAAGGCTGACTGCGGGGCTCCAGGGTAGGTGGACGGCCCGAGGCAGGTCCTTTGCCTGCTGCCACCTGGCTCTTCTTTACCGGTGCCAGGGAGCTGTGCTTCCTCACTTTTTAAGGTACTGGTGATGGGCAGCGGTGCCAGGCAGAGCCCAGTGCCGGGGGTGGACTTTGCACTGATGCCGAGGTGCTTAGCAACTTGTGCCTAGACAGCTCAGACACCAGATGGAGGGAAGACTCCATAAGGAGAGTCCGAAGTCAAATATCCTGCTCTTTTTTTGTGCGGGGCCGAAAGTTCTTACAGATATAGCATTTATCTTCAACGTGTGCCTCCACCAAGCACTTGAGACAGCTGCCGTGGGGATCACTAACAGGCATAAGCCTGTTACAGTCTGCACTTGGCTTGAATCCCAGAGACGGGGGGCATGCCCCACCAGGGACAAAGTCCCTGCTGGGACCCTAACTACTTAACACTTAATGGGTACTTAACATTTAATGGCTACTTAACACTAACTACCAAGAACAACTATATACAAGGCCTTAAGGCATAAAGTCCAAGACAAAAATCCACTAGCTCTTGCTAAGCAAGGAAAGGCGCTCCGATTAACCACTATGGCCGGTAAGAAGGAACTGCAAAGGCATAGGGCCGGCCCCACCTGATATACCGGCGCATGAGCACGGCACTCAAGAGGGCGCTACAGCCAGCCCTACGGATATCACTAAGGCAAAAATCTCCGATGACCACGCATGTGGGCGTGCACAGACCTAGAATGAAATTGACATGAGCAAGCACTCAAAGAAGAAACATATTTACTTTTTAGTGAGAGGAGAAATATTAGGGCAATCAAGCGATTTAAAAAATTAATCGTGATTAATTGCACTGTTAAACAATAATAGAATACCATTTATTTAAATATTTTTGGATATTTTCCACATTTTCAAATATATTGATTTCAATTACAACACAGAATACAAAGTGTACAGTGCTCACTTTATATTTATTTTTGATTACAAGCGTTTGCACTGTAAAAAGACAAAAGAAATAGTATTTTTCAATTCACCTAATACAAGTACAATGCAATCTCTTTATCATGAAAGTTGAACTTACAAATATAGAATTACATACAAAAATACTGCATTCAAAAATAAAACAATGTAAAATTTTAGAGCTTGCAAGTCCGCTC
Source organism: Chelonia mydas (assembly GCF_015237465.2). Taxonomy (NCBI): domain Eukaryota; kingdom Metazoa; phylum Chordata; order Testudines; family Cheloniidae; genus Chelonia; species Chelonia mydas. The sequence continues at coordinate 16,349,515 of NC_057858.1, read as the reverse complement.
AGTCCTACTTCTTGTTCAGCCAATCGCTCAGACAAACGAGGTTGTTTACATTTGCAGGAGAAAATGCTGCCAGCTTCTTGTTTACAATGTCACCTGAAAGTGAGAACAGATGTTCTCATGGTACTATTGTAGCCGGCGTTGCAAGATATTTAAATGCCAGATGCGCATGCTTCAACTACTATTCCAGGGGACGTGCATCCATGCTGATGACAGGTTCTGCTCGAAAGCCATCCAAAGTAGTGCAGATCAACGCATGTTCATTTTCATCATCACGAGTCAGATGCCACCAGCAGAAGGTTGATTTTCTTTTTTGGTAGTTCGGGTTCTGTAGTATCCGCATTAGAGTGTTGCTCTTTTAAGACTTCTGAAAGCATGCTTCCTACCTAGTCCCTCTCAGATATTGGAAGGAACTTCAGATTCTTAAATCTTGGGTTGAGTGCTGTAGCTATCTTTACAAATCTCACATTGGTACCTTCTTTGCGTTTGTCAAATCTGAAGTGAAAGTGTACTTAAAATGAACAACATGTGCTGGGTCATCATCCGAGACTGTCGTAACATGAAATATATGGCAGAATGCAGGTAAAACAGAGCAGGTGACGTACAATTCTCCCCCAGGGAATTCAGTCACAAATTTAATTAACACGCTATTTTTTTAAGCAGTGTCATCAGCATGAAAGCATGTCCTCTGGAATGCTGGCCGAAGCATAAAGGGGCATACAAACGTTTAGCATATCTGGCACGTAAATACCTTGCAATGCTGGCTACAAAAGTGCAATGCAAATGCCTGTTCTCACTTTCTGGTGATGTTGTAAATAAGAAGATGGCAGCATTATCTCCTGTAAATGTAAACAAACTTGTTTGTCTGAGTGATTGGCTGAACAAGAAGTAGGATGAGAGGACTTGTAGCCTCTGGAGTTTTATGTTGTTTTATTTTTGAGTGCAGTTATGTAACAAAAAAAAAATCTACATTTGTAAGTTGCACTTTCAGGACAAAGAGATTGCACTACAGTATTTGTGTGAGGTGAATTGAAAAATACTATTTCTTCTGTTTATCATTTTTATAGTGCAAATATTTGTAATCGAAATATACACTTTGATTTCAATTACAACACAGAATACAAGATACATATGAAAATGTAGAAAAACATCCAAAATAATGTTTTTAATCACAATTAATTTTTTGAGTTAACCGCGTGAGTTAATTGCGATTAATCGACAGCCTAAGAAATATATAATCTATGAACAATTTCAGACTGGGTCTGAGTATTTCACTAGCTTCAAAAATACTTCAGACTCAAAACAATTTTGCTTCATTTAAGATTATCATAACTTTGCTCATATATATTTTTCATGTCTATCTTGTCCGAAGCATCAAGAGATGAAAATATTAAAAATAATTTAAACATTGAGAGATTCTACAGAGCAACAAACACACTTCTGTAATCCATATTGTTCTTGTTGTACTTTCCAATTCAATGTAAGTGTAGTTAATAAGAGTTTCCATGTGGTAGCTTCCAGCTCCTATGGTTATATTTTAGGTTCTCTGCTTTGGGATCCAGTTTTATCTGATGTAATTCCCTTGATATTAGTACTACATCAGGCCAGTTTTTACCATACAAGGCTTTGGATCAGGATATTGCCTTGTCCTGTGGGATAGATCCAATTTCCAATCTGAGAGAAGTGCCGCCTCTGCTTCCCATGCTGCTTCTCTAGGTCTGTTTCATGTCATCCAATTAGTCACCATCTCTTGAAATTATTAGAACTGTGTAACAGCAGGACAGCATCTGGTACAGGGGACAGAATGTAATCAAATGTGCACAGAATGGAGAAATTTATTTTAATTATAATAAAAAAATATAATTTAGTCACTGCAGTTGTCAAAAATGTACAACAATCATTATTTCCAATAAGTTAGGCAACCAGTTCTACATTTAATGATAACAAGAAGTGCAAGATCTGAGGAACTCTTCAAGAACTATTCTGGAGCTTATTTGAAACTCACAAAAGGAAAGAAGCAAAATGAGATAAAGAACAAATAATAAAATAATAAAAACCTATCCCAGTCTTTTCGAGAGACATAACATCTCTTATTCAAACAGCCCTTGGTGTTCTATTATTCAGTTCTGAATTTAGAATGATAGTCACTTTCCTGCATTAGACAAAACAGACACAGGAGAGAGAGAAGAACTAGGATAATAAAGATGGCGAAAATACAGCTCAGAATACAGGGTGGCTGGTCAGTCATGGGACAGATGCTTTGGTCTTGTAGGTCAGCCATGAAAGCTGTTGCTCTGGACACGCTCTTCTCCCCAGACAGGGACATTATCTAGTTGGTCTGGTCAAGTCCCTCTCCTTCATTCATCCTTCTCAGGGTGGGCAGAGCTGGATGGGCCATCTCATCTCGTTGTACTGGTGCTGTGCAATACAGTTGATTTCAGGATCCAGTGAAAAGCTGAGAGAGAGAGGACAGGAGGAAGATGGGGGATGCAGAAAGGAATGCACAAGGGAAGGGAAGACAAAGAATGTATCAGGCTGGAGTCTTCCCTGGTGCAGCGATGATGATCAAGCTCCCCACTGTAGTACCACGGTCTGATATCATGATAACAATCTTTCCACCACAGCTGTGGTGATGGTAAAAAGCACTCCACTGAGTTTTCATCCAGTCTCTTTTTAAGGACCGCAAAAGGGAGCAATGAGCTAAGTAGCCCATCCTCCTATTATTTTGTCCACCAATTTGGCCTAATTCCCAACACACCGATTTTTGGTTACCTGATTTCTGACTTTCTGCTCATCTTGTTCACCATTCGTAATACATAGTCTTTGACTGGTATCAGTAAACCCTTTTTATTTATATTAATTCAGTCTTTGTCTCCTTTGCTCCACATCTTTTCGTAAACAGTTTTATATAACAGACCATTGTAACAATCTGTGAGCCTTTACCCACTTTTCAGCAGTTAAGCTTACAATTAAGGTAAATGTATAGGCCCAGTTATTACAACGTTTCACTCACTGCATACATCCACTATGCGCTTTACTCAGCTAAATCTATCACAGTCCTTACCCACAGTTTACCATACCCTGGAGCACTCGTGGATCAGTTTAACATATTACTGTTATTTTAAAATGTTATGTAAATACAGTGTGTGATTTTCTAAGCTCATGACTCAGTCAAATTAGAACCAATTTTTCTCCAGAACACTGAAGTTTCTATTCAGTGAGGATTATTTCTTTACCAAATTATAATTTAATTGTTTAACAAAAGTAGAATTCCTTTAGTGAAACGTCTAAATTAATAGAAAATAATATCTATTTTTTTTTAGTACATTAGCTCACTGCAGAGGGGTCAAACTTGTATGATTCAAATGGTTTAACAAAGATTCCCAAACTGGTTCACAAAAGGTTTACTTGTGATCTGTGATGTTGGCTGGTCACATAATACTGGTTCCTTGTTTCTGGCTGCCATGTAACATTAAAGACCCATTAAATACTTTAATAATATTTTTTGAATAGCAGGGCCATATTCAATATTTTCATCAATGGCTTAGATAATGAAGTGATAAAATTTGCAAATGACCCCAGGCTGGAAGGGGTTGCAAGCACTCTGGTGGACAGGCTTCAAATTCAAAACGACTTTGACAAATTGGAGAATTGTGCGGAATTCAACAAGATGAAATTTAATAAAAACCAAGTGCAAAGTAATTCACTTAGGAAAAATCAAATGTACAGCTACAAAATGAGGAATAACTGGTTAGGCAGTAGTACCTCTGAAAAAGATCTTGGAGTCATAATGGATCTCAAATTAAATATGAATTAATGTGATGCAGTGGCTAAAAAGGCTAATATTCTGGGGTATATTAACAGGAATGTTGTATGTAAGGCACGGGAGGTAATTGTCCCGATCTACTCGGCCCTGGGAGGCCTCAGCTGGAGCACTGTTTCCAATTCTAGGCGCTGCACTTTAAGAAAGATGTGTACAATTTGGAAAGAGTCTAGAGGAGAGCATCAAAAATCATGAAAGATTAAAAAACTGGGTATTTTTAGTTTTGAGAACAGAGGGGGGACCTGATAACTGCCCTTAACATATTTGAAGAGTTATCAAGTGGATAGTGATCTGCTGTTCTCCATGTCCACTAAAAGCGGGACAAGTAGTAATAGGCTTAATCTGCAGGAAGGAAGAGAGATTTTGGTTAGATACTCGGGAAAACTTTCTAACTATGAGGGTAGTTAAGCTCTGGAACAAGCTTCCAAGGGAGGTTGTGGAATCCCCTTCACTGGAGGTTTTTATGAACAGGTTGGACAAACACCTGCCGGGGATGTTCTGGTTTACTTGGGCCAGCCTCAGTGCAGGCATAGGGTTCAGCTTGATGACCTCTCAATGTCCCTTCCAGCGTTTCATTTCTGTGATAGTCCAGATGATCATGAAAACAAAGAGCATGAGATAATTTATTTAGACATAGTCCCTGCCTGTGGGAGAGTTTGAGACCCTTCCTTATGACAAAAAAGGACCCAAACATGCTTTTGTCTCCTGAACATTAGATGTTGCCACAAGATGGCAAGATCAACGTTGCCATTGGGCAAAAAGCATCTCTGGAAAACACACTTTATTAATATACATAAAATGTAAAAACTAAAACAAACTTTCCCTCAATCATATTCAAAGATAATAGTTTATGAATGGAATCAGTTTAATTGACAAAATACTTGTGACATTTCAAGTTTATAGCATCATCTCCCAAATGAATTAGAAAATATATATTATTCCCCCAAATATTTAGGGGGAGAATTTTCAAAGATCGAAATGGCAGCTAGGTGCCAAACTCAAAATGAAAGCCTATGAACATACCCATCTTGGGTACCAAATCTGCCCTCTGTTACATATATGAAACGTCCATTGCAAAATTATTTATAGGAATTGTACCAGGCTAACTGAGAGCAAAATTTGGGACTCCAAGGGTTTATGATTTTTATACCTATAATTTTGTTATGCATTTCATAGGATCATAGAATATCAGGGTTGGAAGGGACCTCAGGAGGTCATCTAGTCCAGCCCGCTGCTCAAAGCAGGACCAAACCCCAATTTTTGCCCCAGATCCCTAAATGGCCCCCTCAAGGATTGAACTCACAACCCTGGGTTTAGCAGGCCAATGCTCGAACCACATTTCACAATACATAGGATGCCTGTTTCCCATAAAATACATCTTTTTACTAGTTTCTCTTGCACGTGTAGTCACTGTCTCAAGTTTTCTGTGCATGAACATTTTTCAGTTTCTAAATCCATAAGGATCCTTCCACTTCCTCCAGGTGTTACTCTGCTTGCTTGCTATGTATGGGAAGCCAGACCATTTTCCATAGTTCTGTGGACTGTTTTAACTGCTCTACAAACCAGAGCTGCTAATGAGCTTTGTTTCAAGCATATGTGTTCATATGTCAACACTTTTGCTTATGTCAGAAGGTTAAAAATGGAAACATTTTTTTCCTTTAAGAAAACAGACACCCAAATAAGGAGATGACTGAGTGCTGAAGATTCCCCTAGTGAATCGCTTCAAGCTTGTTCCTTAGAAAGGCTGCACATGAAAGGTCTGGAGGGGTGGGGTGGGGTGGGGGCCACCAGAGATTTGGGCTGCATCCAAAATATTGAGTAAGGGTCTTTGAGACTTTAAAGCGAACTACGACCATTCAAGGGTTCACTGTCCTGGACGCCTAGAGCAGTGCTCTACTACTTTCTCCACCTATTTTTAAGACTGTTTACTACTAGTTTGGTCTTGCAAAGCTTTTCTTCTCTTGTGTGTTAGAGACACAGCCCCATCCTCCAGCAAAAATGGAAGCCATCAAGAAAAAGATGCAGATGCTGAAGCTAGATAAGGAGAATGCAATTGATAGAGCTGAACAGGCTGAAGCAGACAAGAAAGCAGCTGAGGACAAGTGCAAACAGGTGAGTAGGAATAAAAACAGTTGTGTATCTACATTGTGGAGAAAATTGTAATAACCTATTAAGAAAGTAAGTAGAATATTTTTGTGATGCTGAGAAAATAGAATAATATTGTTAGGTCTCCTCTATTTTTCTGCTTACCTCCTTTGAAGTATTTTGCATTTTGGTAATATAGTTCATGCATACAAATGGGACAACCTGTTAACTTTTCTTATTTGCTCATCCATTTTGATTTGGGACTCAGCACCATTCCTAGACTACTCACTGTACTTCAGAGAATCCTTTTGAATCCTACATGATTCCTCATTAAATTTCCTTGAGCTTGCACCTTCCTGGAAGAGACCAGAGCTTTGTAACTTAAACAAGGATGACACACAGTGGTAGAGCTGTTAGATTTTTCCTAGGCAATGCCTGATCATGAATTAAACCTAAGCTTGAGGCAAAATTAATGCAGTTCACCTAATTATTCCTCAGTGTGAGAAATGTCCCTCCTTTGAGAGCCAATTGACCATGACCCCCTACTCCAGATAGTACAGTAGGTTTTCTGTTAATGGGAATAATCAGAAATACTGAATCCTGAAATTGAGGTAATGGACTAAGTTATTTGTGTGAATTGATCTTATGTAGGACTCCAGGAATGCATTGCTAATGCTGTAGTTGGGATTTTTAAATTGGCAGAGTACACTGATCAAACCACAACTGTCTAATGCAGTAGGATTTAGGTCTAACTCCAACATTTTGAGTCACTTGGGTGTCCTTTGTTACAAATCACTCCTCTCTAGTTATTAAATATCTCAAAACAAAAAGAGATCATCATAGCACATTAAAATATTTTCCACAAACATGCGGTCATTGCTAAATGTGATTGGAAGAGGATTACAATACGTTTATTTGTATCCCAATGCACCAATGATCAGCGTTGGAGTGCAGCACCGTACCAGTACTAACAGGGATTTTATATTTACCTTCAGATTCAGGTCAAATACAGCACTTCCTGCAGAGCTTCTGCTTTTTTATATTATTCCTTTTTATATTCCAGACTATAATTTCTACAAGAGACAAGTCCAGAGGGTCAGTACTATTTAAGGCTCACCAGTTTCACCCCGAAGACCAGGCATAAAAGAATGCAATTCTGAATAAACACAGAATGTTGAACAATAATTGTAGCTGAAATGCTTCACAAAGTCAGTGATTTTGCACAAGTTTTGATGGAGGCTACGCAATCCCAGTTGCCTATACAAGGTTGCTTAAAGGAGGGATTTGGCGAAAAAAGCAGATATAGTGGATACTGAAGTTTTCACATTTCCGAAGATTTTCTTGGCTCAATAGTTTACGAAATAGCAGAGCTAAATGAAAAAGTAAAAAGATTGATCTGAAAAGGAAAAAGCTGCATCCAAGTGGAAAAAATTAACTGAATTTTAATTGACGTTATATTTAAGTTTACATTATTTGCTTTAAAAATAATTTTTACCATCTCAGTCCATGTCCCGTCAACCTCAAACCAATACTGTATGTAGAGACCTGGTGGGAACAGAATTTAAAAATATAAAGAATCCACTATGATCTCTGCTTTTAAAGAGGTGAAAAAAATTACAATTATTCATTATTTATAGTATTAGTGATATAACAGGAGTACTCAAAACATTCTAAACACTGTATAGCAACCCTTATGCATGCACATTATGATCAAGTAATTAGACTGTATCATGTACTATTTTTTTCCACACAACCCTACTTCATTCAGTGCACAAGATGTATGGTGCTCAGTGAATGGGTAGTTATTCACTATTTTCTTTTATCTTCATCATTAAGTGTACCCAATTCCTGCAGTGAATACAAAATTATTAATGTCCTCATAAGCTTTTCTATGGTGCTCTCTCTATAGTAGCCAGACTACACATTCTCCATCCCAAAGCAATGTACAAGTCTGGTCACACATAAGAATGCTGAGGGGATGAAATACCCTCAGTTTCTCTGTGGGGATGGTGCACACGCAGTCTGATCAGCAGTAGGAGCTGTGAGAGGCTTGAGCATGCTCAGTGATGATGGAATCTTTGGAGATTTTTAGCTGCTAAAATCAGACTCTGAGCATGTTTATACTGTGATTTTTTCAAAGACTTATAGCGTCGCCAAATTTAGGTAGATTTTCAATGTGACCACAAAAGGTACATCCCTGACAGAAAGGCCACCTGCCCTAACAAATTTCAAGTTCTTGTTCCAAAACATGGGGTGCTAGAACTGCTCAAATAAAAGGTTTGTCAGTATTTTTATCAAGGGCAAAATTATGTATTTTTCCATATTCTCATTCTCTGAAGCAGCTGAACTGTTTTGGTTGAAATGTTCCCAAAAAATTCAGCCTGCAGCAGACACATGGCATGCAAAAATTCATCCCAGTTAAAATTTGGCAAAGTGATAAACAATAAAACCAAACTTTTATAATGGAAAGTTGTTTGTATCTGTAAATGAAAAAGAAGCTAAAAAATATAAAAGAAAAAGCCTGCCCAATGGTGGCACAATGTGGAAAATCTGAGAACAGGACTCAGATCTGAGCCCCCATTCTTATGTCAGCAGAGTCTGAGAGCATGGCTTGAGACAGCAAAAATTCTCTTCTCAATTACACCAGTATTAATCCAGAATAAGTACCTCTACTTCTGTAGTTATTCTTGAATTACACTGATCTAGTCTAAGAGAACAAAATGTATTCCCAGCATGCACAGCACAAAAACAGAAATTACCATTGTGTCACTCTAAAGTGACTGATCAAGTGTACTCAAGGAATAATAAATGACAAGCTTCTGATGGAACATTGTCCAGTGTCCCCCTATGCTAGAAAAAAAGATACCATATTATGGGCCTTTGTGCACAGGAGATCTGAAGGGGAGGAAACGAACAGCTGAATGGAAGACACCTCCAAAGGAAAAAAAATCTTTATACTAGAGCTGTCGATTAATCACAGTTAACTCACATGATTAACTCAAAAAAATGACAATCACAATTTAAAAAATTAATTGCGATTAATTGCAGTTTTAATTGCACTGTTAAACAATAGAATACCAATTGAAATGTATTAAATTTTTTTGGATGTTTTTCTACATTTTCAAATATATTGATTTCAATTACAATACAGAATACAAAGTGTACGGTGCTCATTTTATATTATTTTTATTACAAATATCTGCACTGTAAAATGCTAAACAAAAGAAATAGTATTTTTCAATTCACCTCATACTAGTACCATAGAGCAATCTCTTTATCGTGAAAGCACAACTTACAAATGTAGATTTTTTTGTTGTTACATAACTGCACTCAAAAACAAAACTATGTAAAACTTTAGAACCTCTCAGTCCTACTTCTTGTTCAGCCAATCACTAAGATAAACAAGTTTCTTTACGTTTACAGGAGATAATGCGGCCTGCTTCTTATTTACAATGTCACCTGAAAGTGAGAACAGACGTTCACATGGCACTTTTGTAGCCGGGATTGCAAGGTATTTACATGCCAGATCTGCTAAACATTTGTATGCCCCTTCATGCTTCGACCACCATTCCAGAGGACATGCTTCCATGCTGATGATGCTCATTAAAAAAATGTGTTAATTAAATTCGTGACTGAACTCCTTGGGGGAGATTTGTATGTCTCCTGCTCTGTGTTTTACCCACATTCTGCATATATTTCATGTTATAGCAGTCTCGGATGATGACCCAGCACATGTTTTTCCATTTTAAGAACACTTTCACTGCAGATCTGACAAAATGCAAAGAAGGTACCAATGTAAGATTTGTAAAGACAGCTACAGCCCTTGACCCAAGATTTAAGAATCTGAAGTGCCTTCCAAAAATCTGATCGGGATGGGGTGTGGAACATGCTTTCAGAAGTCTTAAAAGAACAACACTCTGATGCGGAAACTACATAACCTGAACCACCAAAAAAGAAAACCAACGTTTTGCTGATGGCATCTGACTCAGATTATGAAAATGAACATGCGTTGGTCTGCATTGGCTTGCATTGTTATTGAGCAGAACCCATCACCAGCATGGACGCATGTCCTCTGGAATGGTGGTTGAAGGGACATATGAATCTTTAGCGCCTCTGGCACCTAAATATCTTGCAACGTGGGTTACAACAGTGCCATGAGAACACCTGTTCTCACTTTCAGGTGACATTGTAAACAAGAAGTGGGCAGCATTATCTCCTCCAAATGTAAACAAACTTGTTTGTCTGAGTGACTGGCTGAACGAGAAGTAGGACTGAGTGGACTTGCAAGCTCTGAAGTTTTACATTGTTTTATTTTTGAATGTAGTTATTTTTGTACATAATTCTACATTTGTAAGTTCAACTTTCATGATAAAGAGATTGCACTACATACTTGTATTAAGTGAACTGAAAAATAGTATTTCTTTTATTTTTACAGTACAAATATTTATAATAAAAATACATATAAAGTGAGCATTGTTCGCTTTGTATTCGGTGTTGTAATTGAAATCAATATATTTGAAAATGTGGAAAATATCCAAAAATATTTATATAAATAGTATTCTATTATTGTTTTACAGCACAATTAATCGCAATTCCTTTGTTTAATTGTGCGATTAATCGCGATTCATTTTTTATTCATTTGATTGCCCTACTTTATACACAGTATTAATCTTCTGGTTATGATTTCTGGGAATACTTACATGCCCCCCAATCTCTATAGTATCTGAGTGCCCAGTTAAGTTGTCTTCAGTGTATGGGGAACTGAGGCTCAGAGAGATTCAATGACTTAGAGGGTGGTAATTATGGTGTTCGTGGACGGAATATTTATTTGCTTTGCTTTGTCATATTTATTAGAGTGCTAGGTAAAATTGTTGGATTTTAAATTTTTTAAATTGTAGTTTTTAATATTTTCCAAGGGCATTTAGATTATAACAGAGTATAAGGGCATTAAGGAAGTATTATGATCACCTAGTCTGACCTCATAAAAAACTCAGACTATAGTATTTCATGCTGTCATCCTGCATCTAACCCAATAAATTGAAGTCAACTAGTGTAACATTTTTAAAATTATCCAGTTTTGATTTAAAGATTACCAGTGATAGAGAGTTCACCATACCCCTCATCTGTTTCAATGGGTAATTACTTTCATTGCTAAAAATTTGTATCTTATTTCTAGCTTGAACTTTGCTGACTTCAGTTTACAGCCCCTGGATCTTGCTATTCTGGAACTTATAGACCATGATTAAATCGTTGGTTAACTTTTTCTTTGATATACTAAATATCTTGCACTTCTTTACGGATCAACTTAGTATAAACCACAAACATTTGTGAACTGTCCAGATTAGTCTTTATAAAGGCACTAACTACCATGAGTCAACTGGCAATAAAAAAGGTAAAAAATGCTAGCAAAACAGCCCTTAGTCTTTCATTGTAAGGTTCATTTTCCAGACCACAAATCGTTATTGCTCTTCTCTGAATACTCTCAAATTTTGCAACTTTCTGTTTAAAAAGTGTGGAGACAGTATTCCAGTTGTAGTCTCACCAATGCCATATACAGAGGTAATATCACCTTACTCCTGCTCGATATTCCCATTAATATATCCTAGTATTATTTTAGCCCTTTTTTCCACAGCAGCAGGCTACTTTGAGCATAAGTACAGAAATGTATAACAATGTGCGTACACAACATGCTAACCAAATCATAAAGATATCCTCCAGGCTACAATTAAAGAAAAGAACTGCATTAAAAATTAACACACACATAAAGATGGTTTAAATTAACTGTTTTAATAGACTGAACTTATACAAAGGATGAGTTAAACCATCATTCTCCCCAATTAATTACTATTCCCAGGATAGAATAGAACAAAGGTGATACTACGAGTTCAATGACAGATCAGACAGGCTGCAGGCACACCACTTATGTTATCAGCAAGAAGTCTCATGATAATAGAAATTCTCCAGGGAGCAGGGGGGAATTTGTCATCTGGCAGTCTCCCAGCAGGATATAAATAGCACCTTTTTAGAATACAGTATGGATTTATATGGTATGGTCGAGTGATAATGAGATAAAATGGAACATACCTTGGATGACCCATATGTCCCTCCTTCCATTGGAGAACCATATGTGGTTTAAAGCTATGAATCTTTAGGAAAATAATGTTATAACCATCAAATCTAACAAAATAACTGTATCTCAGTGAATGGATGGTACCTCTGTATTTCAGATAACACATTTGCCCTGATCATATTCAACATATTTCAAGCAATGCCTCAGTTTACCAAGTGAAGTGTAGCAGTGCTTGCTAAGGGAGATATGGACTCTAAACACTACTCTACTTAATACCTGTACTTCTGTGATTCATTCTCTATCCTCTTGCTTCTGTTAAGGAGACAGTAGATCCAGTGTTGTATTTACATACAGACCAAGTGGACTATAGCCTATAAACAAAGGGCAACACAGTCAAAAGAGTAAAAGACATACACAGAACTTATTTTTCATAACATGTTTCAAATTTATGTTTCATTAAGAGTCTCCCTGAACTCGGGGATATGGGTGCAATGCATTTTTCATATATACATGACATTTTTTTTATTTTCGGGATTCAATGACAGTACTGTAGGTAGAATGCCAGTGATGGGAATAAGCTTGTCCCTGCCTTCCCTGAGGAGGAGCACACTGTGCTAGATCATTTTTTATTTCAGACTAGGGCAATATCGAGGGTTACTCAATCCCTGGATGTATGGGGTCAGATTCTCAACTTGTGTACGTTGTCATAGTTAAATTGAAGTAAATGGAGTTATGCCTACTTACAACAGCTGAGTTATAGGATCATAGAAATGTTGCACTGGCAAGGACCTCAAGAAGTCGTGTAGTTCAGCCCTCGATGCTGAAGCAGGACCAAGTATACCTAGACCATCCCTGACAGGTATTTGTCTACTTTTCTTAAAAGCCTCTAATGACAGGGATTCCACAACCTTCCTTGAAAGCCTGTTCCAGTGCTTAACTATCCTTATAGTTGGATAGTTTTTCCTAATATCTAACCTAAATCTCCTTTCCTGCAGATTAAGCCCATTACTTCTTGTGCCACTTTTAGCGGACATAGAGAACAGCAGATTACCATCCTCTTTATAACAGCACTTAATATATTTGAAGACTGTTATCAGGTCCTCACTCAGTCTTTTCTCAAGACTAAAAATTAATATTTTAAACATTTTTCCTCATAGGTGAGGTTTGCTAAATCGATTTAGAAATATGGATATAGCATGGTTTCAGAATAGGCAGCAGGTTTAAAACAAATAAAAGGAAGTATTTCTTCACACAACGCACAGTCAACCTGTGGAACTCCTTAACAGAGGACGTTGTGAAGGCCAAAACCATAACAGGGTTCAAAAAAGAACTAGATAAATTCATGGAGGATAGGTCCATCAATGGCTATTAGCCAGGATGGGCAGGAATGGTGTCCCTAGCCTTTGTTTGCCAGAAGCTGGGAATGAGCGACAGGGGATGGATCACTTGATGATTACCTATTCTGTTCATTCCTTCCGGGGCACCTGGTACTGGCCACTGGCGGAAGACAGGATACTGGGCTAGATGGACCTTTGGTTTGACCCAGTAGGGCCATTCTTATGTTCATTATGTGAATGCCAAACAGCCTGCTCAGCTGCCATGTTAGGTTTATTAAAATAGTGTAAAACTGTGTAGGCTACTTGGCATCTAGACAACTGAAGTTACACAGCAACTTTGAAAAATCCACAATTCGATATCTCTCCATAGAATCACTTTAAAAAAAGCTTAACATAATTTAAAACAAGTAGTAGGAAGAAGTCTTTGGCTATCCTTATCTATAAGCAGAGCAACCAATGTGTCAGAATGTTCACAACTTATTTTTCTTTCTCAAAAGGTAGAGGATGAGCTGGTGGCACTGCAGAAGAAGTTAAAAGGAACTGAAGATGAACTGGATAAATACTCAGAAGCTCTCAAAGATGCTCAGGAAAAACTGGAACAGACTGAAAAGAAGGCAACAGATGTACGTACCTGCATAGAATGCAGATGAGTAACTAACTAGAAATGGTATATTTTACAACACACAGTATATTGGTTGTATATTTCATTTAGTGTTAATTTATTGCAGTAGTTTGCCAAAAGGAAAAAGGCAGAGACAATTATGTTATGGTTGAGGTACATAACTCCCCACCCCCACAAAAAAACGATATTGGTTGTCTAGGGTTACATCTGTTGCTGCATTAGGAAGCTTCCTGCTGATCCACCACCACAAGAGTATCTTAAAACCAGCTTATTTATTTCCAAGAGATGCTCCCCTGTGTAGGACCATCAGATAGCTTAGAGCCATTTCCTATATGGTTACCCCTCCCTGTTACTGGCACAAGGAACATGGTGGGGGGCTTCCAAGTACCCTAGTAATCCCCAACTGACATAATGGCCCTTGGGACTGTTGACAGTTGATACAAGTAAGAACAACCTGACAGGAGGATTGGCCTGACACAGAAGGGCCCTAGAACTGGTGGCTTAAAGACACTTTGCACTCCTGTTTTCCTCAACCATGGGTGAGAATCCGGCCCTCTGAGTTAAGGCTGGTCAGGTGCAAATCCCACTGACACAATCACAAAAAATCAAGCACATTATCAGTTAAATTTACATTCCCATCTACGGTAGCAGTTTGCTTACCTTACCATCCAGATATTGTACGACCCAAACACGCTGGACCAACCCACAATTACATTAGAGACACCTCTCTTGGACAGCCTATTTCCAGGGGGATACTAAACCATTGTGTGCCACAGGCTGAGAATAGGCAGGCCAGGAGAGTCTAATTCAAGTTGCTGTGCTCAATACAGAGGTGATTGGGTGGCGTTCAGTGGCCTATGGTGTGTAGGAGATCAAACCAGATGACCTGGTGATCTTTACTTTGAATTCTTACACAAGAAACTCTGAGGATACATGCAGCCAATTCCTGTAATTGCACTCTCACACAAACCTTCCCTGGACCTCAGATTGACTGAAGTGCTTTACTGATACCTATATTCAGTGAGTGCCTGAAGCAGCCCTGGGGAAATGGCCTGACCTGTAGCCCTTTCCACTCCTGAGCTATCCCTCTGCTGCTGGGGCGCAGCACTGCCTTGTTGCTGAAACTGTTCTTCCTCCAATAGGTCCCTTCCAGCCTCACTACCACCACGTGCCCTCCTGGGGAGCATGGGACAGACTTTCTTTTTCTTCATGCAGAGGCTGATGAAGTCCTTCCATTCACTTTCCTTTGTCATTTATTCCAGCTGGATAACTTGCTGCCTTTAAGTAGCTTTTTGGAAGTAGAAAGCTAAAGTTACAAGCAGAATATGAATGTGCAGTTTAATAAAATCTCTCTCAAAGGAGCGCTCCAAGCAATTTTCTCCTTCTCTGCAACTACATGTTACTTTAATATAGGTCGAAAAAATCTGAACATGCTGGAAAAATAACTTAACTCTTACGGACTTTAATAGAGCAACCCCTCTGCTATTAGGGTGACCAGATAGCAAGTGTGAAAAATATGACAAAGTCCCTAATATCGGGATGTCTGTCACCCTATCTACTATTGTGAGCCTCAGAGCGTGTAAAGAATGCTCCCCATGCGCTCTGGACTGAGACTGCTGGTTTCACACATTTGTGTGTGATTAGCCTTCCCAGGGTCTTCTTGGTCTTTTACCGCATGGATCCAGTGAATTACTTTTACCGTATAAGGCAAATCCTTTGTAGACTGTGGCAGGCTTTAACTGAAAAAAAGTGGGGTCAAATTAACTGTCTCCAACTTTCAAGTAGCCACATATCCCTGTTTTTAGGTAGGGTTGCCAACCCTCCTGGTTTCGCCGGGAGTCTCCCAGAATCAGGCTCTATCTCCCGGAGCCAAACTGGGAGATTTTAGGTGCTAAAAGTCCAGCAGCACAGTGGGGCTAAGGCAATAAGTGCCTCCTGGCCAGAGCCTGCATCCCCCTCCGCACCCCAAACCCCTGCACCCAAACTCCCTCCCAGAGCCCTCACCCCCTCCCACACCCCAATCTCCTGCCCCAGCCCTGAGCCCCCTCCAATACCCAAACTCTCTCCCACAGCTTGCACCCCACATCCCCTCCTGCACTCCAACTCCCTGCCCCAGGCTCAGCCCGGAGCCCCCTCCCACACTCTAAACCCTTCGTTCCCAGCCAAGATCCTGCACCCCAACCCCCTGCCACAGCGGGGGGGGGAAGGGGGGCTTGGGGAAGGAGCGAGGCCTCGGAGCAGGGGGTGGGGTAAGGGTGTTTGGGTTTGTGTGATTAGACAGTTGGCAACCCTATCTTTGGAGGATTCTTGTTACAAGTTGGAATCCTGTTTCATTAACACTGCGTCTTAAAATGAAAGCATCTAGTGAAGGAGGTTATCAGTGCTGGATTGCTATAGATGTCTTTTCTAAGATAGTGGCTTTTGTATGCAATCTGCACATTCAATGGATAGCACTTAAGAAGAGAACAAATGAAATTCTGACTGACTTGTGATTAGAAAAATTTAATGACCAAACTGCACTAGGAAAATAGGAGGCACTCTAGCTCCCGTCATACAAAAATCCATGAGCCAATAGTTATTTGCTTTTTTCCAGTCTGTGTTTTAATAATATAGTTCCTTTTACTCAGAAGTATATATGGAAGGGATTAATTTGATCATCTTGTCTTGATGTTGCCTACAACATTTCTCTGCTGCCTTGTTTAGTCTACTTGTGAGTTATTCCAGTGATGGGGCTTTAACTACTTCTCAGACTATTCAACAGTCTTTAAACAGACCTAATTGTTAGGAAATATTTCCTGATACACCTCTATCCCGATATAACACTGTCCTCGGGAGCCAAAAAATCTTACCGCGTTATAGGTGAAACCGCGTTATATTGAACTTGCTTTGATCCACCGGAATGCGCAGCCCTGTCCCCCCCGAAGCGCTGCTTTACCGTGTTATATCCGAATTTGTGTTATATCGGGTCGCGTTATATTGGGGTAGAGGTGTATTTTATTGCTCAATTTCAAACCACGTCTGCTAGGTAAACCCTCCCTTGTCTCCTGTTTGCACCTTCAGATTCCCTTAATTACTGTTGGGCCCAAACTATCCATATTTAGTACCTAAAATCTTTCTTCACGCCAAACACTCCAACCCTGTAATATTTAATTTATCTTTCTCTGAAACCACTCTACATTAATGAGATGTCTCCAGTATGGGACAACTTGCCATCCTAAGAAGTTGGAGATTTGAATCCTAGAACTGCTGCTGAGGGCAATATTGTTGATATACCTCCTACACCATAGGTCCCCTGGGGGGGCCACAAATGTTCGGGGGGGCATGGCTGGGGCCTGGACCAGTCCACACAGGGGGCGGGGAGGGAGCGCCACCCCGCTTAGCTCCTGGCCCTAGCTGCCAGCCCCAGCCTTGGCCACCTTACCCCGTCTGCGTCCCCACCCCCTCCCGGAGCCATGGCTCCACTCCCAGCCTAGGGAGGGGCACAGACTGGGTAAAGAGCAATGCAAGGTAAGAAGTTTGGGGAACACTGTCCTAGACCAACAAGACATATAAGTATTTAATTAAATATAGTATTTTCCTTCCAGATTATTATAACAAGGTAAGTGGTTTAGAAAAACCTATCCATATAGCAGGAAGTGTATGTGCTTTTTGATAAAACACTTTTAGATTATGGTAAAAAATGTATTGTCTCATTTTATAGCAAAACTTTGTGTTAACTTTTTCTCCCAAGACCACTATATTGTCCAGTATTTTTCACCAAACCTTTATGCTGAAAACAAAAACAGGATGGCTTAAAGAGCAGTATTTCAAACTGTTTCACATTTAAAAAATACATTTGCACTGTTCTTCATAGACAAAGTGGAATTTCAGAATGTCAGTTTTGGATTCAATAACCAAACAAAATTTAAATTTGCCTTTCCACATCCCAATTTAATCAAAGCTAAACCACATTCATCTGCCTTGAATTTCACAAGTGAAACTTTATGCCATTGGAGAATCCTTCTGAAAGATTCTGGCAAGTCACAAGAGGCATCTGGGAGATGTGAGGGATCAGAATTAGTGATCTGTCTCTTTGAACATTCTTGCAGGATTGGGTTATCTTAGATATTAATATAACTCAATACTGCAAGACGCCTACTACATTTTTTCACTGGGATGGGAATTTCATATTTTTTTTTTAAAAAAAATTCAAGTACTGCATAAATGACAGGAGTCCTAGCAACAAGAAGAGTTCATCAGACCAGCCCCCACGGTTTCCACCATGGGCCCCAGATTGTCTCCCTATCTCCTGTTTCCTCCCCTCTCCGCCCAGTCTCAGAGGGCTATATAGAAGTGGTAGAAAACGAAGTGGAATTATTTTTGGAAAGTTTCTTGCTGTGCCACATGCACTCAACACAGACGAGTAAACTTCCCCTGGTGGCTTCCAGGCCATCCCCTGGCCAATCCCTATTTATGAACTATGTGAGATTTATAGATAGTGGAGCCCCTAATGTACACAGAAGTTGCTTTAACTAAATTCCATTAGCAAGCCATCCAAAGCTAGGGTTAGTTAGGATCTTTGACAAGACCAACACAATAAGTCAAATGTGGAATTTCTGGACTGAGCCATCTGGGAGTTAGAAAATTAAGAAAAAAGTTCCAACTAGATTTCTACATGTAGAACCTCCCATCTCCATAGTACAATTAGCTGAAAATGTTTTTCTTGTGAAACAGATTTTTAATGCTTAATTCTGTGTGATGAGGAAGAGAAGGTGTGGGTGTATTTTTTTTTAAAAAACCATTCAAATTCCTATAGTTATATAGCTAAAAAACATCTCTTCCTAGAATTCCATGCATATAAATAGTGAAAAATGAAGTAATTAGAGGTGATCAGTTTTGAATTATTGGTGTCTAGCTAGTTGGATTTTATTTAACCAGTGCTATTTGATTGTTTTGCATAGGCAGAAGGTGAAGTGGCAGCTTTGAATCGGCGTATCCAGCTGGTGGAAGAGGAGCTGGATCGTGCCCAAGAACGTCTGGCGACAGCCCTGCAGAAACTGGAGGAGGCAGAGAAGGCAGCAGATGAAAGCGAGAGGTAGGCATCCAAATGGAACGATGCAGAGAAGTGACTTACATCAGAAGATCCCAGTAGCAGGATACTTTAACAGTCTTTGTAGGTTTTAAAGACTTGGTGCACTTAAGTTCTGTTTCCCACTCACTCTTTCAGATGCTACTTTTAGTATTGTGAGAAATAAAGGGCCACAGTCACAAAAGTGATACTGTACCAACTCTGTAACTGGTTAATAAGCTGTTCCCATTGTCTAGACATTTCCCATTTTATCCAAAAAAATGACAAAACTTGCAGTATGTCATATACATCCCAGCTGCCCCCTTGGGGAAGCTAGACTTCCCAAGGGCTGTATTCTCCCTTGTCCTGTTCCCCTTCAGCTGTGTAACCTATTTCTTTCCCACCATGATCTACTGTAACTCGTGTCCCATTTTGCTGTAACAAAGCCTGTTATCTCCACTGGGAAAAACTGTATCTTTATTTACCTCTTGAGCACTATGCATACTCCTATGATACTATAATAAAAATTAAACATAAAACTGCATGAAGTTACAGCTAAGGTTGCTGAGTGCACTTCAAGAGAATACTTACCATTGAACGCATCACTAACCCACATGGAAATCTCAAGCTAAGGCTGCAAAGAATTCTGATGCAGCTCTTAACACTCAGTTCATGCAGTCAGATAATTAAAATAGAAGAATTCTCAATTGTTAGCCCCAAACACTGTTTAACTTTGCCCCTCAATTTATTTTATAGCTGGATTCAACTTCCATTGAAGTCAGTCACTGACTTCAGTGGGAACTGAACTGAGCCCTTAACCATTTTAATACTGCTTGTTACTGCTCCACCTATAATATATACTTATTCAATGTCTAAACTGCACAAATCTTTCTATTAGAGCTCTGTTTTTGATTGCCTATTACTTGGACAATTGCTTAGGATTTGGACTGAAAGCTTCCAGGTTGGTTGAAAGTCCGAGCAAAAATGACCCAAGTGTTTCCAAGAATGAGGACAGTGAGAACTAGTCATATTAAATAACATTTCTGATGGTTTTAACATTTGTGTCTCTCTAAAGTTTGGGGTAAAAACTTTAAAGTTAACAGCAGAGTGGTCCTGAGATTGGAGAGGTGTTTTGTTGTCTCCATGAAAATATATTGAAATTTGGCAGTTACAAATACAGAAAAATCATAATTTGCATATACACCGTATAACTTGTTATATCCTTGCTCTTAATTTTCTGAACATTCCAGCTGCACAGGCTCCCAGAGCTTGCTGTATCATATGCATACAATATGCACAGCATTTGCGCCGGCTCCTGTTTGGAGCTCTGCTTTCCCCCCTTAAAATACTCGTTGACCTAAGGAGAAGGGCATTGGACTGGGAGCCAAGAGACCACACATTCTAGTCTCACCTCTTCCATTGATCAATAACGATTCCATGTACTTACAGCCTTTTATTATTGAGCAACTCCTCATACACCTACCTTTTGAAATAGATACATATCGACCACCCTATTTTGCAGAAGAGGTAACTGAAGATCTGTGACGTTGCACCAGGTCACTGCTGGCAGCTTTGGTAACAGAACCCAATTTTCATGCACTTAGACACAATGCATTTTATAATTAATATGCCAAATCTCTGTGTTTGACTATGCTGTTTGTAAAAATACTTGTAACATAGTTTTGCCTATCCACTCAAGTGAAACAGCATCTAATCAGAATCCTGACTCTGTCCCTTGCTTTAACCACCAACCCATATTTCCCTCCTAGGGAAATAGAATCCAAGATTATACTGCTGTCTAGCAAATAGCTGTGCATCCCATTGTCAAAGAATGTTATGTATCCCCTTCTAGTAGCTGTATGTAGTGTGATTATATCTGGGCTTATAATCTGTTGTGACTCCATATCTATCCTAAAATGCTAAAGGCTTCCCCCATCAATAGACAACAGAAGAGACTTCCAGTGCCTAAGGGCCTGGTTGGCTAATTTATGGCAGAGGGTGCGCTGAGCAGATATATATGCTTTACCCAAGCGTCTCAGGCAGTGGGTATGGGAATTTGAGACCAGAACGCTTACTTCAGAAGAAGGGCTTTTCTTCAACCTGGTGTTTTTTGCTGGATCTGCTATCTGTAAAGGTAATGCAGTTTCTAGAACCAAAGCTGTGCTCTGAATTCTATATGCTTATGAGCCTTTGTGGCAGTAGCGTTGGAACAATTTTTATGATGGGAGTGCTGAAAGCCATTGAACAAAACGGTAAGCCTTGTATATGATGGAAACCACTTCAAGCTAGGGGGTGCTGCTACACACCCCAGTCCTTGTAGTTCCAGCACCCCTGCTTCAGGGGTCCCTGGCTCAGCAGGCTAGAGTCCAGAAACTTTATTAGTTGCCATGAGTTGGGAGGGGAAAAGTTGTATCCAACAGATTTTACATTGGCCTTTGATATTATTTTACTCTAATAGTCTACAAACTGCTCCAGATTTGAGCTCTAAGAAAACATTTCTCAACATTTAAACAAAAACCTGGCCTGAATAGTTTGTCTTGAATGAACTAATATTTGTCGTGGGTAAAGCCACAGAGAAGAGTATTTAGCTATTTTGTTTTTAGTTATTTCCTCTTTACCTAATTATTCTAAAGGACCACAAACTTGAGTAAGGTTTTAAAAAGAAAAGTT
The DNA here is from genome assembly GCF_015237465.2 of Chelonia mydas. Classification (NCBI taxonomy): domain Eukaryota; kingdom Metazoa; phylum Chordata; order Testudines; family Cheloniidae; genus Chelonia; species Chelonia mydas. The sequence goes on along the minus strand of NC_057858.1, from coordinate 16,327,864 downwards.
CCCACTGGTATCTCTCAGATACGTTTACGTTTATTTGCTTGTATCATTAAATCTACTTAAAGATCTTGCTAAATGGAAGAAGCACAAATAAGCTAAGGAAGAATCCTGCATCATTCAATAGCTGCAAGCACTGTTAAGACAATCTGATAAGTAGAGATTCATTCCAACTAGTATTATCAGCAACTTTGTTAGCCAGTCAGAACATGATAGATTGGTTTGGGTTCAAGTCACAGTAGTTAGATATTAAGAAGTTCACAACAGGCCTATTAGGCTGAATGTGCTGACTGGCTTGCAGTAACCCCATTCTCTCTGAAACAATCCGCTTTGTTTCCTTCTATAGAGGTATGAAGGTTATTGAAAACAGAGCAATGAAGGATGAAGAAAAAATGGAAATTCAGGAGATGCAGCTGAAAGAGGCTAAGCATATTGCTGAGGAGGCTGACCGTAAATATGAAGAGGTAAAACTGGCACTGCAAGGAAGTAGCAGGTGCTATTTGCTTTGGTGAGAAAGTAATAAAGAAACTACCTGGAAGAACTTCAAACAGTCGTATAGTCTATTTAATACCATTTGTATACTTTCTATAAAGTGGTAGTTCAAGCAGTTGGAATATATTTTTGGGCACAGCAAGGCCACAAAGATGCAGTTCCTAACAGCCTGAGAATTAACATGAAATGAGCTTGTTACATTTTATGCTGCCTAATGCTAGGAACATTGGAAAGTCTCTCGGCTTCTGGGGAAGGGATCCTGCATTGAGCTCACTCTCCTTAGCAGCTGATTACAGGGTGTCAACAGAGCATGCACCAGATCTCTGTAATGTGTTGTCTATATGTTGCATATCTCCAGACCGGTGTTGCTTCTAGCCTTTATTTGATAAAAAAGAAACCTGCAGAGATGTGGGGCTTTGTGGAAAACAAATGGGGAAAAAATAATTCTCCTCTCGCTCTACAGGTTGCTCGTAAACTGGTCATTTTGGAGGGTGAACTAGAGAGAGCCGAGGAACGTGCTGAGGTGTCAGAACTGTGAGTGGCTGTTCAGAATGGTTCTGCACGTACATAAATCATTTTGGAATATCAGACTAGAGATAGAAAGACCTTATTAGGTCCTAACTGTTCTCTGAATGCAGGGGGGAGGGGAAGGGATTTCCACAGGATCACATCCCATAGTCTGGTCCGGCATAGTATGTAGAGCCTTATCTCAGGGTTTTCACAGTAGCATCACTGTAGGATCCAAGTATTGTATCTCATTAATGTAAAGGTTGCCACTATTTAGAGCTGGAATTTCTTGCAGAATGGAAATTTCAAATATTTTTAAAAAGTTTTAGTTTCCTGTCATCCAGGAATCTCAAACAATTCCCTGATGGGAATCCTATTAGATCTGAGAGACTGGCATGCTCACGAATGCTGTGGAGAAAGTGAATAAGGAAGTGTAATTTACTCCTTCCATAACACAAGAACCAGGGGTTACCCAATAAAATTAATAGGCACCAGGTTTAAAACATAAGGAAATACTTCTTCACACAATGCACAGTCAACCTGTAGACCTCGTGCCAAGGATGTTTTGAAGGCCAAAAGTATAACTGAGTTAAAAAAAGAATTAGATAAGTTTGTGGAGGACAGGACCATCAATGCCTATTAGTCAAGATGGTCAGGGATGCAACCCCATGCTCTGGGTGTATTTAAGCCTCTGACTGCCAGAAGATGGGACTGGATGACAGGGAATGGATCACTTGATGAATGAAACAAGGCAGTTTATTTCCTCTAAAACATCTGACACCGGCCACTGTTGGAAGTCAGGATCATGGGCTAGATCAGGGGAGGGCAAACTACGGCCCAGGTGCTGGATCCAGTCCATCGGGGCTTTCAGTCCGGCCCGCAGGATTGCCAGCCCCATGCCACAGCGGGGCTAAGGCAGGCCCCCTGTCTGTCCTGGCTCCACGCTGCTCCCAGAAGCAGTGGGCACCATGTCCCTGCGGCCCCTGGGAGAAAGGGGGGCAGAAGTCTCCGTGTGCTGCCCTCACTTGCAAGCACTACCCCCCACAGCTCCCATTGGCTGGGAATGGGGAACCACAGCCAGTGGGAGCTTCGGGGTGGTACCCACAGGTGAGGGCAGCACATGGAGCCATCTGCCCCACCTCATCCCATCCCCAGGAGCCACTGCCAGACATGCTGGCCACTTCCAGGAGCAGCGTGGGGCCAGGGCAGGCAGGGAGCCTGCCTTAACCCTACTGTGTGCCGCTGCCACCCTGAAGCCCGCACTCCAACCCCTGCCCTGAGCCTCCTAACCCTCTGTCTTGAGCCCCCTGCCACACCCTGCACCCCAACCCTCTGCCCTGAACCCCCTCCTGCACTCCAACCTCTTGCCCTGAGCCCCTTCCTGCACACTGCACCCCTCCCACACCTCACACTCCCTCCTGCACTCCAACCCCCTGCCCCAGCTCTAGCCCTACATTCATGGCCCTGCATACAATTTCCCCACCCAGATGTGGCCCTCAAGCCAAAAAGTTTGCCCACCCCTGAGCTAGATGGACCATTGATCTGACCCAGTATGGCCATTATTATGGTCCAATTAAATTCCTGGTACAATTAACAGAAGATAACTGTTCACCGAGGAGAGCATGGAGCTCTAAGATTCAAGAAAGGCTTATTTGTTCTACTTGAATTCCTAACAAGCTATATTTTGCTACAAAAATCTATTAAATGCAGTCTGCATAGTATATTTTGGGAAACTATAAATGCCATGTACACCAACTTAGTGCACTGAGTGTATCTGACAAGTTGGCTCACATTTTACTTGTTTAGCCCATTTGGAAACCAAACAGCATAATATATGTAGAAGAACTGATTTGATCACCTTTGTCTTTGTGTAGAAAATGCAGTGACCTTGAAGAAGAACTAAAAAATGTCACTAACAACCTAAAGTCCCTGGAGGCTCAGTCTGAGAAGGTTGGTTCTTCTGGTTAAGAACACAGAATGTTTAAGGTTCAGCAAGGAGAATGAAGAGTTGGTGATACAAGTTTACAGCAATTACAAAAAAAGAGGAATTTGAAAACTTGTCATGTTTTTTGTATTGATTAATTGAGGAATTATTGGAAGAATTGGTGTGTAAGGTAAATTTGATGCCAAAAAATCTTCTGTAGAAAGCCAGTACGTTTGCTTGTGGTAGGGGTCCTAGGACAATCTGACCGGAGATCCAATTGTGTGGAATTAGCATACATATTCCTCGTGCTGTGCAACATATTAGACCCAGGGTATGTTACAAGACAAACCAATTTACATAATACTCTGAGGCTATGTTAACTGATACTGAATGATTTCACAAAGTTGTATGGCTAGGGGAGCAGGGGTCAAGCAATTGAAGAGGGAATGAAGCACGGTATTGTATGGGAAGTGTCATCTTACCTGTGCATTGCCCATTTTTCTGTTTGTAGTTGAGAGAGAGGGTTTTTTGGGGAGGGAGGTCGGGAGGTTGATGTCTTTTGGTGTATTTATTAATAATTAACACCCTTGTAAGGCGGTTTTGGAGTGAACTTTGCATTTCTTGGTTAATCCAATACTTGAGTTTTGGGGAATGAAACAATTTCAGGAAAGGCATATATAGTACAGGGCATTGTTGTGCTACTAGAGTCTTAACTCCAAATTACCCACACTTTTTATTTTTGAATCTGTTTGCTGGCATCACTTACAAAGTTTTTCTAGCACAGAAGACTAACAGGATAGGAATATATCTCGTTCATTCCTGAACTTTAGAAGTTGTATTATATAGCTGGATAGGTATACATGGAACTGTACTGAAATTCACATGATCCCTGCCCTGAGGAGCTCACAAGAGTAGTTCAAACAGAACTTGACAAATGATGAGCCATGGTGGATGAAGTGTAGAGGAAAAGCAAAAAGAATACAGCTGGTAGGACATTCTACAAGAACAAAATTGGGGGATGGAAACCAACTTTACATATGCTTCTTGTGTCTTCTGACAACTTAATTCAAGTATTTGGGTATCAGAATGGGCGCAGATACTGAGTAGAGACTAAAGATAGAATTGTAGTCCAAATAACTGATTTTTGAGGAGGAGTTTGAAAATAAGTCACTTGGTGAAGAATAGCCTGTTCCAGGGGGATGGAATGGTTTGAATTACTTCACGGACATGAGTTACTTGAGGGGGGTGTGTGTGTGTGTGTACGCCCCTCCACGTTTTTATTATATGTAAGTGGAGCCATAGTCCAGGGCAAAGAATATAGCCCCCCAAGCAAAAGACAAGGCATCCAGAATTTTATTCTGACAGTGGGCCAACAAGAAACCTCAAGAAATACAGTGACACGGGTTGCATCCAGGAAACAGGATGATAGTTAAGGAAAAGCATTTTAGAATGACAGGAGGCTACTACCTGTTATTAGTCAATGACTCTTAACAGTAGCCTAACAAAAAAGTTAAACTGTCTGATGCTTTAGTTTTCCTACCAGGTCCTTAATAGATTGTTCACCCTGTTTCCACAGTACTCTGAAAAAGAGGATAAATATGAAGAAGAAATCAAGCTTCTCTCTGACAAACTCAAGGAGGTGAGACAATCCATCCCAATGAATTTTCATTTCAGCAGAGATTGTTTCTCGTCCAGTGTGACAGGTTCGATCACAGTAACCCCCTGGGGACTGTCACCTGATGTGCTGAGACTACCTCTGAGCCCATTTTCTCTGCCAGTTTGGGCCTCCAGAACCCTGCCTCGTTGAGCCAGACACGCTAGTCTGTTCCAAAACAGACCCAGGGTCTGAACCACACACCCCAAAGCTGCAGACTTAACTGAAAACAGCTTAAGAAGTGCTCCTGTCTCCAGCACCCAGCTCCCAATGGGATCCAAACCCCAAATAAATCCGTTTTACTCTGTATAAAGCGTACACAGGGTAAACTCATAAATTGTTCGCCCTCTATAACACTGATAGAGAGATATGCACAGCTGTTTGCTCCCCCACGTATTAACTGCTTACTCTGGGTTAATTAATAAGAAAAAGTGATTTTATTAAGTATAAAAAGTAGGATTTAAGTGTTTCCAAGTAATAACAGACAGAACAAAAGTAAATTACGAAGCAAAATAAAACAAAATACACAAGTCTAAGCCTAATACATTAAGAAACTGAATAGAGGTAAATCTCACCCTCAGATGTTCCAATAAGCTTCTTTCACATACTAGACTCCTCCCCAGTCTGGGCCCAATCCTTTCCCCTGGTGCAATCCTTGTTAGCTCCAGCTCAGGTGGTAACTAGGGGATTTCTCATGACTGCAGCCCCTTTGTTCTGTTCCACCCCCTTTTATAGCTTTGGCACAAAGCGAGAACCCTTTGTCTGTCTCTGGGTCCCCCCCTGTTCTAAATGGGAAAGCACCAGGTTAAAGATGGATTCCAGTATCATGTGACATGTTCACATGTCCTGTGAGACCCCAAGCCTTCATTCTTCCTGGCCTGACTCACAGGAAGGCTTGCAAGTAAACAGAGCCATTTACAACCAATTGTCCTAGTTGATGGGAGCCATCAAGATTCCAAATCGCCATTAATGGCCAACGCTTTGCATAATTACAGTAGGAGCTCAGAGTTATATTTCATATTTCTAGTTTCAGATACAAGAATGATACATTTATACAAATAGGATGACCACACTCAGTAGATTATAAACTTTGTAATGATACCTTACAAGAGACCTTTTGCATGAAGCATATTCCAGTTAAATTATATTCACACTCATTAGCATATTTTCATAAAATCATATGGAGTGCAACATCACAAACAGAGATTGTTTCTCGTCCAGTATTTAAAAATTTTTTTCTGCATAATCTCTTTCCAGGCTGAAACACGTGCTGAGTTTGCAGAAAGAACTGTTGCTAAACTGGAAAAGACTATTGATGATCTGGAAGGTATGAAATTACTTTTGAAATTTTTACTGTTTTTACAAGTCCCATCAATTTCAAACTGAGAAACGATAAATTCTAGCACTATGTATTCTTTGTAGATTATGGGGGAAATCTTTATACTACTATAATTATCTGTAGCTAGACCATTAAACACAGTTATGCTATAATATTTACTTTCTCAGTAATTTTCCCCTAAAAATTCATCCATTTGGTAGTACTGTAGAATCATCTGCCTCTGTGGATGGCCTATTGTCCTGATTAAGAAGTGAACGCTTAAAATATGTCTGAATTCTTAATAGGACAGAATGCTCTACTGAACATTTTCTTTAAAACACTATTACAGATTCTATACTTGTTAAACACCATTTAATCCCTTGGCATGGGGTGAATGTGTCCCCTGCCTCCATGTAGCTGAACTTATATTCATTTTGTCCCGATTAAGCCAGTCAGTGGGACTATCATTAGACTAAATCAGTGTTCTCGGAGGAGTTCCAAAAAAGTTGTCCCTTACAAACTGAAAGCTATGCATATGAAATTCATACAAGTAGACATATTGTTCAGTACTGGGCTTTGTTCCTGTAAATTGCTTGAAGAACATGAGAGCATAAGAACGGCCATACTGGGTCAGACCAAAGGTCCATCTTGCCCAGTATCCTGTCTTCCAACAGTGGCCAATGCCAGGTGCCCCAGAAGGTAGGGACACCATCCCTGCCCATCCTGGCTAATAGTCATTGATGGACCTACATTTTTCAAAATTTAGCTCTCTGTAGAAAAATAGTGATAGTTAATCTGGAGATATGAGGGCCACACAGTCTGGAGACAGATGGTTGGGTCCAAAAGCAAACGAGATCCCAAATTTCAGGATAATTGAGATGGTGTTCCAACAAAAAGGACAGTGTATCAATCCCAGAAGCTATGCTAGCATCTCTTCTGAATGGAATAGCTACCACTCCTTCCCAGAGATCACATGCAACAAGTAATAGCAAAGCAATGTAAGCAGCAGAAACCATGACTATAGGTGAAAAATAGGGCAGTCCAGCGATTAAAAAATTAATCATGATTAATTGCACTGTTAATCAATAATAGAATATTTATATATTTATGTTTTCCACATTTTCAAATATATTGATTTCAATTACTACACAGAATACAAAATGAACAGTGATCATTTATTTTTTATTATAAATATTCACACTGTAAAATAAAAAAATAGTATTTTTCAATTAACTTAATACAAGTACTGTAGTGCAATCTCTTTATCACGAAAGTTGAACTTACAAATGTAAAATTCTGCACACAAAAAACTGCATTCAAAAATAAAACAATGTAAAACTTTAGAACCTACAAGTCTACTCAATCCTACTTCTTGTTCAGCCAATTGCTAAGACAAACAAGGTTGTTTGCATTTGTGGGAGATAATGCTGCCCACTTCCTGTTTACAATGTCACCTGAAAGTGAGAACAGTGCCATGCGTTGCAAGATATTTCCATGCCAAATGCTCTAAAGATTCATGTGTCCCTACATGCTTCAACCACCATTCCAAAGGACATGCATCCATGCTGATGATGGATTCTGCCCGATAACAATCCAAAGCAGTACAGACCAACGCATGTTCATTTTCATCATCAGAGTCAGATGCCACCAGCAAAAGGTTGATTTTCTTTTTTGGTGGTTTGGGTTCTGCAGTTTCTGCATTGGAGTGTTGCTCTTTTAAGACTTCTGAAAACATGCTCCACACCCCATCCCGAACAGATTTTGGAAGGCACTTCAGATTCTTTAATCTTGGGTCGAGTGCTGTAGCTATCTTTACAAATCTCACACTGGTACCTTCTTTGTGTTTTGTCAAATCTGCACTGAAAATGTTCTTAAAACAAACAACATGCTGTGTCATCATCTGAGACTGCTATATCAAAAAATATATGGTAGAATACGGGTAAAACACAGAGCAGGAGACGTACTGAACTCCTTTGGGGAGAATTGTACAAATTTAATTAACACATTTTTTTTTTTATGAGTCTCATCAGCACGGAAGCAAGTCCTTTGAATGTTGGCCAAAGCATGAAGGGGCACACGAATGTTTAGCAGATCTGGCATGTAAATCACCTTGCAATCCCGGCTACAGAAGTGCCATGTGAAAGTCTGTTCTTACTTTCAGGTTACATTGTAAATGAACAGCGGGCAGCATTATCTCCTGTAAATGAAAACGACTTTATCTTAGCGACTGGCTGAACAAGAAGTAGGACTGACTGGACTCGTAGGTTCTAAAGTTTTACATAGTTTTGTTTTTGAGTGCAGTTATGTAACCAAAAATAAATAAATATAAAAATAAAAATCTACATTTTGCACTTTCACGATAAAGAGATTGCACTATGGTACTTGTATGAGGTGAACTGAAAAGTACTATTTCTTTTGTTCATTTTTACAGTGCAAATATTTGTAATCAAAATTATATAACGTGAATACTGTACACTTTGTATTCTGTGTTGTAACTGAAATCAATATATTTGAAAATGTAGAAAAATACATCCAAAAATATTTAATAAATTTCAATTGGTATTCTATTAACAATGTGATTTAAACTGTGATTAATCGTGATTAATTTTTGATTTAATCACATGAGTTAACTGTGATTAATCAACAGCCCTAGTGAAAATATGTATATGTATCTAATCTCATTTCTGAACAGGGTCATTTAGCTAATAATCATTTACCCATATTACGTGCCCATCTATAGCTAGTCAGTAGCTTTGGTGATTACCTGGTGTGTCTTCATCAATATTGCCCATTTCTGATTGCCCATTTCTATCAGTTCATTTGAACAACTCATTCTTCAATCAATCTAATTATAAAACTCACAATGAAGAAATAAAATCCCTGCTTGGTAATTCTGTGTGGATAATAAAGACAATTTCATAATTGAGAACAGAATGAGAACCAAAGTTCTCAGTTTAATTCTATATTTCCATTTAAAAGTCACCTGAAGTTAAGGGGTGGGGGAGAATTTAAACAGACAACCCTGTTTAAAACAAAGACTGCTCAGATTTCCTGATCTCTTTACCTTTGTTCATCAGCTCTGATACTCTTAATAAATGTCACATCTGGGAATGGGCAAAAATGAAAGCTAGAGTCATACAGGTTAGAAGCAGCACCAAAAAAAAAAAAAAAAAAAAAAACCACAGTTCAGCTGTCCAGAAAATGGGGAATTATGACACGACATTTAGTTGCCAAAGTTCTACTCACCACTTCTCTTTCAAAAAAAGAAATGATCAAAACTAAAAGCTACCTTTAGCCAACTATTTTCATCCCTGTATACCAACTGCACCTAATCAAGGGGCCACTGTATTTAATTTATAGGAATAGAATTTATTTTAAGGTTTGTTATCTGACTCAGCTGTGACAGTAGGAAGATCTGGCTTCTAAATCTTTTCTAAAACTCCACTGAAAATTTTTTAGTAAGAAATTGAAACTCCTGACATTTTAGCAGTTAGTACATGTGTATAGCTTCTGCCTTATATTTTAATGTTCTCTTATCTTATTTACATGTTTTCTTCTCATCTTTATTTTCCACCGTTCATCCTCACTTGCTGCATTCCAACTGTTCTCCATATTCTCTACCATGCATCTCTTGCTGTGGACTGTTTTACTACATTTCTTGTTGAACACCTTGCCTTGGGCCCTTCGACCTGCAGATGAGCTGTATGCTCAGAAGCTGAAGTACAAAGCTATCAGTGAGGAGCTTGACCATGCTCTCAATGATATGACCTCTTTGTAAATGCATTTTCTCTTTTGGCTTTGCCTTGGTGCACTAAGATTCTGTCTTTAATACCAGTCTTTGAGTAATGCCTAGTACTAGTCCTTCAGTCTTTTTCTGTAAAAACTGAATTAAACAAAAGCAAGCTACCTTGAACTTGTACATTCTGTGCTTTTTTTCTTTTCCATGATTAATGACATAACTAATGTCCTTCCTTTAATTTGTTCTGGTCAGATTTTAGCACAGCCCTGTAATTCTCACTAGGATACTGTTAAGAGAATTAGTTTCATTGTACTCGGATTGCTTCTTTAAAAACCAAAAACCTATCCAGTTGTTAGTTAAAATGTAAGTGATGGGTCACATAACAAAATTGGAAGAAAGTTCAAATAAAGTGGCAGGTAGGACAAAATAAAAAATGAATATAAATCCCACTTACAGCACTCCTATTACTTCAATGGTTATTTTTTTCCTGGACAGCAGTGACTATAATGAGCGTGCAAACAGGAACAGTGCAAAGACCCAACTTGAGGCAGCAAAAGCAGATCCACAGATACACTTGCTATGCTGTTGATGCCCCTTTGTGCGCTGCATCAAAATAAAGCTACCCACAAATGGGATGTAAACTGATGAATGCTGTCATAACTAGTATCTCAAATCAACTACTCCTTGAACAGAAGGATTTTAGCTAGTTTGTTCCTGTCCAAGCAGATTTGAATTTGAGTACAATTTTGAGAGACACTGAATCAAAGGCTTAATTACAATCTGAATATGACGCCCATTGTCTGATATTCATTTAATAGTGTCCAGTCATTTATAGATATTTCTATTGATATTTGCATGTTGATTAAGGACAATGTTATGTGGATTGTAAACTGTCTGGAGGATCCCTAAATAGTTATTATAAATGACAAAGTGTCCTGTGAAAAGCTACAGAAATCTGTTGGGTCTGATCTTATTCAAGAGGAAGTAACATCACTGCATTCGCAGGAGTTGCACACACCAGTGAAAAGGGAGAAGTAATCCAAAGGAACTTAAAGAAATGACTGTTAACAGCAAGCTAATGCCTCTGATCAGAAAATATCCAAATACTTTTCAGTTTTCAGCTGTATGCATATGACACCATGGGAGATAGGTAATAATCCTTCTGTATACAACACTTTAGTAACCACACCTGGAATATTTTGTTTCATTCTGCACACTTCATTAAACTGACAAATGGGAAGGACCTCAGCAAGGAAGCTCAGAAAAGAGAACTAGAATGGCCGGGAGGCTGAAAAGTGACCTATAAGGAAGTTGAACCATGCATATTTAGAGCTCTTAATCTAAATGATGACAATGGCCATAGTAGAAGATGGAGATAAATCTACAGAGACTGGGTGAGTGCGAAAACAGGGGATGAAGAACTATTTAGCATACCAAAAAGGGATGAAATTGAGAAAGGTTTTATCTTGAGTAAGGAAATGTGAAATTTAGTAACTCTAAATTTTCAGTATATTAGAACACCCTTGTTAAGACTTTAAATGTGTGTATCTTGGATTTCTGTTTCAAGAAAAGAAACAAACATTCATCACATATGTATGACCTTGAATCTGACTCTGCAAGTTTGGCCAAATGCATACTTCCTATTTTAGATTTGAAGCTAAAAAAAAAAACAAACAAAAACAAACAGTGCTTTTCTGTAAGACAACTGGCATATTTGAACTATTAAGGTATTTTGTGCTGTAGTTAAAAAAAAAAAAAAAAAAGATAAATTCTACTCTGTTTTCCTGCATGAAGTCTTTATGCCTGATGTCAACAAATAGGGGAGGAAAGAATTATTCAAATAATACATTGGGAAATTATCATCATGAATACAAAAAAAATTAATGCAATATTGTGGTTGAGATTTGAAAGGCACAATAGTCAGGAAAGGCTTAGCATTCCTGGTGCAAATGTAACTCACCCCCTCACACTTTGTATTTGCTTAAATTTCACACACTGAAATGAGCAACCTGGCCCTAACTTGAGGTGCAGACCATCCCGTCCCAGCTTCTGGCAGTCAGTCAACCTGATTGGCAGAAGCTGGGACTGGATGACCAGAGATGGATCATTCAATAACTGCCCTGGTCTGTTCGCTCCCTCTGAAGCATCTGGCAGTGACCATCATCAGAGAAAGGACACAGGGCTCAGTGAACTTTTGGTCTGACCCAGTATGGCCATTCATATTTCTAACCCAACTTCAAACTAAAAGCAACAGGAGCTGAAAATATATATACTTGGACTGACATTGAGATGGAAATAGGAGAGATTTATTGAAAGTTTCTAGGTAATGATAAAAGGGGTAAAAAACAAGGGTGATGTCATGGTAGGGGTCTACTACAGATCACCTAACCAGGAACAAGAGATGGTTGAGGCTTTTTTTAAAAAAACTAACAATCATGCAAAGCACAGGACTTGGTCGTTATGTAGGACCTCAACTACCCAGACATCTGTTGGGAAAATAACACGGCAGGGCACAGATTATCCAACAAGTTCCTGGAATGTACTGGAGACAATTTTTTATTTCAGAAGGTAGAAAAACCTACTAGGGGAGAGGCTGTTCTCGATTTCATTTTGATAAATAGGAAGGAACTGGCTGAGAATATGGAAGTGGAAGGCAGCTTGGGTGAAAGTGATCATGAAATGACAGAGTTCATGATTCTAAGAAATGGTAGGAGGGAAATCAGCACAATAAAGATAATGGATTTCAAGGAGGCAGCCTTTAGCAAACTCAGGGAGTTGGTAAGTAAGATCCTATGAGAAGGAAGTCTAAGAGAAAAAACATTTCAAGAGAGTTGGCAATTTTTCCAAGAGACATTGTTAAGGGCACAAGAGCAAACTACACCAATGCATAAAAAGTTAGGAAGTATGGCAACAGACCCGCCCCGATGGCTTAACCCAGAGATCTTCAATAATGTGAAACTAAAGTCCTACAAAAAGGGGAAACTAGGTCAAATTACAAAGGATGAATATAAACAACACAAGTGTGGAGAGACAAAATTAGAAAGGCCAAGGCACAAAATGATATTAAATTAGCTAGAGACATGAAAACATTCTACAAATACATTAAAAGCAAGAGGAAGACCAAGGACAGGGTAGTCCTGTTACTAAATGGGGGGGGGGTGAGGGGGGACACGACCCGACAGTAACAGAAAATGTGAAAATGGAAGTAGTAGTAAATGACTTTTTTGTTTCAGTTTTCACCAAAAAATTTAGTAGTGATTGGACATTAACATCATAAATGCCAGTGAAACTGAGGTAGGATCAGAGGCTAAACTAGGGAAAAGATAAGTTAAAAATTACTTAGACAAGTTAGATGTCTTCATATCACCACGGCCTGATGAAATACATCCTAGAATACTCAAGAAGCTGACTGAGGAGATATCTGAGCCATTAGTGATTATCTTTGAAAAGTCATAGAAGACGGGAGAGATTCCAGAGGACTGAAAAAAGGGCAAATATGGTGCCAATCTATAAAAAGGGAATAAGGACAACTCAGGGAATTAAAGACCAGTCAGCTTAGCTTCAGTACTCAGAAAGATAACGGAGCAAATAATTAAGCAATCAATTTGGAAACACCTAGAAGATAAGGTGAAAAGTAACAGTCAGCATGGATTTGTCAAAAACAAATTGTCAAACCAACCTAATAGCTCTCTTTGACCAACCAGTGGGTAACAAGCCTTGTGTATACGGGGCGAAGCGGTATATGTGGTATATCTTGAATTTAGTAAGGCTTTTGATACTGTCTTGCATGACTTTTTCATAAACAAACTGGGGAAATACAACCAAGATGGAGCTAGTATAAGGTGTATACATAACTGATAGGAAAACCATTCCCAGAGAGTAGTTATCAGTGGTTCACAGTCAAGCTGGAAGGGCATATTAAATGGGGACCCTCAGGGATCAGTTCTGGATCTGGTTCTGTTCAATATTTTCATCAATGATTTAGATAATGGCATAGAGTACACTTATAAAAAGTTTGCAAACAATACCAAATTGCGAGGAGTTGCAAGTGCTTTGGAGAATTGGATTAAAATTCAAAATGATCTGGACAAACTGGAGAAATGGTCTGAAGTAAATAAGATGAAATTCAATAAGGACAAATGCAAAGTACTCCATTTAGGAAGGAACAATCAGTTGCACACATACAAAACGGGAAACGACCGCCTAGGAAAGAGTACTGTGAAAAGGGATCTAGGGGTCATAGTGGATCACAAGCTAAATGCAAGTCAACAGGGTAACACTGCTGGGGGGGGCGGGGGGGGGGGGGGGGGCAAATATCATTCTGAGATGTATTAGCAGGTATGTTGTAAGCAAGACACAAGAAGTAATTCTGCTCTACTCTGCGCTGATTAGGCCTCAACTGAAATACTGTGTCCAGTTCTGGGAACCACATTTCAGGAAACATGTAGACAAATTGGAGAAAGTCCAGAGAAGAGCAACAAAAATTATTAAAGTTCTAGAAAACATAACCCATGAGGGAAGACTGAAAAAAGAAAAAAAAAAGGATATGTTTAGTCTGGAGAAGAGAAGACAGAGGGGGGACATAGTAACAGTTTTCAAGTACATAAAAGGTTGTTACAATGAATAGGGAGGAAAATTGTTCTCATTAACCTCTGAGGATAGGACAAGAAGCAATGGACTTAAATTGCAGCAAAGGCGGTTTAGCTTGGACATCAGAAAAGCTTCTTAAATGTCACAGTAGTTAAGCACTGGAATAAATTACCTAAGGAGGTTGTGGAATCTTTGTTATTGGAAATTTTTAAGAGCAGGTTAGACAAACACCTGTCAGGGATGGTCTCTATAATACTTAGTCCTGCCTTAAGTGCAGGGGACTGGACTAGAAGACCTCCTGAGGTCCCTTCCAGTCCTATGATTCTATGTCTAGTGCACTTCTGAAAATTAGGCCTTTGCTTCTCAGTGTCTAGTTGTAACTGCCTGGGTTGGAACCTTTATAATTCAATCAGAACTCTGAAAGAACTGTTTTATAAATAAATAATAAATTAGAAAGGGAATCTCTAGCATTATAAATGTATGATCCATGCTCCATTTTTCTTTTGCTGTACTTTTATAATTGGTGCAATCAAATCCATCAATGCTTGTGATGGCTTTCCCACTAGTACCAATCATGAGTGACACTGGGAAATATATGCCAATGGAAGCAGTTGGGATTTCTGTCAGTTCTACATCTAGTTCTAACAGTACCTCTAAGGAGCGGTCTATGTGGCGGACAATCAGGAAAATGAAAGTGAATCAACTAAAGTCATGCAGTCAATGTGTATAACTTTTAGTGTGTTAACCTCCATCCCCAGGTAGATGTTTGAATTCAGGAGCAATGTAACATTAGGAGGACTAAGTTACAGGAAACGTAGACCGCTTTACTCCTGAATGAAAGCATCCCCAGGGGTTAAATGTATTTTATGTGCATTGACTTCCCACCCTTAGTTGACTTGCCTTAATTTTGCTGAATGGCCTGGTAGAGACATATAATTTAGTGTTTAGGAGGAGGAGGGGTTTCACAGTAACTTGTGGGTTTTTTAGTTCAAGTGCCTATTGTCCACATGATAGGATTCTTCTTTCAATTTAAATGTCCAGTTTTTTACAAAGAGGATAATCCCTTTTGAAGATGGATTAAGTTAATTAAGGAATGAGTTAGTGCAAAGTAAGATATGTGTGGATGCATCTATTTCACATTGACTTGGCAGTCCTCCCACTGTTATCTCATGCTGCAATGCATGATGCCAGGCCTGACCTGCCTGTTTACCTGTGCGTCTTCTACTGTTATGGCATCTTGATCAGATATTTGCTGTGAGGCCACCACCAAATCTCATTTGTCATGGGTCTGCCATGTCATCCCTTTTGGCACTGTCCAGTGTTAACCAGGACTCTAGGTAGGAGAAGGAAGAGAGCTCCTCTGAAAGCCAAGATCTCTTTCCCACACAAAAGTCTGAGGCAGAGTCAAATGAACATGCAGCTCCCGAAAGCCAGGTGGATACCCAGTCTGACAGACCTGAGGAGGAGACTTCTGCGAGTAAGTGTGGTGCTATATTAAATAACTGTATAGGAGAGTTGAATAAATTTTTGGTGTGAATCATAGAATATCAGGGTTGGAAGGGACCTCAGGAGATCATCTAGTCCAACCCCCTGCTCAAAGCAGGACCAATCCCCTGCTAGATGGATGCCTGCTAGATGCTGCCACTGTGGGCAGAGGAGATCTAGGAGCCTCTCTGTGCCTACTAGCTTGGAAACACCCCCTGGGGCTTTAAATGGCATGACTGTTTGCTGCCCACCATATACATTAATAGCCCACTGGGCTGCCCCCCCCGCCACCACCACTATGGTCTCCTTTCCCATTCCATATTCCTCAACCACTATGCCTTAGCCCTCCCCCAGTCAACTAGGATTTAAATAAAGAAATACTATAAAGTAACCATGTTCATTAAAACACTAGTTGCAGTAAAAATAAGGCAATATTTAAAGAAAAAAAAAAAAAAAGACATTTGTTCATCACCATTTGTGCAATGCCCTGAGCTTTCAGCTATCTCAGCATTTTATGAGATACATTTCCCCAAAGTGGAACAGAACGCAGAGATAAGGCAAGTCAGCCTTCCAGCTATGTTAACCCTGTACATTCTGAACAACTATTGCAGAACTCTTCATTTTACAGTGCATTTTGTGCATGTTGGAGATGAGATAAAGTAGAACTGAAAGCAAAAAAAAAACAAAAAACATCTTACCATCCTCAGAGTCACTCCAGACTGGCAAAAGTCTATGGAAATGGCATTCCAAAAGAGAGGAAAAATCAATGTTATCATTGGTGACATGAAAACTGGAATTAGTACAATAACTACTTGTTCCGTTTCTCAGTTCCCCCAGCTCTTGCACCTGAAGTCCTGTAACTCCCAACTGACTGGACTATTATCTACTGTGGATCATGTGGCCAATCTCCAGGGCAAGAAAAGAAATACAAAACAGGAAATGTGGGGTGAGCTGCAGTCCAGAACAGCACCAAGAAGACTGGAGAGGAGTTTTCATTGCAGAGAGACCATTGAACTGATGAGGCAAACTAAAGGAAAACTCTATGATATGCAAAACCAGCTCATTGAACTGATGACAAAGCAGTATTGCTGGAGACCCTTAGAGCGCCATCTTCACACTCAATACTACAGTCACATCCCAGACATATCCTGCAGCCTGTGGACAATACTGCTTCCTGAGAGCAGCACCTGCACGTCCAAGAATCTATAAGGCACTTTCCTCCACACACCACATCCCCGGAGAGTGAAAACGCTGAATTCTGGGAACCCACCTTCATCCCCACAATTACAAACAATGGCTTTTGCTCTCACCATTCCACATATGAAGGGAAAGAGCACCCAGAAATCCTGTACAATCATGTTTACTCTGCACTTACAGGCAGGCTATCCATGTATCTGCAGAGTTTAAAAATGAGTATTTTTTCAAAACTCAACATATTTTATGGAGCTGAAATTTGCACTGTATTATTGTTTGTTACCAGGGTTACAAATTGGGACAGACATTCAATTTTTTGTTTTCATCCCTCTATGTTTGTTAAAGTTTTGCTTGACAAAAGCTCAAAGTTTAATAAAATGGCAAATCTCAAAACAAAAAATCAACTTTCAGCAAACTGTCACACTAAGCAACTACAAAACAATGAACCCTTGCCACAAAGCATAATATGATTAAAATATTTCAGTTCCTACCCTCAATGTAGGAGCACAAAGCACCCTTAACCCTGTGGCCCTGGCAACTGGCTGCAGTTTGAAGAGGGAAAGCCTCTCTGGCAGTTTGTTTTGCTCAGACAGTCTCAGCCTCTGATGTGGGAGGAGTCAGAGGTACAATCTCCCTTATTTTCACAGCTGTTCTGAAAAATGCAGTATGCAGTTATTACATGAAGCAGATATTGCTCTGTAGCTGCCATTTTAATCATTAGACAGCACCAAATTCCTTTCAGCGTTCCAAATATATACTCCACTGTCTTTCTGCAGGTACTCAGGTATAGTTTAACAGGCTCTTTCTCCTGCCCCGGTGCCTAATAAAAGTCTTTATAAACCAGGGAAGCTGGGTTTCCCAGAATGAGAGAAGGAAATTGCAAAACCATCAATATCTACAGTGGTCTTGGAAGCAAAAGTTCCATTTTTCATGAAGGAAAAGAGGCGTGAGTTTCTAAAGATTCTAGCACCAGGGACCTTTCCAGATCACACCACATTAATACTGGTGAACCAAATACTATGATCAACCAGACCTTGGAATACCCAGGAGAAATAGCCCTTTCTGTTTATAAACACGAGGCCTTGTGGTGAGGTTAAGGAATAGACACACAGATCCCATCAACAGTCCCAATACAATTCAGGAACCTTAAGCGTGTAAACTGATAATCTCCTGCACATTGCCAAAATATTATTACTCAGTGTTTCAACACTTTCTTCATAGAAGCGCATGCCTGCATAACAACAGCCCAACAGTCAACCTGACCTACCAAAACCAAATTGCTTAGCTACTGATGAGGAGCAATCAGGGTTGGTGAGTTTCCAGATGGTAATAGCCACATTTCTCTAGGAGCTCTCATGTTGCTGTGCAGCTCTGTGAAGATTTCTAGGCAGGTGGCCTGAACTTCTTTTGCAGATGCTTGTCACCCCAGGCCTGGATCACTGTCCTTTCCCACTAGTCACCATTAGTCTTCTCATATCAGAAATGGCACTGCACTGAGTGAAGCTGCTCCAGGAAAAGTTCATTCACAAGTTGCTACTCCGTTTCCTCCTCCTTCACCCAAACTGGTTCAGCAGTACGGTGGCTTGCCTACAAAGCAAAAGACATCCAGCAGCGTGATTTCAAACACATGCACAAGAGCCTCTTGCAAACAGCTGTCATTCCCACAGCATGCAGCACTGATCCCTAGCCCAGTCTGAAAATGGAACAGGCTCACAAAAGCCAGATGAAACATGAGATAAACCAGGAGATGAATCATGGGAATTTGCAAGTTTGATCCCAATTCCCAGAATTCCAGTGGCTTCCTAGAGGTATCCCACATTCCCACAGTGACCCATGAGAAAAGTCTCACAATGCACAGAACCTAACAAAGCACCACAGGATACTTGTCTAGAATGCTGAGCACTTACTCTGAAAAGGTCTGTGACTCTGTACGCATTTGGAGGGAAATAAGTGACAGCTGGCTATGTGGACACAATTATTTTGTAACAGTTATTCTTCAATAGTTAGTGCACATAGAATCATAGAACATCAAGGTTGGAAGGGACCTCAAGAGGTAAATTGTCCAACCTCCTGCTCAAAGCAGGACCAATCCGCAACTAAATCATCCCAGCCAGGGCTTTGTCAAGCCTGACCTTAAAAACCTCAAAGGAAGTAGATTCCATCACCTCCCTAGGTAACCCATTCCAGTGCTTCATCACCCTCCTAGTGAAAAAGTTTTTTCTAATATCCAACCTATACTTCCCCCACTGCAACTTGAGACCATTACTCCTCATTCTGTCATCTGGTACCACTGAGAACAGTCTAGATCCATCCTCTTTGGAACCCCCTTTCAGGTAGTTGAAAGCAGCTATCAAATCCCCCCTCATTCTTCTCTTCTGCAGACTAAACAATCCCAGTTCCCTCAGCCTCTCCTCATAAGTCATGTGTTCTAGCCCCCTACTCACTTTTGTTGCCCTCCGCTCGACACTTTCCAATTTTTCCACATCCTTCTTGTAGTGTGGGGCCCAAAACTGGACACAGTACTCCAGAGGAGGCCTCACCAATGTCGAACAGAGGGAAACAATCATGTCCCTCGATCTGCTAGCAATGCCCCATCTTATACATCCCAAAATGCCATTGGCCTTCCTGGCAACAAGGGCACACTGTTGACTCACATCCAGCTTCTCATCCACTGTAACCCCTAGGTCCTTTTCTGAAGAACTGCTACCTAGCTATTCAGTCCCTAGTCTGTAGCCATGCATGGGATTCTTCCATCCTAAGTGCAGAACTCTGCACTTGACCTCATCAGATTTCTTTTGGCCCAATCCTCTAATTTGTCTAGGTCTCTCTGTAACCCTCCAGCATATCTACCACTCCTCGCAGTTTAGTGTCACCTGCAAACTTGCTGAGGGTGCAATCCATGCCATCCTCCAGATCATTAATGAAGATATTGAACAAAACCGGTCCTAGGACCGACCCATGGAGCACTCCCCTTGATACTGGCTGCCAACTAGACTTGGAGCCATTGATCACTACCCGTTGAGCCCGACGATCTAGCCAGCTTTCTATTCACCATATAGACCATTCATCCAGCTCATACTTCTTTAACTTGCTGGCAAGAATACTGTGAGAGACCGTGTCAAAAGCTTTGCTAAAGTCAAGGAGTATCACGTCCACAGCTTTCCCCTCATCCACAGAGCCAGTTATCTCGTCATAGAAGGCAATTAGATTAGTCAGGCATAACTTGCCCTTGGTGAATCCATGCTGACTGTTCCTGATCACTTTCCTCTCCTCCAAGTGCTTCAGAATTGATTCCTTGAGGACCTGCTCCATGATTTTTCCGGGGACTGAGGTGAGGCTGACTAGCCTGTAGTTCCCCGGATCCTCCTCCTTCCACTTTTTAAAGATGGGCACTACATTAGCCTTTTTCCAGTCGTCCGGGACCTCCCCCGGTCACCACAGAAACATAATTTACAAAAACCTCCCAGTATAAACAAGCCCTTAGAATCAGTAACATGCCAATACACTGCGTTTTAAAGAACAAAAATCTCAATTACTTTCCCGGCAAAAGCGCGAGTGAGCAGGACTTGCCGCACACAGAGCTAGAAAATTAAACTTTAGCACTAATGTCGGGCCATTTTCAGCCCGCTATCTCACCCTGAAGGTTTGGCAGCGGCTGCCAGCGGGAAAAGCCCATTTCCTAGGCACAGCCCGTGGCCCTGCCCGTCCCCGACACGCGCAGGCGGCAACAGCGCAACGAGCCCGCAGTGGGTCAGCCGCGAGCCCTGCGCTCCGTTCAGCTTGGCCACGGAGACTCGATTAAGCCCGTTTCGCTACGAAACTCCAACCGGAGCCGCGAGCCCTGCGCTCCGTTCAGCTTGGCCACGGAGACTCGATTAAGCCCGTTTCGCTACGAAACTCCAACCGGAGCCGCTCGCCCCCGCCCCGCCCCGCCCCGCCCCGCCCCCCTCACAGGGACCGCTGGCTGGTAAAACCGGGGCTCAGCTCGCTCGACCCCAGACACCCCGCGGGGAGGGAGGACGGTCCCACGGAGGCATGTGCGGCCCAGGACCATAAGGCTCACCGAGCTATTCCGGCTCTGGCCGTCGCCTCGCCCTACTACCGCCACCGCCAGCGAAAGACCTCAGGAACGACAACACGCCGCAAGGCAGCCAACCAATCCGGGAGCAGGTTACACATTCAGCAAGACGTCCCACCAATGGGGCTTTGGCTCTCTGCTCTTCCTGCTCGGGAGCTGGCAGGGTGGGATGTGAGGTGACGCATGCCTCAACTAGCCAATAAGAGCAGGCAGCGGGTATGAGGGGCAGTAGTCTCACCCTGTGAAGCTGCGCGAGAGGTGGATACTTCCGGAGGGGCGGGGCCCAGCCCGGTGGAACATGGCGAAGACCTACGATTACCTCTTCAAGCTGTTGCTGATCGGGGACTCGGGTGTGGGCAAGACCTGCGCGCTCTTCCGCTTCTCCGAGGATGCGTTCAACGCCACCTTCATCTCCACCATCGGTGAGCGCTGCCCCCTCAGCCGCGCCGCCCCTCGGGGACGCAGAGGGCGAGCGAGACGGGGGGCGCGTGTTGCTAGGGCAGGGCGGCCCGTGTGGCGGCAGGAGAAGGGGCACGGGGGACAGGGTCGCTGCGTGTTCGGGTCTGGCGGGGGCAGATCCGTGTGCCTGTCTGTGACGTGTGCCCGCTTACGGATAGGCGTAGCCGGTAGAGCCCGAGCTGTCGTGTGCGGGGTGGGGCACGGGGCCGTCAGGAGTGGGCTGCACGGAGATGAGGGGAATGGTCCGAAACTGAAGGGTTTGTATTGACACTACGATGTATTGTTGTTTGCCACGGTAAATTAAATCTAAATAGGACACGCTCAGTCCGCAATAAGAGTCTCCAAGCTGATGTGCACCGAAGTAACTGCCAACTCCGACCCGGTCTACACTACACTCTTTTGCTAGTGTTGGTTAAGGACATGCGGGTTTTTTGCAACATTTACACTACCCAAAAAAGCCCTACTGTAAGTAAAGATATACCAGGATAAAAGTGCTTTTACCAGTATAGCTTATTATGGTTGGAGAACTGGTATAAGCTACACCAGTAAAAACATTTTTCTGCCAATATAAGCTGTGTCTGTAGTAGGAGGATTTGCTGGTATAGCTATATACTGTACCAGTAAACTTATTCTAATATAGACTGTGCCTTAGTTATTTCAGTTGCAGTTTGTGTGCAGACAGGTCCTTGGCTAGATAGTGTACTTCTGTACTTAAATTTTCTCTTTGCAGAGCAGTTGAGGTTTCATACACTAGTAAATGGGGGGAGTAATGTGATCTTAACTGATGATAGTATTATAAACAAAGCTCTGGAGAATTACATATGGAATTAAAAATATAAACCGTTTTGCTCTGAAATCTGACTTATCTTCTAGTCATACTAAAATAAGACTATTTTTAAAGTGTTAATTTTTATTATTACAGATGCCAGTTTTTGACACATTGTCTTAGTAAGAAAAGACTACCCCACTACTAAAATGAATTTTCTAATAATTTATTAGAATTGAGAAAAGAGAAATCTAATAGATAGTAATTATATGATACTTCCAGCGACACCGTGTGGCATAATGCTCTGTTGATCTTGATACAGCTTTTCTGAAGTTATATTGAACTGTACATTGTGGTTCAGCTATAGCTACAGTAGGTTAGGCTTTGAATGTGACTGTACTTAAAGGGATATTATTTATTTGGAGTAACAGTGTTACAGTTTCCCTGCTGGTTTACACCAGGTCTGCTTTCAACAGGGGCTTTGTGAATGTCTTTGTTCAGAATGAGCTAAATGTTGTTAAGAACTCCATGGACATTCAGAATTCACTTTGTATCTAATCTATTAACTAAATGGAATGGGTGCCTTTGTTTTGGAAAATTAAAGGGGAAAAAGTGTTAACTTGATCTTTACTGGAAATCTTAATTAATGTATGTTTTTTCCCCAGGTATTGACTTTAAGATTAGAACCATAGAGCTAGATGGCAAGAGAATTAAACTGCAGATATGGTAAGCATTTACTTTTAAAGCCATATGAATTAAGATAAAATGTTTAGCTCATGCCAAGTATCTCTCCGCTTCACAATTTGCATACTGAGTGGTGATATTATCAATAAGATTTTTGCCCTAATCCTGGTTTTTGGGAGATTATAGTATCTGAGTTTATTGAAGATGGGGTTTATGGAAAATAAATCCTGTCAAACTAACTTGATATCTTTTTCTATGAGATTACAAGTTTGGTAGATAAAGGTAATAAAGTTGATTTAATAGACTTCTGTAAAGGTGTTTGATTCAGTACCACATGAGATTTTGCTTAAAAAAACAAACAAACTAGAACAATATAAAATTTAACATGGCATCCATTAAATGGATTAAAAACTGACTGATAGGTCTTGAAAATGTAATTGTAAATGGGAAAATTATTGAGCGAGTATGCTTTCACTGGAAACAGTGGAGTCTTGCATGGATAACGCTAGAACTAGGGGTCAGCAAATGAAATTAATAGGCAGCGACAAAAGGAAGTATTTCTTCACACAACACACAGTTAACCTGTGGAACTGTTTGCCAGAGAATGTTGTGAAGACCAGGATTAACAGGGTTCAAAAAAGAACTAGATAAGTTCATAGAGGATAGGTCTACCAATGGCTATTAGCCAGGATGGGCAGGGATGCAAAACCATGCGCTGAAGTGTCCCTAGTTTCTGTTTGCCAGAAGCTGGGAATGGGCAACAGAGGGTGGATCGCTTGATGATGACCTGTTCTGTTCATTCTCTCTGAAGCACCTGGCATTGGCCACTGTCAAGACAGGATACTGGGTTAGATGGACCATTGATCTGACCCAGCATGGCTGTTCTTATGGATCAATTCTTGGCCCTATGCTATTTAACATTTTTATCAGTGTCCCAAAGGAAAAACATAAACACTGAAAGATTGTAGGTGACACAAAAACTGGGGGAGTGGTAAATAATGATTCAGAGATGCCTGGTAAACTGGGTGTAAGCACATAATATGCATTTTAACACGGCTACATGTAAATATATACATTTAGGAACAAAAAATGTAGGCCAGACTCTATCCAGGGATGCATTGACTCTGAAAAGGATTTGGGGGTTGTGGTGGATAATCATCTGAACACTAGGAGCTCGTGTGATGCTGTGGCCAAAAGAGCTAATGCCGTCTTGGGATGCATAAACAAAGGGAACATAGAGGTCAGAAGGGACTGCAGGGGTCATCTAATCTAACCCCCCCCCCGCCAAGATGCAAGATTTCTTGGGTCTAAACCATCCAAGACAGATGGCTATCCAGCCTCCTTTGGAAAACCTCCAGTGAAGAAACTTCCACAACCTCCTGAAGCAGTTTTTTCCAGTGTCTTACTGTTCTTACGGTTAGGAAGCTTTTCCTGAAATTTAATCTAAATCTGCTATGCTGTGGTTTGATCCCATGGCCTCTTGTCTTGCCCTCTGTGACAAAAGAGAACAATTTTTCCATCTTTTTGTGACAGCCTTTCAAGTATCTGAAGACCACTATCAGATCCCCCCCTTAATCTCTTCCAAACTAAACATACCCAGGTCCTTCAGTTTTTGCTCATATGGCTTGCATTCCATTCCTTTGATCATCTTTGTTGCTCGCCTCTGTATCCAGTTTTTCTACCTCCTTTCTATACATTGGTGACCAAAATTGGACACAGTACTCCAGCTGAGGCCTAACCATCACCAAGTAGAGCGGTACTATCGCCTCCTGTGACTTGTATCCTATGCCTCTGTTAATGCAACCTAAAATTGCATTTGCTTTTTCTGCAATAGCATCGCATTGCTGACTCATGTTGAGGTTGTGATCCACCACAACTCCCAGATCCTTCGCAGCCATGCTGCATTCAAGCCAGTTTTCCCCCATTCTGTATTTGTGTGTAGGGTTTTTCTTCCCAAAGTGTAGCACCTTGCGTTTGTCTTTGAATTTAATTTTGTTGTCTATAGCCCAGTTCCCCAGTTTATCAAGATCCCTCTGAATTTTTGGCTCTAGCCTCCAAAGTATTGGCAACTCCCCCTAGCTTTGTGTCTTCTGCAAACTTGATCACTATGCTTTCTATACCTACATCCAGGTCTTTAATAAAGATGTTAAACTGCATTGGACCCAGAACAGATCCTTGTGGAACCCCACTTGAGACCTTCCTCCAATCCAAGATCATTCCATTAATCCAGGACTCTCAAATAGGAGTAGAGAGGTTATTTTATCTCTGTCTTTGGCACTGGTGCAACTGTTGCTGAAATACTGTGTTCAGTTCTGATGCCAACAATTCAAGAAGGATGTTGATAAATTGAAGAGCGTTCAGAGACCAGCCATGAGAGTGATTAAAAGTTTAGAGAACTTGCCTTTTTAGTGATAGACTCAAGGAGATGGGTCTATTTAGCTTAACAAAGAGAAGGTTAAGGGGTTTCTTGATTACAGTCTGTAAGTTTCTACATAATGAACAAATGTTTAATAATGGGCTCTTCAATATTGCAGAGAAAGGTATAACACAATCCGATGGCTAGAAGTTGAAGCTAGGTGAATTCAGACTGGAAATAAGCCATAAATTTTTTGCAGAGAGTAATTAACCATTGGAACAATTTACCAAGGGTTGTGGTGGAGTCTTCACCACTGATAATTTTAAAATCAAGATTGGATATTTTTCCAAAAGATCTGCTTGAGGAATTATTTTGGGAAAGTTCCTTGGCCTGTATTATTCAGGAGGTCAGACTAGATCATAATGGTTCCTTCTGGCCTTGGAATCTGTGAAGATAAAGCTGTAGTTTTGGTGTGTTTAAAGAATGTCCCTGTAACGTTTAATGAAACTCTCTCTAGTGACCTTAATTTCAGAATGTGTTCAAGTAGTTTGCATGTACTAATTGGGTTTGCTTAATTATTTTAGGGACACAGCTGGGCAGGAACGGTTTAGAACCATCACAACTGCATATTACAGAGGAGCAATGGTAGGCATGATGTAGCTGAAATTTTTTTCATTTTAAATCTATTGATAATGTTCTGCAGAAAGTAAAATCATTCAAGTTTTACTATGAAGCATAATCATTTATAACTATAATGAGCTTCAGAACTTGAACTCTGCTTGGCAAGGTATTTGATAAGACCAGTGTTCCCATCTCTTATGTTCAAATTGTGCTGCAGCAGCAACAGCTGGTCTGGGAATCCCACAAAGTCAGACTTCCAGTGTGACTTGCATGTGCATGTTGGTGGCAGATAAACAAATAACATGTGTGGCTTGCTAGGACATTGGTTGCAGTACATCTCAAAGATTCTTGTACTCTAATGATACATAATAAATTTAACCCAAACTACATAGTAGAATGCTGTTTGGTTTTTTTGTTTCCTTTCAGCAGTTGCTTCTCTGTGCAAGTGGCTTCATATCAAAGGTTGATGTGTTTTTTTGTGATTTTGTTGGTGGTTTTTTTTTTTTGTTTGTTTTAAATTCTAGCATTTCAGAATTTATTTTTCTTTCTGTCTTGGACATGTATGTAATCCTTACAGAAACAATTGTTAGTTGAAATTAAGTTGCCATGGTTTGTTTTTTGTTTTTTTTTTTTTTTTTTTTTTTTTTTTTTTTTATCTTTAGGGCATCATGTTGGTATATGACATAACCAATGAGAAATCTTTTGAAAACATTCGGAATTGGGTCAGGAATATTGAAGAGGTAACTTCCCACTTTATTTACAGAAATCTTTAATATTAAATATACTGTCCCTATTCAAACTTTAGAAAAGTAGTTAAAATCAGAATGGTTCAGAACTGTTAAATTTGTCACTAAATTGTGTATATTAAAATAAATATATATATTTTTTTTATGGAGTGGGTTGGAGAAACAATGTTAGCAAGAAGCTCCAAATTGGTAATATCTTCTGGAATTATTAGTCAGTAGTAATTCAATATGCCCACATGTAAGAAGACTGCATGAACTGGAGTCTTCCCTGCAATTATGAAATCCAATAGTTGACTCTTTCTACTCTGACAGCATTCTAATTATTTCTAAACAAAGCACTTTCTGGGCATTGAGTGGCACCAGTATACTGCAGCTATGAGGTATTGTCCTAGCTGGAGCCGTAAATCCCTGGAAAATGTTCAGCATCAAAGTTGTCAATGCATTCAGCACAACACCTATTTCATCTTGTTGATGGCATTCTGCATTTATTGAGCACTTCTAGAGTTAACTCAGTACTTAGAATTCAGAAAATTTGTTAATCTTACAAGGTGCAGTTAAGAAGCTTTTCTCTAGGATCACCAAAAATTATGTAAAATAACAAAATCCTAGGTCTCTGTAAACTTTCTGCCCATTTTCATCTTAGCATGCATCCCCAGATGTCGAAAAGATGATTCTTGGAAACAAATGTGATGTGAACGACAAAAGACAAGTTTCTAGAGAGCAAGGGGAGAAGGTGAGTGACCCAGTTCCGCTCTCTGGATAGACAGTAGTCTGTTGTGATTGAATCCCATGTTCTGCTAAGCCCCTTTGGTATGGACAGTGACCAGTTCTGAGCTCTGGGTCTCTCAGGCACAGTCCCAGTTGGAGACCTAGTGTCTCACATCCTTCCTGGGCAGTGAGACCCACATTCTGGACACCTTAGATGCTGGAACTGGTGCTACAGAACTCCTCAGCCCCTGGTTGTTTTATACATATTCCTCCCAGAGTTCACTTCCCTGTGGGAACTCTGGTTTCTTAAGTCCTTCAAGGAGAACATGGCAGTAAAGCAAGGAATAGACTTAGCACAGGAGTTTCTTAATCACAAACTCTTACACGTGAGTTACAGATCTATGGAGAACAACAAACTCCTGAATGCAATCCCCTAGTCTGACCTCACTGCCCCTGTGAGTCTTGGGTTTGGTATTAGTCCTTAAACCAGACAGCCTATCCAGCCTTCTTGGCCTGGTCATCTTGCAACTGGCAGTGTAATGGTCTCCCCTGTTTAGAAGCACCCCTTTTTAAGAACAGGCTTGGGGTATGTCTATGTTGCGATCACTGGGTGTGATTGCAGTTCAAAAAGATATACCTGAACTAACTTTAATCTCACTGGCTCCAATCTCAGAACAGGAAAGCTGTGGCTATACAAGCAACAGTGCAGGCTATAGAAACCCACCTGAAATCCTGGGTAATTACTTGTGGGGCTAGCCCACACTGAAGCTTGTGCTTTCACAGCTTGACTGTTTCAGGACCCAAGCTAGCTAGATTGGGTCTGTCTGCTCAAGCTGCAGTTACACCCAGCAATTAAAGTCTACACATACTCGCAGTCCCTCTTGTTGACCATGTGTTTCCTCTGGGGAAATTCCAGGGTCCAAAGTCAGTTGATCTGTTCGTAGAAAACCCATTGTTCCAGTAGGGAAGAGTCGTTCAATGTTGATGGTCCAGCCCCATGTCCAGCCTCTGCTGTGAAATGGATACTCTAATCTACTGTTTACAATGCTAAATGACATTCACAAAACTGAATTCATAATTTGACACAGACATATCCCCCAAATTGTCACAGTGAGAACAGCATTGTATTGTGTATCATTGATCTTTATTGCAAGAGTTAAAATTTTAACAATTCTGGAATACTTCAGGAAACTCATCAGCTGGTGTGTGTTTCATTTACGAATACAGGTAGTAACTTTTTTCAAAACCGAGAGTTGTCACCCTTTCTCTAAAATGTTCCAATGTGGCACATTAGGCTGTGTCCTAAAAGTCTTATTGCTTAAATTCATTTATTTTTAATTAGACCTTTAAATACAAAAATGCACCTATCCATGTTCTCTAGACACCTTTTTGACACACTTAAAATGTATTTTTAAATTATAATGCAAGAACATACCGCACATTCTCTTCCTTTTTGAAATTCTCCTCCACCCTTCCATATTTTCAAATATATGAGCGGGAGGAGATGATCCTATATAACAAAGTCTTATTCCCCAGCCATTGGGACAAGAGTTCCTAGGTGTGTAATGACAAACTTTTTGAGCAAAAGGAAGAAAATTTACATGCTTTGGAAGGCCTGCTTTTCCCTGAAGGCTAGTGGAATAGGGCATATTGACACCTAAAGCTGGAAGATGCAATCCTGCTAATTCCTCATAAATGACAAGAGAGGCCCATAAGGGTACAGGGATCCACCAGAGCAGAACAGCTTGCAGGCACTTAGTTTTATAATTTGTAAGAAACTTCATTCTCATCGTCACCTATTCTTGCTGTTTTGTTGTTCTTCTAATTTGGGTTTCTCAGGCGAGATTTGATATTTTTGCATATTTTCTTTATGTAGGTATCTTGTTGGGATTGTCATGAGTGCTTTGCAAAAATATGCATATTTTTACCTTAAATACAATGCTTTTAATTTTTCTTTTTAAAAAAGACTGCAAGTTAAATCAGTGTGTAACTAGGATACTGACTATGTATGATATGTAACTAGGATACTAAAAAACCAATTTGGGTAAAGAGAAATTTTTTTTTTTTTTTTAACTTTTAAAAGATTCTGTGGTATCTGAATTTCAATTTAATGCTGCCACTTTGCGAAGTTCTCTGTGCAGTATCCTGGCAGATCCTGCACAGTGAGAATAAATTCTTATTCAGGGCTTATATCTGATATAAGAAATCTTTATTTATTTATTCTGTTCAGCTAGCTATTGGTTTTGGAATTAAATTCATGGAGACCAGTGCAAAAGCGAATATTAACATAGAGAATGTGAGTACTGAAATTTTTTTCTTCTAGTACAGACTATTTTATTTAGATTTGTACATAAAAGCAATAAGAGTATCTATTTTGACTATATGCTGTTAAATCCTATCAGTTATTGGCAATGGGTTTTTAGCTAATTTAGACGGTCTAATGGAAGTATTTTGCAAAGAGCACGTTCCACTATGTAAATTAACTTAAAATAATTTTGTACAGTCTTATCTGTATTTACTGTGATTCTCTGCTTATTACGAACATTCCTTCTGTCCATCCTGATGAATGGTTTTGGTATGAAGCCCTCTCTGCTGCGTGTGTGTAAAATCTCTCACTGTGCCCTCCAAAAGTGCCAAGGTTGGGTGTCTCTGGCATCCTGCTGCAGATTCTTTGGCCACTGATGGATTGACTTGAGGTGGTGTCCGACATGAGCTGGTATATCCTTTCACATAGTAATCTGCACTAAGTCAGCTTCTTGTAACTTTCAGTGACTCTTGCACATCAAACCAAAGTTCTGTTATCTAGATATGTGGATCAACATCAGTGATCCTGGAGAGAGAGAGACTTTCTCTCTGAAATTAAGAGTCCCTTTTTAAACTGTTAAAGGTTTCCAAGTGGTAGGTCACAAAAATACTTCTGGCTGAAAGGTTGACATTCATCAGTACTTCTTGTTTTTGGAGTTAAGAAAGCAACTTTTATTAAACAAACTTCCACATGTATAGGTAGCTAATAAAACACAAATTTTAAATATGCTCTTACTTTAGGCATTTTTCACTCTTGCAAGAGATATCAAAGCAAAAATGGACAAGAAATTGGTGAGTAACTGTTACTGAGTCCAAGCCATTTGTGGTGTGTTTTGTTTTGTTTTTTGTTTTTTAAATCCCACTACAGTATTAAATTGATTAGATTTTTTTTTTTTTTTTTTTTGTGGTCTGTTCCACTTAGGCACATTGGTGATGACAGAAATTTTCTGTCAGTCCTCCAATCAACTCTCTGGGTGCTTTTTGAATACAAACAGATGGCTAATTCCTGTAGTGTAAAGTCATAATTGAGAGAGAGTTTTTAAATAGAGATTCTCTAAAGTTGCTAATAAATCCTGTATTGCTTTACTGAAATTGTGGTGAGAGCTATAGCAAAGAAACTAGTCAATGAAATTCCTTACTTTGGCCTTGTCTACACTATGTTGGGAGATCGATCTAAGTTATGCAACTTCAGCTACGTAAATAATGTAGCTGCAGTTGCCATACATAGATCTACTTACCGCTGGGTCCACACTACCTGAGTCAACGGGAGAGTGTCACCCATCGACATTCCTTGCAGTTCTCATTCAGGTGGAGTACAGGAGTCAACAGAAGAGTGATCTGCAGTCGATTTAGCGGGTCTCCACTCAACCTGCTAAATCGACTGCCGATGCATCGATCGCCACGTGTTGATCCCCCAGTAAGTGTAAACAAACCCTTACATTCTCACTGAATCATAGAAATTAGAAATGGGTGGAGGCAGATCAGGTTGTTCCATAGTGGACCCAGTGTTCTCCAAAATATTATCATGTAACCAGTTCTAGTTATGGGACTAGCTTCTGGGAATTTTATCATCAAGTCATGTTTCACCTGCTGCATTTCTAAAAATTCCTTCATGCAACAGATGAGTGCATGAATTTTGGTCTTCTTTATTAAACAAGCTTAATGAAGAAGCATTGTGTGAAACAAATTCCTGTATAGGTTTTTTTTGATGATGATCACCATGTGACATAGAAGTGAGTGCAGATATAACTGTCATATTTGGGTCTTGCTAATGACTCAGATATTTTAATGAGACCAATATAAAAGTCGTGGATGCTTTCACCTCAATAGGCATTTGAATCCAGTAGGCGTGTCAAGAATATGCACGGTCCATGTTTGGTTGAGCCCAGTTTAGCAGAATTCACTTTTTGTTTTTTGATTATTTTTGTTTGTGTGTGTGTGTGGAGGGGTGTTTTTTGGCTTGCTATGGAGACTGATCCAAAACCCATTGAAGTCAATGGAAAGATTCCCAATGACCTCAGTGTGTTTTGAATCCAGCTCAAAAGTAAAGTAATCTTGCAATCACGTGAGTTAAATATAAATAAATCTTTTAAATTCTTTGCATCTTTAGGAAGGCAATAGCCCACAAGGCAGCAACCAGGGAGTCAAAATCACACCAGACCAGCAAAAGAAAAGCAGCTTTTTCCGATGTGTTCTTCTGTGAGGGACACTGCCTTAATCTGAGCATCTGCTCCATCAAACTGGACTGTGCCTCTTCTGAGTGAGATTTCCTCTGTGTGTGGATTTAACAATTTCAATGTCGTGTCACACTGTGGCCATCAGAATAAGATTAAGAAATTGTTTATTTTAATAACTGTCTGACTCTTCAATTTTGGAGATGAAATTTTTTAAATATTTTTCTGTCACACCTTCCACTTGGCATATGCATTGTCTAGGGAAGGGATACAGATCAAAAGTGACCTGCAATAGCACCTTTATTGACAAGCTTCACTCTCTGGGCGGGGGTTTATATCTGTAATGTGTCTAAAGTAGAAAAATTAAGTTTAAATGACTTTACACTGAAATGCCAACATTAATAAACTAATGTTATGTGTACATGATACACATGCATATAAATGTCTATAGATACATAGAGCACAATCACTTCAAAACAACAAAAATGCACTTATTTAAACAGTTACTTCCAGCTTTCAAATGGTGGGTAGAAGGTTTCTGCATATCTATCCTTTGGGCTATCACAGGAAAAAATCATTTTTGTCTGCACGTCACTAGTTCAGTTCCACCATTCTAGACAATCCACCAGTAAAAATTAAATGAAATGCAATGCCTCATCAGAAAGAAAATATCTATTTTTTTTTAAGAGAACCAAAGTGTGCTGTAAATATAATAAATCCTTGATATGAGAAGTTTTGGAGGAAGAAACTTTATTTTCCCCATGTTAGGGAGGACCATCCATAATATATTTGTGGATTATCTAGGCATCTTTTAAATTGAGATAATTTTATTCTATACTGTTGTGCAAATGATCTGTGTTTCTAATCTGTTATCTATAGTTATAGGCCATGGTTCAAATATATAGATCACCTTATTCAAAAGTCATGACATAACTGAATAATACTATGATGAGCCACATAAATTTTTAATTTCATAGTTGAGAATGACTTCAAGCAAACCTTTCATGACTTAGTGGTTATTTCTAACTTGCGAAAACAAAAATGTATTGCATTGCTCCCATATGAAAATGCACACTCCATATATTGATACTTTCTGAAAACTGGCTTTTTTTCCCCTTTGGCTGAGTTTTCTCTTTCTCCCATGCCATGATTGCTTAAGATTTAAAGTGGCAGTGAACTGTTTTAACTATGTATGGCAATGCAAAAGATGAGGAACAGGAAACTTGTGGTGACCCTTAAAGAAAATATACTTCTGTGTATGTACACTTTATACACACAGACACAACACATTCCAATATAAAACTTAACAGCCAAGCAATTTTAAGCTCTTTTTATGCAGCTTTCCGTTTTATGGTTATAAAAGTGATTTAGTTAACTAGATTTGAAAACAAGCCAACAAGTGTAAAGTATTTAGAAGCTGCTCTTTCTGTCCGATAACTGGCATAATGGTAAAAGAGAATTTTTGAAGAAAATGAACGTATCAGCAATGTCCTGCAACTCACTGGAATTGTTAACATGTTTTGTTTACATTGACAACTGCACTTAAGGGAAAAATAAATTAAAGCTCATTTTAAAATTGGGTTCTTACTCCCTACCTCTGTTTCCTTGAAGTCTGCGTGAATATGTTCCAACCTCTTTTCTTGCAGTAGCTTTCACTAGTGTCACTAGAGTTAAAGGGCAAATACGTTATTGTAAAATACTTTATTAACTAATTCTCCTGCAGGCAAATGTGAGCTCAGCCTTTTGGCTCAAACTGAATACAAAAAGGAAACTAAAGCTTCACTCTCTTGCACACTTACCATGTTACTTTTTTAAATGGCTTTTTTTTCTGTGCTGTCAGCTACCCTTTGTCTAGTGTTGGTATGTTAAACTGAGCTAATTTTGTTCATTAAGTCATTTGCATGTAACATGCATATTCCAACAAGAATCAAGTAAGGATTTTATAGTATGAGGACTTGGCAAGTGTGCTGAATGATAGACTTCTCTAGAGTAAAATAATTCAGTTAATCATGACTACATATGCAAACTAAAAGGGTCCTTTGTATTTCTGAGTACAGCTAATACAGAGGTATAGGATGAACATGTAATGCTACGATGGAAGGATAAACGAGCATTTTTAAAACATTCTAGGTAGACGTGAATAGTTGGGGGGTGGTTTAGGGGCAAGATGGTGGAAAAGTGTTGACAAACAAGATTCTCTAATACATACATTTAAATATGTTTAGTTTCTGTTTCAAAACAGTGAATGAGGAATGTTCAGCCTCCATCCTTATACCCTGTGGTAGCTGGGTGTTGCAGTACATATTATCCTTTGATTCGTGACTGTAAAATAGTGGGCAGTCTGATACACTATGCGGCCTACTATTACATGGCATCCCATGGTACAGAGTTATCAGGCTTGATTTGGGAGGGGAGTATTCACTTCCAAACAGAGGTCGAAGGATGGAGTTGTAATCTTCACTTTTTGTTTTTCTAGATCTTAATGGCTAGTATGTTAATCTTTTCTAATGTAAGTTAACTTTCTTGTATATGAATGTCCCATGTTTATGCAGGTGGTTGCACCTGTTTATATAGTACCTTACAGCATCATGATTTTTCTTTACAATGATTCTAGTTTACTTAATTAACAATTATATTTTTGCTCAAACTCAGGAAGTTTCATGCAGTTAACTGTGATGTGCTGTCACCACTGTACATCTAGGATATATAGACTTGACATAAAGGTTAAATCAATTTTAAGCAACATGAAGGCTGATATTCTAGCATAGCAAATATATATAATATAGTGAATTAATGTATACAGTTGGATACATGTTTTCCGCAAGTGCTGCTAAACATTGACAATGCTATATACAATTTGTAGCACTCTCACAGATCTTGGATAAACTCAGCATGTAGCTGGACACTTTCACTAGCACTTTCATAATTAAATTGGTATTCTAGAAAAAAAGATGTTTTTATATCAACATGGCCAGAAGAAGCAACAAAAGAACAATAGCATATTCATTCATCACATATGTTCAACAGCTACTATTTGTACCACAGTTTTGTTTATATATGGAGGGCAAATGTAAATTTTTGGTGTATCAAGTTTTGTAAAACTTTGAAAACTCATTAGTTACTCAAACGTATTTAACACACTTTCTGCAAAAGCTTTAGGTGTTTTTAAAAAACAACTAAAAATACAGCAGTTACTCTAACAATTGACACTTGGCTTACACAGAAACAAACCTACTTCTCAAGCACGAACTCAAAGACAAGGAGTACTTGTGGCACCTTAGAGACTAACCAATTTATTTGAGCATAAGCTTTCGTGAGCTACAGCTCACGTCATCGGATGCATACTGTGGCATTTGTGAACTCAAAGACGTTATCTCAATTGTCTTCATTTAATGACCATCACAAGATCTTGTGGTTGACTTCATCTTTGAGGATGGCTGGAATATTTTCAGATTGGCCCACCCAAACAGAGGTCTCAGACTTTCAATACCCTATCTTTCAGTAATGAGTGAGGGTGCTTTTTAACATGTTGTCACCTGGATGTGCACAAAATGTGATCACCTGAGCGCACTAAATGTTTAGCAACATCGGAGCCTTATGCCAGCACCAGGCTTTCAGCCTCAGATTTATGAATCCTATGGATTATTTTCGTCTCCTTACTGCTGCTGAGAAACATTTGGTGTCTCCCTTTAGGTGGGATGTTACTAACAACTTTTATTTGCTGTTAGGGTGTTCTTTCCTCTTACTTTCTCTGGCTGATACTAGTGCCCAGAGGCCACCATGGTTTAAAGGTGTTCTGTAGGATTTGAAGCAGTTGGGTGGTACACTGAAGAAGAGACTGGCAAAGAGCTGCTTGGAATATGATGTTCATTTGTACAGGACGTTTATAGGGGGATGTGGAAGAACTTACCAAGGCACACAAACATTTGTGATCATTTCTAGACATTGCAAATACATCCAAATGAATGCTGTTGGGTAGTGTGCAGTCTGATTACTGCAGGGTGACTTGCTCCATGATTCATTTCTTCAGCTGATCGTGGTGGGTAGGTGTGTGAATAAGGTAGATTGGCAGGCTGGTCTCTCTCCAGCCCTTGCTGCAAGAATTATATACTCCCAATGGAGTGTCGATCAGGAGTTTAGTGTGACTTGGTCACTAAGGAAAATCTAACCTCGTTCGTACCAACTTTTAAAAAACCTGTAAACATTTTTCTTTCAGTGTTTTTTAGGATGACCACTGTTGTCTGCTCCCTCTGTGATAATGCCTTTCTTAAAATGCACTCATTGGTTTTCATGTTTGTATTTTTAAAAGCTGTTATGTTTATTTTGTGGTATTTGTTTTTACTCTGTTGTACAGGACCCTGAACGCTGCATAAATAAATTTCTTATGAAAAGAGCAGAACTTTTTTCTTTGGTTTCTGCCAGTTCTCTTCATCTTTCATGTATATAGCTTCCTAAGTAGAAAATAGGGTATTTATTCCTCTAGAGAGAAGGGGCAAGAACTTGGGGTAAGTTCTGAGTTGGTCTCAACTCAAATTTTTTTTCCTAATTTCCAGTCCTCTATTGAAAAAACATCTGAGAAGAGCAACACAGGGTAACAGTATCTAGCATAAAGATGCTTAGCAACGGGGCTCATTTTACTGCAGAATCGAGTTGACTACATACTTTTAATTTTATCGGACCAATATCTGTTGGTGGAAGGTACAAACTTTCAAGTTACTCAGAGCTCTTCTTCAAGACTATGTAGCTCGAAAGCTTGTACCTTCCACCAACAGAATTTGGTCCAATAAAAGATACTATCTCACCTACCTTGTCTCTCTCATCTCTTGGGACCCACAAGACTACAACACTGCAATTCAATTTTATTATTCTGTGTATTCCCCTACTCTAAGCACCCACTCTTGCATATATTTGGGAAACTGCCGTAAGTGATGTTTACTTAATTTTATTGAAACTGCCACACAATTAAAAAGTTACGTTATTCCACAGACCAATGTGGGGATTGAACTTGTGAATCCTGGCATGTAAGTGATTTCAGTGTTAAATGTATATGTAGCAAAATAAGAATTTGTATATCATAAAAATAATTCAACATAAGTCTCAGCTATAAGCTATAGGATTGTAGACCTAGGGCCAGTAATGTACAAAGCATAGGTTTAGAAAACCTTATCTTGCTGCAGTAATGTGTGAAAACTGGTCACTGGTGTAGGAGATGGACCAATCGTAAGTATATACAAAAAGTAGCAGTGATAAATTGGATTATTTTCTATAACCACACAGAGCTTCCCCCCCCAACTTCCTTATCTAACTAAATGTATGAATTTAACTAGGGCAAGAGGAATGCAATAAATGCCAATATTCCTGTTTCCAAACTTCATAGTCTTAACTCATTAGTTTTGTTGTGTATTGGTTCCAGCATCCCCATCTTAGGGCACTTTCTTTTTATAGAACCAATTCTCCTGGATTTATTCTGGAATTCCTTCCAGCTCCTACTCCTTCCCTC
Organism: Chelonia mydas; assembly: GCF_015237465.2. Taxonomy (NCBI): domain Eukaryota; kingdom Metazoa; phylum Chordata; order Testudines; family Cheloniidae; genus Chelonia; species Chelonia mydas. The sequence continues at coordinate 16,290,571 of NC_057858.1, read as the reverse complement.
TGGCGAGCATGCTTATCCCCTGTCATATTGCTAGCAGACGGCTGCTGCTGCTCTCGTACATGATTTTTAATTTCCAAAATTGTTTGATACTGTACCTTATGCTATGAAGGAGTTGCGTGCCTGCAGTTTTCTAATGTACCATTAAGTAACCCTTTGCTGCCTTTGTGATAGCTTAGAAAGCTCACTAAGCTTTACATTTTCAAAGTATTTTACAACCTAATCATATCACAGTAAGTTTAATTAACTTAAGTATCATATGAAATGCAATGAAAATAATATACTCCATTGTAACTTCATAGAAAACTTAACACACACAGCTGCTAGTGAAATCCAGATTCTAGTAACCAAAAATTAACAAATGTTGAGTATATAGGTAAAATGCACTTGTGTTCTGCAATATACATAATAGATGACAAATTCTGAAGTGTGTTCACATGATGTGCATGGTGTACTTTCTTGTACAGCTGCCTATTTCCAGTATTGGCTGATTGCTCATGAAGGTAACAACTGTTGTCTCTTTAACTTGAAATTGTTTATAAGTCAAAATTGCTGCTAGCAACCCTGTTGTCTTTGGATATTTTTAACCCACCTCTTGACTCTAGCCAGTTAGTAGCTTGCTTCTGAACCTGATAACACAAACTCTAGCTTTTTCTTTTTCCACACCCCACACATATACCCTTGGGAGGTTGGAGCCTTCCAAAAGGCAGTATAATCTATTGCTTTATACAGAATAACCTTGTCCCCAAAACTAAGTTCATGACCTTCAAATGAAGATCATGGAAAAGTTCGTAACTACAGCAAGCCAAATCTTGTGACGATCAAAAACTTTGAGCAATAAAGACAGTTTCCCTAGCCAGCAGGAAGTTGGGCAGCACGGTACCAAGGCAGCTGGGGCCCTTGATTCAAGGTTGACACCTTGAGTAAAACTTGATAGGCCCAGAATCTCTCCGATGCACTAGGGTTGATTTCTAAAGGGGGATGCTAACTGCTTATATGGCATTGTACCAATGTCCGAAGTTAGTTGCACATTTCTGATGCAGTACAAGGTGCAGGTGGAGAGGTGTGAGGAAATGTCCAATTAACTTTAATACAGAGGGACCACTCCACTGGCTGCTGAATTCCATACAGGTCTGCTATGTATCCAGGTCAGCTATACTTAACTGTCAGCACTCTCAGTGTATGGTGTAGTTGTAGCTGTGTCAGTCCCAGGATATTAGAGAGGCTAGGTGGGAGACGTAATATCTTTTATTGGACCAACTTCTGTTTGGTGAGAAAGACAAGCTTTCAAGCCACACACAGCTCTTCTTGAGCTCTGGGAAAGATACTTCAAGTATCACATAAATGCCAGGTGGAACAGATTGTTTAGCATAACATAGCACGTTCTGAGAGACCGTTTAAGCACTTTTGTGCTAACTACTTATGCTAAACAATCAGTTCCACCTTGCATTTAGCTGTGACGCTTGGAGTACCTTTCCCAGACTTGAACAGCTGTGTGTGGCTCGAAAGCTTGTCTCTCTCTCCAACAGAAGTTGGTCCAATAAAAGATAATACCTCACCCACCTTCTCTCTCCAGCACTCATGGTTAGCGTTTGTAACACCTGCAAGTAAAATAGAACCTGCTAATAGCAGTATCTGATTCACTAAACCTTAGTTCATTATCATGTTCCTTTGTCATGAATTCTCATGCTGCTCAGTGTCCTGAATTAAATATTCTGATTCAGCAGGAACATTTGAAGGTGAGAAGCATTGTGTGCTTTCCCATATTAGTTAAAAAGACTTTTTAATTCTCTGTCAGATGTCAACAGTTATAATCGACCTCATTAATGCCTTGACCATGAAATAACTTCAGCCCAAAGTCACTTGAATTAATATTTAATTGATGGATGTTCGGTTAATGTAGACCAGCACCTGAATAAGGTACTCCATCTACTTTTACCCCCTCCAAAACTTGCATTTCATGTCTTTATTTGTTGATACAATAAAACATATCCTGTCTTTTGTCTACTGGACTTTATAATTTTGAGATCACCTCATTGTATTCTGGTTTGTTTACTTGGATACAAAACAGGCAGCACAATTACTTTTTATTCAAATTTACTTCCTTCAGTATTCCGAAATCTACTCCCTGGAATTCTTAAACAAATATTTCACCAAGGTGAATTCTCATGGTAAATTCAAATGCTGCAGTTTACCAATCTTTTTCTGAGATCAGTATTTGTTTGACACTCAGTGTTACAGTGTGCAAGTCCCAAAGCCTGTGTCACTTTTTAAAATGAGACTTGGGTTCCTAAGTCAGTTAGGTGTTGCAATGCTGAGCAGAGCAACATTTAAATATTTCTTAAAATCTGAGTTTTCTGTTTTGATTAACAATTTTTTTCATGCCAGGAGGAAAAGAAAAACTGAAAAGAAATGCAGGTGCTGGAGTCATCCTCTACCTTAAGATGGCTTATGGAAACTCAAGCAGATTGGTTTGTACACCATGGTGTGCCCTCATGGTTCCTCAGAGTCATCCCCAGAAAGTGAGAATTGTTGAACTAGGATATTTCAGTATAATAGTAGGAGAATAATCAGCATTCCTACTATGAAACCTGCTTCTCAGTTGTTAAAAATTGGACCAAGTTTGTTTGAACAGGACTGCCATGAAGGTTTTTAACTAATTATTCAAATTAATAATAATAATAGTTTGCTTTGGTCAGTTTTAAATGTTGGGAGGTTAAAAGGGAATAGTTCCCCAGTTTGATCATTAGTTCTTAATGCAGTTTGTGCTCGTGATACAGGGTTTTATTCTGTAAGCTTCATTTGTACAACATAAATCCCTTTATGATTGACTAGGATTAGACTATTCCTTAATGCGCTGCCCCAGTCAACAAAACAGAAGATTAAGTTAGGACCAAGCACAGAAGTCTTTTACATATAGGTTTTTTTTCATTTTGCAGAGATACTAGAATGTGCAGTGTTAACAAAATTGTACATATCAGCAGATATGACTGAGTTCTTGAGAAATCATGACAAACATGCTACTCAGTTAGGCCTTGGTTCAGAAAAGCACAGAAGCACAAGTGTAACTTTAAGCACATGCTAAAATGTTCTTCTGATTCAGGGATTTAGTGGTGCCTTAATGTAAACCAGAAGAGAGAGAGAGAACCTGGGATACCCATATATTAGCAATCAGATGTATTGGGGGGGAAATGAATTCCCTGGTCTCCTCAGTGCTCTGACCAGCCATGGAATTGGTGGCAGAATAGACTAGATTGAACTTTTAGACTCAATTCCTGCATAAGAGGTTGTGCACTCTGGACTGTTCTGGAGAAGCCTGGAAGCAGCACCTTATTGCAGCTCTTATGTGGTAAAACTTACTTCCCTTCCCGCACTGGCTCAACATTGCTGGCTGGTGCATGTGTTGGGAAGGTCAAAGCCAAATGTTAACCCATTCTTTTACCTCTCTCCATGCCCACTTGCTCTCAGGGAGCACCAGGGTCCATGCCATGATGTGGGAACACTAATGTCATACAGGAGAGCTGTGGGAGGAGGAGGTGTATGAAAACTTGTGAGAGAGAGGTCTTACTACTACTTACTCTCTAGCATAGCTATGTAAGGCTGGGTCACAGTCTGCCCCTGTATTAAAATGGTTGTAAGTCTAGCACTGCTAAACACATCCCCATGATCATTGTCCATCAGGTAATCCATTCTGGTATCTATATTACACCATGGTAATCCACAGCTGCTAAGTAGATGAAATCCTGGCTCCACAGAAGTCAGTGTGAGTTCTGTCTGTTGTCTTTGCCCTTTGTTGTACAGAAAGTTCTCAACTCAGTACTGAAATAACTGATTTAACTGACTAGTGAAAACCAAGAAGATACCTGGAGAGTCACAGTACAGTAATGTGCACTGACTCAGGATATAGTGATAGCTCACTCTTTTATAAATGTGTTACATCTGATTCCTTAAATTACTTTAGAGAACTATTGTGAAGTCAAAACTCAAACTGCAAATTTGAACCAAATTCAAAAGTTTAGTTCTTACAAAACTCATTCCTAATTCAATGAAACCTTGAAAACCTTCATAAGCATTCAAAACATGTCAGACAAAGAATTAATACGAGTCCTGTCTTCTTTTACAGTCTGAGTAATTTAAAACGGTCAAGCAGAAACATGTTCCAATCTTTTAATATTTCATTACAGAGCTGCTGAGGATTTACTGCAGGATAAACCTCTGGGATGTTTCCTCATATGAGTTAGTGAAAGTCATATTGGTCATGGTCCCTCATAAAAGGGGGCTTCTTAGCCAACATTTTATTGAAATAATTCCAGATAGCTGAGACTGATTAGCAAAAGTCTGGATTCCCAGGAGTATTTGGTCATTTATTGCTTTTGCAGCGCCTTGCAGTAACCTTTTCAGCATGTCTTAAGCTGTCAAGACCTGTTGTCTCTGATGGCATCTTGCAGATATTCTCCATCCAGCTTGTTGCCAGTTTCTCTCTCACTAGCTGTGAGGTTGTTGTCGTTCTGACTACACAGTCAGTTTGTAAATATGATTTCTGCTTCTAACAGACTAGCACCTTAGCTGCTGGAGGGAGAAGAGGAGCAGATTTACAGGCTATCTTTCAAGCATTCAGATATCGTAGTGGTGGGTGTGGTATAAGAACCTGAATAGAATAGGATTTTTCTTTTTTGTCTGAGCCTAATAACCTGTTGATTTAGCATAACAAATGTTTTTTTTAAAATACAGTTTTTACTGTCTGCTCAGCTACTATTTTTCATATTTAAGTATTTTGGTTGTTTTAGAAAAATATTTATGGTGACCTGCAACGGGAAATCATATATTTGGGACCCTCCTTTCTTTGTGACATATAAAGTAGATCTGAAAGGTTTTATTTAAATTTCAATATTTTTTTCCTTTTTTAAAAAAAATTTAACATTAGAAATATCAGGTCTCTTCTTCCCTGTTCTGCAGGTAGAGTCTATATGCAGCTGGGAGGAACCAATGCAAATATAATAGCACAAGAGAATGAAAATATAACAGTTGAGTAGGGGAGGGATTTTTTAGTCACTATTTTAATACCAATTTAATTCAAACTTGATACATGCTGGGTGGGGGGGGAAGCTCAAGCTTCAATCACCCTCACCCCTTCAATTGAGGCTAAAAAAAGAACTGGAACAGGAGTTTAATTTATCAAGAGTCCTCTGGTTAAAAATGTTGCAGACAACATTTGATGTTCTGGAGGTAAAAAACAAGCCAAAAAAAACTTTCCATATCTCTGTCATAGAATATCAGAGTTGGAAGGGACATCAGGAGGTCATCTAGTCCAACCCCCTGCTCAAAGCAGGACCAATCCCCAATTTTTGCCCCAGATCCTTAAATGGCCCCCTCAAGGATTGAACTCACAACCCTCAGTTTAGCAAGCCAATACTCAAACCACTGAACTATCCCTCCCCCTCTCTGTCATATGAACACTTCATAAGTATTAATGGACTTATCCTCACATCACTAGTGTGAGCTGGGAACAGGGTGACCAGATAGCAACTGTGAAAAAATGGGACCGGGGGTGGGGGGTAATAGGCTCCTATATAAGAAAAAGTCCCAAAAAATTGGACTCTCCCTATAAAAATGGGACATCTGGTCACCCTAGCTGGAGAAGTAGTATCCCTGTTTTACAAATGAGGAACTGAAGTACAGGAATAGAGAGATTTGCCCACGACAACCCAGGAAATCTATAGTAGAGCCAGGAATGGAAGCAGATCCCATGACTGTCAGGCTAAGCATACACCATAACCACAAGACCTCCTTCAGCCCTGCTTTGTATGTCTTCTGTTTTCAGTAATTGCTGCATGGCCCTGGAGCCTGGGAAACGGGCATGTAGATATTTGTTCCTTTCACGATTTTATAAATCACCATAAACCAGTAAAAAGCCCAAGCCCAATTTTTCCTCTGCTGGTCCCCTTTTAAAGATGGCAGACAAACCAGTGACTCTAGGAGCTGTGGACAGCACAACAAAATCATTTGGGGAAATTTTTTATGTATAAGAAGTAGTTTAATAATTTGCATAACAGACATCGTCAAGTAACGGCCTTCTACAATTTTTTTCCCCAACTTGTATAGATCTCAAAACAGGCAGTTAACTTCACAAAGCCAATGTAATGCACAGTGGCCAGGGGGCTCAGCTGCAAAAATCGGGACTTTTTATGGGGAAAATGGGACCATGATTACAATGAAAATCTCCTTATTAAGGTGAAATCTGTTCTCCTGGGCTCTAATGTACCGAATCAAAAACTCTATTCAGTGATGATAGTATCTTTATCCATTTTCTTCTAGTGCCCTGTCTGCACTTCATGACTGAGGAGTTAAATAATGGATGGTTCATTATTTCAGGAAAGATTACAAAATATAAGACATTGGAAGACTTGGTGAACTTTCATAAACATAATTCTATCAGACCTTACAATGAACTGTTAATCCAACCATGTGGATAGGTAAGTGAAGTCGGAATGTGCATCATCTTTTGTTCTTACCCTAGAGTAAAGTATTGTAACTGCATTTTACTTGTGGTGCAGAAACAATATAAACTACTTCTGGGTCTATGAACACAGGGAAGAAATGATGTTGTTACGGCTTTCAGTAATCCTACAGTGCCACTTGCTGGGTGATATAGGTGGTGCTACTAATGTGTGGTTGATGCTTATTAAAATCCTAGAATCATAGAATATCAGGATTGGAAGGGACCTCAGGAGGTCATCTAGTCCAACCCCCTGCTCAAAGCAGGACCAATCCCCAATTTTTGCCCCAAATCCACTAGATAACTTTGTTCTGAGTCAGCCTCTCCGGAAACTGCTCCACTTAAGTGATACGCAGGTGGGCTGTTGAGTGCTGAGAAACTGCAGACCTGCAGTAGATAGAATAGATAAATACAGAAATAGAGCTTGAAAAGAGGTGCAGGGCCAGGAATTCCTCTCCCCGATCCCTCAGACAGGCTTTTTAAGTTGTTTTATTAATGAGAAAATGAGCTACTATGTTGTGCTCGGCATTCCAGGCTGCATTTCTGCTTTCATTTTCTAATGTTAACTTGAGCCATTATTTATATTCAGGGTCCCCAGTATTCAGTGATGCTGTAGCAGTGGAATTTGCCATGGAATTGTGCTCCAGAATCTCTCTTAATTGAAGGTTGGGGGGCGGGGGAAGGAAGCAATTGTAATAAATGCAGTGATGTTTGCCTGAGTCTGTGGACAGGCTGAACCAGTAGCTCTAAGGTTGGATGTGAACTGCCCCATTCATCTCAGCAATGTTTATCAAAATCTAACAATTATAATTTGTCAATTTTAAAAAATATTTAATTGGCCACTTTAACAGAAACACATAGCAAACATGCTTATCCCACAGCCCTAAACAACTTTCCATAATTCCCCAGCTGTCCCCTAACCAGCTCCCAAAACCTCCAGCTTCACTCCTGACAACTTCTGCGAAGCAATTAAGCATTTTCAATATAAAATTTTGCAGCACATCAAAAATTTACCCTGTCCTTGCATTTTTAAATTACCTAAATTTAATACCAAATTAAATAACACAAGGAACGTTGTTCCAATTGATTACTCATTTTCACATATAATTCAGTAAAAAATATCCAATTTTACATATATCTGAAGCAAAGACAAAATTTTCAGTCTGCTGCACTAGAACACCGCAGATTCCAGGCTCAGGTTCCTTGACATATACTGCAGGTCACAGAGCACACAAGGTCCTGTTTATAGCCTTACACACTGTTGTCTGTTTTTTTCTCTTCAGGAGAGTGATTAAAATACTGATTGTGTGAGAAAACAATTCTTCATAGTTATTTTAAATAATGATATGAGTTGTGCAAATCTCTTAGTGGCTATGCTCCCTGAGAATCTGACTGAAACCAGTGGCTGCATTTCAGGGTTCACACTAACACAGCAAACTATTCCAGGAAACAGAACAATGCAACTGAATCTTCCAGCAGACCAGGAAGCTCCCCCACTCCAACCCAGGACAGTGGCACCCAAATGATCCTTCAACATTCGTGACAAAGAACCTTATTCAACACAAACTGATCGTCCTAGCTGCTGTTTGAATGGACTTTATGCTTCAGTTACAGAAGAAATGAAGTCTGAGTCAAATAGATCTAATAAGTAAAATAGATTTAATATCTGTAGTTAGACTATCAAATTCAAGTTCTCATTTAAAGCTTTTTGTATTTACAACATGGAAACAAAACAAACTATTGATAGAACAATCTGAGTTGAGCTATCAATGGAGAAAACATCTAAACTGATGGAAAACAATCTGTAAAACAACAGAACAATCTATAATGGATTAGGAAGAATATACTAGGATATTTAAGGAGGATCATGGATTAAGATTGAATTTACCTTTAGATACAATAAAAGATGCAAATTCGTGTCCAATATATATATTTTTTGTAACATCTTAAAGCATTAATCTTTAGAGGCATCTGTGGAGCAGTTCCACTTGATCTTGGAGGATTTCTCTAGCACTAGAAAAAGCTAAAGGATGGCTTTTAAAGTGAAGTAATCAGATAAAGACTTGATAGTAATGTACCAGGTAGCATACTGTATTTGCCTAACACATTGTTGGAAAGCTGTATATTTTTTGTAAGTTCTTTTAGGGCCTGGCTCTCTCTGAACTACAAAAAATAGTTTATTCTGAAAATGACAACATGTTATGCTACATGTATTCTCCATTACTGCATTACAGATCAGATCTGCTCAGGCTGTAAATCAAAACAAGACTTTTTAAAATATTTTATTGGCAAAAAAACCACTTCTGCTAAATTACAATTCATCAGGATTTCCCTTTGTATCTTCTAAAGATTTAAATGAGACAAAACAAGACTTGCTCTTCAGTGTCTGAAAATCCTTCTTTGGTCCTCTCTCTCTCTCTCTCTCTCTCTCTCTCTCTCTCTCATATGAACAGAACCCCAAGCAAAATAATTCTGAAAGCTGATGGTAATGACATATTGAAGACTCAAGACGCAGTTCTCGTCTCTCTCTCTCTTTCACCAGATTCAGATTCGAATGTGAAATGTACTATTTACAAAAAAAAAAAAAAAAAAAAAATCAAATCACTTATGTGCGGCTTTTCATCTGTAGATCTAAAAGCACTTTACTAAGGCTGAATAAACTAACAGCTGAAAGCCAAATGCTAGGACTGTGTTGCAAGTCGGTGATTGTTTCATAGACACATTTTTTGGTACCTGATCTTTTTGTGTAACTGCACAATTTGAAACACTTCATAGGATAAAACAGAAGTCAGAACCTGAGTCTGGAGAGAAAAATATAATTGAGTGTGTATGCTGAATAGTAGTATTTATGAACGGTAATTCAGTGTAGTGTGTGACAGAGATCCAGTCATCCTTAACTTGGGTACACTTAATTTTATTTTCTGGTTTGGGGATAAGAATTTAAAATGCTGAAGTTTTGAAGAATCTTATGATTTAATTAAAAATTCTTTAATTTTAAAAGACTGTTTCCATTGCAGTGTTGCCAACTCTTCCAAATCTATCATGAGTCTCTCAGTATTTTGTAAATCCCATCTCCTGGAGTCATGAGATTATGTGAGAATCTCAGCTATATATATATATATATATATATATATATATATATATATATATATATATATTTAAAGCAGGTTTCTAGCACTCCTGGGTGTGGAGAAAAGTTGGAAAATATGGTCTGAAGTTCAATAAACAAAAGAGAAATAAGAACCCAAATCATTTTTTAATCTTGTTAATTTGGGGAGATGGGGGTTGACTCATGTTTTTTGAATGGTTAAGGTTGGGAATAGTGGCACTGACTGTTAGACAGGGAAGTTTTTAATCTGCAAGTGCTTGTAAACCATGTGCTTGTAAAGGGCCTCTGATAGAAAGTAAGGAGGATTTCCATATGTATAACAAGGCTGCTGTTACCTGAGGAAATCAGGAGCTCGTACTATCATGTGCTGAAAATCTTCCACAGAGAGTTTGCCATCATTGTCTTGATCAGCTTCATCAATCACCTTGTCACATACAAGAGAAACCTCCTCTGGGGTAAGTTCATTTCGGGTCAGTTTGTTAACAGTTTTCTCCAAGTCTGATTTGCATATGTAATCATCATTGTTAAAATCTGTCAAAGGAAACAGAATGAATAAATTCAAAATTACAAGAGCTGTCCTCTACATGTCTCTCAGCCAGCCCCACAGTGAAAAGTTGTGTGTGTGACTCATTACCAAATCCCAATACCTCTGAATAATGGGACTCCCAAATAGAATTTTATAATTGTACACTCCTTGCGATTTTTAATTTGCATTTATAAAATTACTTAAAAGGTACTGTGATGGGGTGCCTGCCCCACACCAGCCCTGAGAGGGTTAAAACCAGCCCAGGGAGGCTGAGGGGCAGGCAGCCAAAGAAGTGGCTGCAGGGGAAACAGCCAATTAGGGCAGCTGCTGTAGATAATTAGGGTGGTGGCTGGACCAACCAAGCAGGGCTCAGCCGGCCCATATAAAAGGAAGCTACAAGTCAGAGCCACTAAGTCTGCTGCAGGGGGCTCCTGACAGGCTGTCAGGATTTACAGTGCCTCCACCCCACCACTGAAGGAGTGGCCTGGCTATGGACTGCCAAGCCACTGTGAGGAGTGGCTGGACTCTTGTTGGAGGAGTCCCCTGGAAGTGGGGGAACCAGATGGTGACACAGCTAGAAGGCTGTGCCACAAAGCAGACTCTGAGAGAAAGAAGCCATAACGGGTCTGCAGGCGGAGGCAAGGACAGGAACCACCACCACTTAAGGGTGCACATGTGGGGACAGAGCTAATTCCCAAAACACCCAGCAGGAGGCGCCAGTGTGTGAGTGACTGTGACAAGCACCCATCCACAGGCTCTGCATACTCAATCATATAGATCCCAAATAGCTTCCCCCCCGCAACAAAATCTACCCATAATCAGAATAGCAAACTAATATTAAAAAGAAAAGGAGTACTTGTGGCACCTTAGAGACTAACCAGTTTATTTGAGCATGAGCTTTCGTGAGCTACAGCTCACTTCATCGGATGCATAGCATATCGTGGAAACTGCAGAAGACATTATATACACACAGAGACCATGAAACAAAACTTCCTCCCACCCCACTCCCCCGCTGGCAACAGCTTATCTAAAGTGATCATCAAGTAGAGCCATTTCCAGCACAAATCCAGGTTTTCTCACCCTTCCCCCCCCCACACACATATAAACTCACTCTCCTGCTGGCAACAGCCCATCCCCCTTTGAAACCCCTCTTTATAATGCGCATGATAATCAAGGTGGGTCACCTCCAGCACTAATCCAGGTTTTCTCACCCCCCCCCACACACACCCCCCTCCAAAAACCACACACACAAACTCATTCTCCTGCTGGCAACAGCTCATCTTACAATGTGCACAGCAATAATCCAAGTTTAACCAGAACGTCTTGGGGGGGGTTTTGCAGGAAAAAAACAAGGGGAGACAGGCTACCTTGCATAATGACTTAGCCACTCCCAGTCTCTATTCAAGCCCAAATTAATAGTATCCAATTTGCAAATGAATTCCAATTCAGCAGTTTCTCGCTGGAGTCTGGATTTGAAGTTTTTTTGCTTTAAGATAGCGACCCTCATGTCTGTGATTGCGTGACCAGAGAGATTGAAGTGTTCTCCGACTGGTTTATGAATGTTATAATTCTTGACATCTGATTTGTGTCCATTTATTCTTTTACGTAGAGACTGTCCAGTTTGACCAATGTACATGGCAGAGGGGCATTGCTGGCACATGATGGCATATATCACATTGGTGGATGTGCAGGTGAACGAGCCTCTGATAGTGTGGCTGATGTTGTTAGGCCCTGTGATGGTGTCCCCTGAATAGATATGTGGGCACAGTTGGCAACGGGCTTTGTTGCAAGGATAGGTTCCTGGGCTAGGTTCCATACCACACAACAGAACCACTAGATATATGCCATCATGTGCCAGCAATGCCCCTCTGCCATGTACATTGGTCAAACTGGACAGTCTCTACGTAAAAGAATAAAGAAACAGCGAGAAACTGCTGAATTGGAATTCATTTGCAAATTGGATACTATTAATTTGGGCTTGAATAGAGACTGGGAGTGGCTAAGTCATTATGCAAGGTAGCCTGTCTCCCCTTGTTTTTTTCCTGCAAAACCCCCCCCAAGACGTTCTGGTTAAACTTGGATTATTGCTGTGCACATTGTAAGATGAGCTGTTGCCAGCAGGAGAATGAGTTTGTGTGTGTGGTTTTTGGAGGGGGGTGTGTGGGGGGGGGGTGAGAAAACCTGGATTAGTGCTGGAGGTGACCCACCTTGATTATCATGCGCATTATAAAGAGGGGTTTCAAAGGGGGATGGGCTGTTGCCAGCAGGAGAGTGAGTTTATATGTGTGTGTGGGGGGGGGGGAAGGGTGAGAAAACCTGGATTTGTGCTGGAAATGGCTCTACTTGATGATCACTTTAGATAAGCTGTTGCCAGCGGGGGAGTGGGGTGGGAGGAAGTTTTGTTTCATGGTCTCTGTGTGTATATAATGTCTTCTGCAGTTTCCACGATATGCTATGCATCCGATGAAGTGAGCTGTAGCTCACGAAAGCTCATGCTCAAATAAACTGGTTAGTCTCTAAGGTGCCACAAGTACTCCTTTTCTTTTTACGAATACACACTAACACGGCTATTACTCTGAAACTAATATTAATGAACGAAATACATAATAAAGCACAGTTAAAGGAACTGTTTGATTCCCTCCCACCCCCAGTGCTGAGTCACTTCCACCTAAAAGTGCAAAAACAGAACTTGCTGTTCTGTTTGTATTGCATAATAGGTTGTTCGGCTTTTGTTGAAATCGAAAGAAAATTCAACTGAAAACAATATTACAAGAAAGACTAAACTACTCCTGTTCTTAAAATTGCCTTATGAGAAACTCTGATATAAGGCAAGGCTTTTCAAAGGACCACATTGAAGTTGGGGCACCTAATTTTCATAAGGCAGAACTTTTCCAAGCAGTCTAACAGTTTTTTCTTAAATGCTACTTCCTCTAATCATGAGGTCTGGAGATGAAATAACTGCTCTGGATGAAGCACCAGAAATTCTCCAGCGGATGTCAGACTCTGATCAATTGCATCCTCCAATCCCAGTAAAACTAGATCAGAGCCATTGAAGTGCTTAATTAAATAAATTTTTAAAAGGGGAAGGAGAAATACCAGGAGAATCTAACAAGAAAGGATTAAATGGCAAGACAAAAACAATAAAAAATGTGTATGTGCCAGAGGATGTAGGACCTGCCAACTTGTTTTATGGTAAGAAAAAATTAAAAGTCACATCCTAACTATCTGCACCCAGTAGAGATGGAAACTCAGTATATACAGCAGGAGAATGAGAGCCAGCTTCTATAGAAATGAACCATGGAACAGATCAAAAGTTGATCACCATGTTTAATCTAAAGAGAGAAATCCTTGGGGCTTTTGACATACCAGCATTGGAGACATTCTTGGTGGGTGGGAACTCCCAGAGGTAAGTAGGAAACAAGAGTCACGTTTTCCACTCTCCTCCCTAGCTCCCCACCCCTGCAATGGGATTTCTGGTCAAAGACACCATTGTTAAATGTTAATGAAACCTTACATTGATGGGCTAAGTACTCTACCATGTGAGATGCATGAATGGCCAGGAAGGGCTTGTCTGAACATGCCAGTTAAGCTGGTCAGGGACCCAGAAGACCTGTTCTGGAGATAGCAAAATAGTTGGTACTGGATAGCAAGTACTGATGACAGGTTGACCAGAGTAGTCAAAGGACAGAATTGTTTTCATAATATGTAGGTTTCTCTGTAACTAAGCTAAAAAGGCCATATCTAGTTTAGCTTATGAGAAGTGTAAATCTTGATATGTTAAGCAAACTGCTTCTTCTAATTCCATTTCCTCTGTTTTTAATCAGTCTTGGTTTTGGTCATGATTATTGGTCACGAATGATTACTGGGTAATGTCACACAGTCCATAGAGAAAAGAAAACCTTATAACTGTTCAGGCGAGGTGCTGCTGGTTGAAGAATTTATAGAACCTACGTGTCTTTCTCAGGCTTTGGCTATGGTTAAAATTTTACCAGCATAACTATTTCAATTAGGGGTGTGTTTTTTGTTTCCACACACTCATACAGCTAAATAGTAAAAGCCTTAGGTTATGTGTACACTGTCCTGCAGTTCAGCCTACAGGGATGCGCACAACCATGCACACCAAAGTCCTGCACTGTAACTCCCCTGTGTGGACCTTGTGGGCGGAGACAATAAGGTTCCTAGTAGCCCTGTTTGAAGAGGATTATGTTAACATGAACTTGGAACATTTTAGTTCATGCCTGCAGCAGCCACACAGGGGAATTACAGCACAGAACTTTGATGCATATTGCTGTTCACACGCCTGTAGTCCAAACTGCGAGGTGATGTACACAAGCAACTAGTATGGACAGACTTATACTGATATAAAGCTGACTTATACCATTATGGCTGTTCCCCTTCTTTTACGGGAACAAGCTATGCTGCTATAAGCACTTTTATATTGCTGTAACTGTGTCTCTCGTTACAGTGTGTATGGTAACACCCATTGTTTCATGTTCTCTGTGTATATAAATCTCCCCACTGTATTTTCCACTGAATGCATCCAATTAAGTGAGCTGTAGTTCATGACAGCTTATGCTTTAATAAATTTGTTAGTCTCTAAGGTGCCACAAGTCCTCCTTTTCTTTTTGTGTCTCTAGAAAGACCAGGGGTTGGCAGAGGGAATACATTTTAACTACACTGTCCAACAGGGCCTATATGGGATAACTACTATGTGTATTTGAAGAAATTCTTGCAATGGAGGCTGTGCATTACCACTATGGTCAGTTTTCAAAGTTTCAGGCCTCAGCAAATTCTTTAGGTTCTGTTATGAACCCTCCAATAACTGAGGGCAGCTCAACAGAAGTTTGAGGCTTGGTCTACACTAGGAATGTATGTCAGTATAACTGTTGTTCAGCCGTATGGAAAATCCACACCCCTGAACTACATAGTTATACCAACACCCACCCATCACCCTGCTGTAGATAGCATTGCATCAATGGGAAGGCGTCTCCTGCTGACATAGCTACCGCCTCTTGGCCCTGGTCTACACTAGGAGTTGAGGTAGAATTTAGCAGCGTTAAATCGATTTAACCCTGCACCTGTCCACATGACGAAGCCCTTTTTTTCGACTTAAAGGGTTCTTAAAATCGATTTCCTTACTCCACCCCCGACAAGGGGATTAGGGTTCTTAAAATCGATTTCCTTACTCCACCCCCGACAAGGGGATTAGCGCTTAAATCGGCCTTGCCTGGTCGAATTTGGGGTACTGTGGACGCAATTAGACGGTATTGGCCTCTGGGAGCTATCCCAGAGTGCTCTATTGTGACCGCTCTGGACAGCACTCTCAATTCAGATGCACTGGCCAGGTAGACAGGAAAAGGCCCGCAAACTTTTGAATTTCAATTTCCTGTTTGCATGGTCACCTGCAGCTTGCCACGCTGGCCAGAGCTCATCAGCAGAGGTGACCATGATGGAGTCCCAGAATCGCAAAAGAGCTCCAGCACGGACCAAACGGGAGGTACGGGATCTGATCGCTGTATGGGGAGAGGAATCCGTGCTATCAGAACTCCATTCCAGTTTTCAAAATGCCAAAACATTTGTCAAAATCTCCCAGGGCATGAAGGTCAGAGGCCATAACAGGGACCCGAAGCAATGCCGTGTGAAACTTAAGGAGCTGAGGCAAGCCTACCAGAAAACCAGAGAGGCGAACGGCCGCTCTGGGTCAGAGCCCCAAACATGCCGCTTCTATGATGAGCTGCATGCCATTTTAGGGGGTTCAGCCACCACTACCCCAGCCGTGTTGTTTGACTCCTTCAATGGAGATGGAGGCAACACAGAAGCAGGTTTTGGGGACTAGGAAGATGATGATGATGAAGTTGTAGATAGCTCATAGCAAGCAAGTGGAGAAACCAGGTTTCCCAACAGCCAGGAACTGTTTCTCACCCTGGACCTGGAGCTAGTACCCCCCGAACCCACCCAAGGCTGCCTCCCGGACCCGCCAGGTGGAGAAGGGACCTCTGGTGAGTGTACCTTTTAAAATACTGTACATGGTTTAAAAGCAAGCATGTTTAATGATTAATTTGCCCTGGCATTTGCAGCTCTCCTGGATGTACTCCCAAAGCCTTTGCAAAAGGTTTCTGGGGAGGGCAGCCTTATTCCGTCCATCATGGTAGGACACTTTACCACACCAGGCCAGTAGCACGTACTCGGGAATCATTGTAGAACAAAGCATTGTAGTGTATGTTTGCTGGCATTCAAACAACATTCGTTCTTTATCTCTCTGTGTTATCCTCAGGAGAGTGATATCATTCATGGTCACCTGGTTGAAATAGGGTGCTTTTCTTAAGGGGACATTCAGAGGTGCCCGTTCCTGCTGGGCTGTTTGCCTATGGCTGAACAGAAATGATTAGGGGTCTGGAACCCATGACTTATGAGGAGAGGCTGAGGGAACTGGGATTGTTTAGTCTGCAGAAGAGAAGAATGAGGGGGGATTTGATAGCTGCTTTCAAGTACCTGAGAGCTGGTTCCAAAGAGGATGGCTCTAGACTATTCTCAATGGTAGAAGATGACAGGACAAGGAGTAATGGTCTCAAGTTGCAGTGGGGAAGGTTTAGGTTGGATATTAGGAAAAACTTTTTCACTAGGAGGGTGGTGAAACACTGGAATGCGTTACCTAGGGATGTGGTAGAATCTCCTTCCTTAGAAGTTTTTAAGGTCAGACTTGACAAAGCCCTGGCTGGGATGATTTAATTGGGGATCGGTCCTGCTTTGAGCAGTGGGTTGGACTAGATGACCTCCTGAGGTCCCTTCCAACCCTGATATTCTATGATTCTATGATTCCCTGCTGTTAGCCATGGGGACGGGTGAGGGGCTAGCCATGTGGTGGGGGGAGGCAAAATGCGACCTTGGAACGAAAGCACATGTGCTATGTATGTAATGTTAACAGCAAGGTTTACCGTGAAAGAGTGTAGCCATTGTTCTAGAAAATGTGTCTTTTTAAATACCACTGTCTCTTTTTTTTTTTTTTCTCCACCAGCTGCATGTGTTTCAAGGATCACAGGATCTTCTCCTTCCCAGAGGCTAGTGAAGATTAGAAGGCGAAAAAAACGCACTCGTGATGAAATGTTCTCTGAGCTGTCCTCCCACACTGACAGAGCACAGACAAATGCGTGGAGGCAGACAATGTCAGAGTGCAGGAAAGCACAAAATGACCGGGAGGAGAGATGGCGGGCTGAAGAGAAGGCTGAAGCTGAAAGGTGGCGGCAGCATGATGAGAGGAGGCAGGATTCAGTGCTGAGGCTGCTGGAGGATCAAACCAATATGCTCCAGCCTATGGTTGAGCTGCAGGAAAGGCAGCAGGAGCACAGACCACCGCTACAGCCCCTGTGTAACCAACCGCCCTCCTCCCCAAGTTCCATAGCCTCCTCACCCAGACGCCCAAGAATGCGGTGGGGGGGCTTCCGGACACTCCACCCCAGAGGATTGCCCAAGCAACAGAAGGCTGGCATTCAATAAGTTTTAAAGTTTTAAAGTGCTGTGTGGCCTTGTCCTTCCCTCCTTCACCACCCCTCCTGGTGCTTCTCTCCTCCACCACCCCTCCTGGGCTACCTTGGTAGTTATCCCCCTATCTGTGTGATGAATGAATAAAGAATGCATGAATGTGAAGCAACAATGACTTTATTGCCTCTGCAAGTGGTGATCGAAGGGAGGAGGGGAGGGTGATTAGCTTACAGGGAAGTAGAGTGAACCAAGGGGCGGGGGGTTTCATCAAGGAGAAACAAACAGAACTTTCACACCATAGCCTATCCAGTCATGAAACTGGTTTTCAAAGCTTCTCTGATGCGTACCACACCCTCCTGTGCTCTTCTAACCGCCCTGGTGTCTGGCTGTGCATAACCAGCAGCCAGGTGATTTGCCTCAACCTCCCACCCCACCATAAACGTCTCCCCCTTACTCTCACAGATATTGTGGAGCGCCCAGCAAGCAGTAATAACAGTGGGAATATTGGTTTCGCTGAGGTCTAACCGAGTCAGGAAATTGCGCCAGTGTGCTTTTAAATATCCAAATGCACTTTCTACCACCATTCTGCACTTGCTCAGCCTGTAGTTGAACAGCTCCTGACTACTGTCCAGGCTGCCTGTGTATGGCTTCATGAGCCATGGCATTAAGGGGTAGGCTGGGTCCCCAAGGATAACTATAGGCATTTCAACATTCCCAACGGTTATTTTCTGGTCTGGGAATAAAGTCCCTTCCTGTAGCTTTTGAAACAGACCAGAGTTCCTGAAGATGCAAGCGTCATGTACCTTTCCCGGCCATCCCACACTGATGTTGGTGAAACGTCCCTTGTGATCCACCAATGCTTGTAGCACTATTGAAAAGTACCCCTTGCGGTTTATGTACTCGCCAGCTTGGTGCTCTGGTGCCAAGACAGGGATATGGGTTCCGTCTATGGCCCCGCCATAGTTAGGGAATCCCATTGCAGCAAAGCCATCCACTATGACCTGCACATTTCCCAGGATCACTACCCTTGATATCAGCAGATCTTTGATTGCGTTGGCTACTTGCATCACAGCAGCCCCCACGGTAGATTTGCCCACTCCAAATTGATTCTCGACTGACCGGTAGCTGTCTGGCGTTGCAAGCTTCCACAGGGCTATTGCCACTCGCTTCTCAACTGTGAGGGCTGCTCTCATCTTGGTATTCTTGCGCCTCAGGGCAGGGGAAAGCAAGTCACAAAGTTCCATGAAAGTGCCCTTATGCATGCAAAAGTTTCGCAACCACTGGGAATTGTCCCAGACCTGCAACACTATGCAGTCCCACCAGTCTGTGCTTGTTTCCCAAGCCCAGAATCGGCGTTCCACTGCATGAACCTGCCCCATTAGCACCATGATGCCCACAGTGCCAGGGCCCGTGCTTTGAGAGAAGTCTGTGTCCATGTCCTCATCACTCACGTCACCACGCTGACGTCGCCTACTCGCCCAATATCGTTTTGCCAGGTTCTGGTGCTGCATATACTGCTGGATAATGCGTGTGGTGTTTAATGTGCTCCTAATTGCCAAAGTAATCTGAGCGGGCTCCATGCTTGCCGTGGTATGGCATCTGCACAGAAAAAAGGCGCGGAACGATTGTCTGCCGTTGCCCTGACAGAGGGAGGGGCGACTGACGACGTGGCTTACAGGGTTGGCTTACAGGGAATTAAAATCAACAAAGGGGGTGGCTTTGCGAGAAACTGAATGGCCCCCTCAAGGGTAGAACTCAAAACCTCAAGGATAGAACTCAAAACTGGGTTTAGCAGGCCGTTGATTTCACAGAGGGAGGGAGGGAGGGAGGGAGGAGAAAATGAATACAAAACAAATCTGGTCTATTTCTTGTTTTGAACCACTTCATCTATCTTTATAGATCTTGCTGGCAGCAGACTGTGCAGTATGACCCCTAGCCATCGTCAACACCTGGGTGCTTGGCAGAAGACGGTGCAGTATGACGACTAGCCATCATCTTCTGCTAGCTGCAGGTTAAAAGACAGTGCACTGCCGGTAGGATTCAATCGCCATGAGAAGAAACAAGGGAAATGACCTGGCTGAGTCACTCCCATGTTTGCCCAGGCACCCGGTTAAAAGAGCACCCAGGACTACATCGATGGTGGCTACCAGTCATACTGCACTGTCTGCTGCCAAAAGGCAATAAACTGCTGCTGTGTAGCAAGGCAGTACCACATCTGCCAGCACCCAGGAGACATACGGTGACGGTGAGCTGAGCGGGCTCCATGCTTGCCGTGGTATGGCATCTGCGCAGGTAACTCAAGAAAAAAGGCGCAAAACGATTGTCTGCCCTGGCTTTCATGGAGGGAGGGAGGGAACGGGAGCCTGACGATATGTACCCAGAACCACCCGCAACAATGTTTTAGTCCCATCAGGCACTGGGATTTCTACCCAGAATTCAAATGGGCGGCGGCAACTGCAGGAACTGTGGGATAGCCACCCACAGTGCAACACTCCGGAAGTCGACGGTTGCCTCGGTACTGTGGACACACTCCGCCGACTACATGCACTTAGAGCATTTGTGTGGGGACACATACAATCAACTGTATAAAAACACTTTCTACAAAACCGACTTCTATAAATTCGACCTAATTTCATAGTGTAGACATACCCTTGGGGAGGTAAAGTACCTACATCAACATGAGACGCTCACCCATTGGTGCAGCTAGCATCTTCACTGAAGTGCTGCATCAGTGCAGAGTTGTACATGCAGATCTGCCCTAAGAGAGATGATCCCCTTGTTTGTGATGATGAGGGCCATATAAGTACCAAAGTACATACACAGACCCAACTGAGATGGCAGTTTGCAGTGCACATTTTAAGTGCTCTTGCATCAAGGAACCTTGAATCATATACAGCACCAGGATTTCCTCCAAACTTTACTATCTATGCCAGTTTCACTCACCATAAATTTTAAAGGCATAATAAGCTTTGAGGTCTCTGGGAGCCATTTCACTCAGGACTGAAAACATGTCCAAAAAGTCATCTAAAGTCATGTTGCCCTCTCCATCCTCTGAGAAAACCTCTGCTATCCGTTGACGGAATGGATTGTCCTGTGGAACAAGGATGCAGGATAAAACAGGTCAGTCTTTACTATCATTTATGTCAAGGCACCCGATGGACTCAGTAGCCCAGATCCAGTTTTGCCGCCTCTTTATTTTAACCCAGGTGTGGCAGACAAACACCCCCTTGCTCTGCTACTCTTTTATGTACTAAGGCTGACTCAGAGACCAGCAGGCCCAGCTTCAGCCTTCTCTATTCTACATGGTGCTTCAAAATGTTTTCAAAGACAACTACTGAATTAGAGAGCTATTCACCAGGAAGCCAGGATTCAGATATCTTTCAACCTCCTGGTAATTAGTACAGGATGAATTATTTAGCAGAGGTGGAGGAAAGTGAAATGTGGCTCCCTATCTAGCATCTGTGTTCCTTGGACTGTACCTTCAGCTCTGCCATGCTGCCAATAAGTTCATAGGGAAGCTTCACATCTGGTTTATTTATATAGCTGAGTGGGACCAGCTGTGGGGCCAGGTCTCGGTATCTGTAAAACAGTCTGGAAAGGGAAGGAAAGGCTCATTTAGGGCTCAATATACTCATGGCTCTAATAACAATGTTTGTCTATTCAATATTGCTCTTTTATATTTCACATCATTTAGCAGGGTGGTTACATTTAAATGTCACATAGTATGCTTGATGAAGGAAGAAACATAGTATTAAATATACTTCTTGTATTATATATTAACCAGAAAAGTTATTTTCAGTGTTACATAAAAATGAAGGGGGTAAAAAGGTCTAATCAAGAACTAGGCAGTTGTACTATGGGAAACAGAATGACAGAAGCAGTTTTCTAATTTTATTTAGTAATTTACTACTGCCTCAGTGATGCTTCCATCTCACTTCTGCTAGTCTGACATCACTCTATCTGCAGCCATTTTTACATGATTGTATTACTGAGAAGAACAGCCTTCAAAGTTCTCAATGCTCTAAGACTAATCCAGCTAAAATTCCACTCTGGAGAAAGCAAAACAACATAAAACAGTATTTCTAACTATCTGGATTATTACTAAGCCAGCAGCCTACAATTGTCCCCCGTCTCATCCCCCGCAATATCCACCACAGCATCTTAGTCCTTTGCTCACACTCACTGTAGACTTTCATCTTGAGAGACCAGAGCATGCTCCCTCACACTCTCATGCACTTTCCATGGCCTGCCTGTCTTAATCCCCAACCCCTAATCTTTCTAGCCTGCTAGTCCTTTTTACTCTATGATCCAGGTTCTCTCTTTTGTCTCCAGCCCCTTGCCTCCTCCTATTTATTATTTGTATTACCATAGCAGCTAGGAGCCTCAGTCATGGACCAGGATACAAACAGCACAAAAAGACACTCTGCCCCAAACAGTTTACAGTTTAAGTTGGCTGCCACTTTCATGCAGCTGGTTCATGAATGTTTTAGAAGCCGATAAAGAAATTGGCCAGAATGGCAGGAATCACATTGCCCATCTAAGAACAGAAAATTGTCAGCTGTTTCTTCAGGAGTCCCATACAATGTAGTAAGAGGACACTTAGCTCAGCAAATTAAGAACATGGTATCTCTATGTCTCTTATTAAACTAATTCAGCTGCCAGCCTTAGTAAGTGATAGAATGGCCATTCATATACAGCAAATCCTGATATTCCTACCCTATAGCTTTGGTGTGACCTCCAGTGCACCTGGTGCACTTCAGCTGACTGGGGAAGGCAGGCCAGGAGGCTGGCGTCCTCTCAGAGGATACACAGCCCCCTCATACTAGGATCCTCCTTCTGGTGGGGTGCCAGTTGGGATAGTAGGAGGTGGCTCTGCTACTGCACTGTCCTTCCTGAAGAGAGAGAATCTAACTAAGATAGAAACTACAGTACTGCAATCTTTACATGGCTGCAAGAGCTGCAGAAGCCTCTAGGAAAGGATTCCTCCAGCACCATCCCTATACAATTCCCCTGGTCAAGTCCCTGCGCTTGAAATAGGGTTTACCTCCCTATTGCAGCAATACAACAGGCTCAATGCCTTGTCTGATTGAAAAGATTTCTATTTTTCATGAGTCATAGAAGGGCAAATTAAGCCAAACCCTGTCTCAGTTCAACAGCTCTATCTGACTAAACCTAGGAACAAAACTGGTTCAGATCTCGGGGTTCTAATCTGCTTTCACTCTGCTTTTCTCAGATGGATTCTAAGGGAAAGGGAAGCTTGTGGGTGTTCTGCACAGTTTTTTCCCCTGTACCTGCAGTGGCACCTCAATCTGTGTTTTAGTTTCTTGAACAGTCCTTGTTCCCTGGATAGAGAAAATTAATAAAGGCAAGAAATAGTAAAACAACCCTCCCCCCACGCTTTTTGTCTTTTAAGTCCTTCTCAAGATATTAGTCACCAGTAGCCTTTTCCATGTTCCTCTGATTCCCAGCTAGCCACCCAGGCATTAGTACCCCCACTTGAAAGCTGCTTTACTTGGCAAGTGTATCTCCAAAAGAGGCCAAAAGAGCTGCCTCATATCCACATGCAAAATCCATGCTGGGATGTATGTGGGCAAATGCTGCTCATGGCTCTGTGTGGCCATGAATTCTGAGTGAAGCCTTCTTAGTGATCCTGTCCTAGTGAATGAGGTGCTGCAGAAGAGACAGAGGGAAGAGCTGCTGGGTTAGAAAAGAGCTGTAAAGCACTGCACCGCATTTTACAAACTAATTCTGCAGACAATCTTCTCAGTAATATTTCATTCCAGCTCCCATTGAAGTCAAGTCCTCTTATTGTGGTGTTAAATATGGATTTAGGTGCCTAAATGAAGGCACACAAGTTTAAACATTTTGGGTGTAATAATGACACATAGATTTTTAAGGTCTGAAGGGACCTCTGTGATACAAATAAGCGATCTTCAAAAGATCTCAGAAGAATTAAGAATGCGGTGCAATAATGAAAATATTTTATGCCTACCCTGCCTTTGAAATGCGCAAACCTTTTCCCCCAGCAAAAACAAACAAGAAAACCCAAAGGTGCTAGGAATAAGGAACACCTCCAGGACTATGTAGTCCACGCAGTGGTAGGAGTGTCTTCTACCCTAATCTCTTAGGCTTTCCTTAGATACCTGCTAAAACTTCCCTTCCTTTTTTCTCAGCTTTAAGGCTTAAAAAAAATGGGCTTGTTGTACCCTTCAAATGTGGGACTTCATCCTGCCTTTTGTTGCCCACCCAAACCTCCCACTGATTTTGTTGGGACTCAGAGCCAAGAATGGGAGAAGATCTATAAAATGACCTCAAAATTTGTTTATTTTTCTCAGTGCTATTTACTTCCATTCTTGCACTAGACTGAGGAGCCCATTCACAGTTGTCACCAATGAAAATGGTATCAAACAATGGGACAGAATTTTCTAAAGGGTTTCCTATCCATAATAAATGCCTTATTCATGATATAATTATGGTCTTGGCCTCTATTCAATACGTGAAGACACAACCAGCTTAGGTTTAATTTATTACAGAGGTTCACTTCATTTGCATTTTGTGCTGCACAGCACTCATAAACAGAGTCCAGGGTGGGGAGCAATAGGAGATCACAGTCTGCTGTAGAAGGGCACTCTCCTTATGAAATTGTCATCTGCACTCTACTTTCCAAAGGAATTGGCATATTGATGTTGTGCAGTGACAACCTAAGAAAAGGACAGGTGCTGGAAGTGTTTCTGCTGATTAATTTGCTACATGGTAAATGAGAACCAAAAGCTGATTTCCCCGTGCAAACAGTTGTCCACCACATCAGCAGAATACACTACTATTGTGTGCCAGCACCTGCAAAAGTAAACTGTGGTACCACTAGGAGACCAGGTTCAACTTGCCAATTAGGACTCTTGATCCCTCAGCCAATGAGACATATAATGTATTACAAATCACTAAGCCCTTCCTCCTCACCCCCTTGCGCCCAGGTGACTGAAGATCAAATGAATTGTCTAATATGTATCACTTACTTGGAAGAGGTCCTAAAATTTCTGGAAATGAGCGATTCAGGCTAACCCAGGCCTTGTGCTCCAGCGAGGCATCAGGCTTCAAAATATCAGGCAGCTTTTCACACATAAAGTCCCAGTGGGTGGCATCATGTTGTCTCAGCAAAAGCTTTTAGGCTACTTTGATGCTGGTGTGATTACTGTGGAATCATTTTTGTGAAATAATTTAATCCCTAATCTTGTATAATGGGCCTTGGGACTTGCAAAAAATGTCTCAGGAAAATATAATAAATGCAGATGTAAAGAGAGACAGAAAACAATAGATGCTCAGGAGACAGCACTGTGTTGTCAGGACAAAATAAAAAGCTTTCACTTTAGCTTTTGCTGTTTTAATAGAAAAAATGAGCCAACCAAAGTCATGGAAAAGAGCATGCTACAGGGTCAAAGCAGAATGATTTCAAAACTAGAACAATCCTGCATTTCTAAAGAGATGAAATAGAGGCTCTAATTACATTTTTATACCTCATATTTCTATAAATCTAAGAAATTATAGTTACCATTAAGAAAATAAATCTGCATGGCACTACAATATTTCTTAGGTTACAATATAAAGACAATAGAACAAGATCATGTACTACTGGGAAAATACTTAATCAAACAGAAGGCATATGCCAAGGGTAGCAGTGTTCTGTGTAGCACTTGTTATAAAACAAGGTAGTGGGGCATGGGGCCCTCTGACAGAGTATTTAGTGAAATACTTAGATGTAACTTGTTATAGTGTTTTGGGTGGAAGTGGCTGGCATGTTAATTGAATTATAGATTTTTGTCTTAACTAAAAACATTGAACATGATTTTTGTGCGTGTGTGTGTTATCTGTTGTTATCTATCATAATGACACTGTATTAAATCCTATTTAAAACTTATTAAAAAGATTACTAAGCTCACTAGGTAAGTGGCCTGACTTTATAATAATCTCCTTATAGTTTTACAGACAAAAAATATAGACGCACCTCAGAATTTCTTTCCTTGTAAAGAATGTGCAGTCCTGTAAAATATGGAAAGATATAAAATGTGGCGGTGAATATTTTGTTTGTTTTTAAACACACACTGGCCCAAACTCTTTCCTGTTGTAAACACACTGACTTCGCTGGATTTACATTAGTGATGAAGCTGGCCCAAGCTTTATAAACTTTCTGTTCAATTATAATGTTTGACAGTTTCTTCTCACATAAAAAAAGGTAAAGGGGTATTAAACAGCCATAAATCATTTACTCTAAAGACTTCGGACACCATTTGATATTCCTGGTTAGTGCCATATAACTAAGTGCTGGACCTTTCTTTAAAACAACCTGCCATTATCCTGCATTGTGTCTAATTTGTCTTTTGTTTGTTCTTACCTGATACGCATCCAGCTGCTCTGGAGTGAAAATGGTTTGTTTATTGCCCATTTCTGTTTCTGAATCCTGATTCTTGTCCCATTGCTCTTTCCTCTTAAGTTACCTTTACAGGAAGGCTGAATATTGAGATATGAAAAGCTGCAACAATGAGCTTCGGACAGAGAGGAGGATCAGGTAACCACCTTCCCTGCTCCATGGATTTCAGAATCATAATAGGAGCATTTCATCAAATCTTTAGTCTGAATATGTAAGACTCTCATACAGCATCATTCACCTGCTTCCTGTGTGCTCTGCAGAGACTCGTATTACAGCATTTAACAAACAACTAACACACTTTCTATCCCTTGTCTCTGAGCTAGATAGGGAACTTTGTGGATGTTAGTTTTATGTTTCTAGCAAATAAATTCACATACTTGAAGACTGCTAGGAACTCTCTTTCTTCCTTCAACATTCAGCAACTCACTCTAAAAAAGAATCATAGTGAATATGGTCCTGAGTCCTTTTCTTAATGTTCATTATAATACACATTCTGCTCCATATGCTAAGACTATACTGTATTTTTGACTGTGTACAGCAGCAGCAGCAATATTATACTCAAGCTCTCGCTCTTTTTTTTTTTTTTTAACATCCATCCCATGCCAACGTTGGCACACAATGCAGAAACCATTCCTCTGCCATTTACTGAGGCTTCCTTCCATTTGCTCTATGGTATAGAGATTGACTATTCTGTCTTCCCTGCTAAGGTTTCTTCTTAAGGTTTCTCTTATGTGTCGTCATTTCTCACACCAGTTGGTTTCCACTTGACACCTTCATGTGTGAGTCTGTGTTGGCATCCGGATTACATGACCCAAAAATGTCCAGTGCCCCATTCTGATTCTAGTGGAAATGAGCTACTGGTTGGTGAAGTGACTTCTCTGAGCAATTAGTTGGTGATGAACTCTTTCCAACCAATGCCCAGAATCTTTGATAGGCACTTATTTGCAAAGGCATCTAGTTTTATACGTTTGAGTAGATCTCCAGTTCTCACAGACGTACGTTAGCACTGAGATTACATTTGAATTGAAAATTCTCAGTTTTTTTTCTGGTGCTGTATAGCTTTGATTTCCATATGTTCTTGAGCCTTCTGCAGTGTGATACCACACAGGATGAAAGAGGTAGGGGATGTAAAGCTTAGAGAAGAACAGGTTGGATTTAGCCCAAGAGATCCTGTGCAGATTAGATATCCATATTAAGAACCATCATACAAAAATGTATAGAATGTCAAGCTCCCCTCTTCATCAATGTAATTGATTTTCCAAAGACATTTGACAGCCTACACAGACATACATCGTGGAATATTCTTCCTTCTATAGTTCCCCAGCTAAAGTCGTCAACATAATCAAGGCAATGCATACAAACGCAAAGTGCTCTATAAAAATTAACAACCAGACAACAGAGTTTTCAGTGTGGACACTGGCATGATACAGGGCTGCATTTTATCTCCACTATAGCTTGGCATTACCATAAACTGGATAATGAAGAAGTGTGTTAGCAACACATACACCAGTATAACATGGGTAGATGTCAAATGCCTAGAAGACATAGACTTTACTAATGATACTGCGCTACTGAGCAACACCATCAGAAATTTACAAAGACAGACAACTTGGCAAAAATAACAGGCCAAATGGGGATCAAATTCATTATGCTAAAACAAATATCCTTGAAACCCAGACATCAAGCAGTAAGGCAAAAATATCAAGAAAGTAGAAAAATTAATTTATCTGGACAGCACCATGTTAGCCAACAGAGACCTTTCAAGGATAGGAAAGGCATCCACAGCCTTTACCTCTCTCTCTACTCGGTCATAATTAGTCACATTTGTTATACATAGAAAAATAATGAGAGTACATAATTTGTACATCAACAACATGTTATTACAAGTATATATTTTCAGATATACATATGAAATACATGGTAGGGTGGAAAATGCAAAATTAAATTTCCATGGTATTTAAAATAAACTTTATTATTTATTATACACATTGGTGTGCCTCAGAGAGAATGTGGGCCATTCTTGTTTTAACAAACATATTAAATTGACAAATTTACAAATTAACAAATACATTAATAAAATTATTTTTACCAGATTATCCTGATTACTCTTGGGCTTTCAGACATATGTTTGGCCACATGTGTCAGAAAAGTTATGATAAGAAAACTCCTTTTGTAGGAATATATTTCCAAATAACTATTTCTAGTCTCTAATTGATTTGTTCCTTATTAGAAGGGCAGGATTTGCATTTATAAGAATAATTTTTAAATGGAGACAGCAATTTTTACCTTGCTTTTGGTTTTTATGGTCAGTTTATTACTTCCTGCTGTAAAGTGCACAAATCAGTCAGAGTCACTTTTTTTGTTGAAAATTATGCAAACATTGCCAAATTCTTGTTTCTCAAACTTCACTAATGAAAATGACTGGTATCTCTACATAATTAGTTTCAGGGCGGTAGCCGTGTTAGTCTGTACCAGCAAAAACAACGAGGAGTCCTTGTGGCACCTTAGAGACTAACAAATCTATTTGGGCATAAGCTTTTGAGGACTAAAACCCACTTCATCAGTTTTAGCCCACGAAAGCTTATGCCCAAATAAATTTGTTAGTCTCTAAGGTGCCACAAGGACTCCTCGTTGTTTTTACATAATTAGTATCTTTCAGTTGAGGTATTGCCAGCCTCAAGCATTCAACAGTCATGAGTCAGGCCCCCAAAATAATGAGATTTTGAAAAAAAAAATTGTTTGGCAGGGGCGCTGGAACAATGTGTATAGTGAACATAAGAACGGGTCAGACCAAGGTCCATCTAGCCCAGTATCCTGTCTTCCAACAGTGGCCAGTGCCAGGTGCCCCAGAGGGAATGAAGAGAACAGGTAATCATCAAGTGATCCATCCCCCTGTCGCTCATTCCCAGCTTCTGGCAAACAGAGGCTAGGGACACCATTCCTGCCCATCCTGGCTAATAGCCATTGATGGACCTATCCTCCATGAATTTATCTAGTTCTTTTTTGAACCCTGTTATGGTCTTGGCCTTCACAACATCCTCTGGCAAGGAGTTCCACAGGTTGACTGTGCGTTGTGTGAAGAAATACTTCCTTTTATTTGTTTTAAACCTGCTGTCTATTAATTTCATTTGCTTCTAGTTCTTGTGTTATGAGAAATAGTAAACAACACTTCCTTATCTACATTCTCTACACCAGTCATGATTTTATAGACCTCAATCATATCTCCCCTTAGCTGTCTCTTTTCCAAGCTGAAAAGTACCAGTCTCATTAATCTCTCCTCATACGGAAGCTGTTCCATACAAGTGGGGACACTGAGAGCCATTGAACCAAACTGTAAACCCTGCATATAATGGAAACCACTTCAAGTCAGGGGGTGCTACAGCACCCCCTGCACCCCTAGTTACTGCACCTATGAAGTTTGGGGGGGTTCTTATTTGCCTTCGGTTTATGAGCCTTTAGGGTTTGTTTCGTTTGCTTCATGTCTTCAAGCTCTTTTCTGCAACCACTGGGGCAAGAAACTTTAAAAAATTAAAGCTGAGATTTTCCTGTTACCTCCTGATTCCAGCAGCTGGGGCTTTAAGAAAAACACCAAATATTATGAAACTTGAAATAAAATTGTGAGAGGTGCCAACTGTCAGGACAAAATGAAAGGATGGCACTTTAGATTCTGCTTGGCTCTAACAGACAAACAACATGAGGACAATGAAAGCCACGGCAGCCAGTATGTTACAATGTCAAAGCCGAATGATTTCAATGCTGGAACAGCCCGGCATTGGTAAGGAGACACAAGTGACTTTAACCCAGAAGAAACGGATCCTCTCCACCAGCGCCCTAGCTCTGAACGCTCCCTCCCGCGCTATGCTGTCGTGTTGTGTTGTGTTGTGCTGGCGCCAGCCCGCGGCGGTCGCAGAGTCCGAGCGCCGGCCCCACCGCCCAGCCGGGCCCAGAGAGGCCCGACTCCAGAGGCGACTCCCGGGACGTGTTGGTTTTTCCTCCCTCATGCGCTATGGCAAGTTCCGTTCGGGGCGGGGCCTTTCCCGGGGCCGGGGAGCTGTTGTGACGGTCTCGTTGCCTGCAGTGGAAAAGCCACCCGTGCACTGCACTGCACAACACAACACAACGCTCCTCCTGTCATCCCGCGGAGGCCCCCGTCCCTCCCACGGGGCGGCGGCTACTGACAGCAGAACAAGAGCTCGGCCCCCGGATCCCGAGCGCCGCCCGGCTCGCTGGGGTCAGCCCCCGCCCATTGCCGGCAGGGGCAGCGGCTGCGCGACTCACGGGCAGGAAACCTCGCTCCCCACTCAAGCTGTTGCCCCGCCCCGTGCCAGGAAGCCCCGCCCACGTGACGCAAGTTCCCCGGTGCCTAACCCGGAAGCGGTCGTGCGCCTGGCCTAGGCCCCGGCGAGGGATGGCGGATTACGAGGGTGTCCAGCGCGCGCCGCTGCGGCTGAAGGGGAGCGGCGCGGCCCCGGCGCTTGGGAAGCGGTGAGCTCCCGGGTTTGTCAGTGGCGCTCCCGGCCGCTGGTGGGAAGGGGGGATGGTTCAGTGGTTGGGGGGCTCCCTTGGCCTCTCCTCTGAAGCTGCTCGGTCTGTTTTGCTCCAGGAAGAAGAAGGCGGCGGCTAAGGACAAAAGCAAAATCCTGGAGCAGATCGTGAGCAGTAAGAAGCAGGAGGAGGAGAAGAAGCGGACTCTGGATAAGCGGACCCCTGCACAGCTTGCCTATGAGAAGATGCAAGAGAAAAGGGTATGGGGCCAGCTCCTTCTGAGCAGTGCTGGGGGTCGGGCAGGGGAGGGAGAGTAATGGCTGGGCTGTGTTTGGCCTACGTGAAACTTGCTTTTACTTTAAACTTGCCTAAAGGATATTTTTGTAGCTTGCCTCAAGGTAAAGGTCAAATCTAAGTTGTGAAATGCAGACTCAATGTGTTGTGTTCACACGTAAAAAATAAAAGTATCACAGCAGTGTGTTAAATCTGTGTTAAATTTTTAGCAAATGGAAAGAATACTGAAGAAAGCCTCCAAAACTCATAAACAAAGAGTTGAGGTAAGCAATGTTCCAATTTTTTACATCCATGTGTGTAATTAATTTTATGTGCTCCAAAATGGAGGTGATGTGTGGTGGGGATGAAGGATTTGGTGCGCAGGAGAGGGCTCAGGGCTGGGGCAGAGGGTTGGGGTGTGGGGGGTGAGGGCTCCAGCTGGGGGTGAGGGCTCTGGGGTGGGGCTGATGGGTTTGGGGTGCAGGCTGCCCTGGGGCTGCGATGGGGACCTAATCAACTATGTGAATGGGCAATACAATAGGCTATGGAATTCAGTATTGACAAATGCAAGGTGTAATGCATATGGTACCCATTGCTGGGTTCTAAATATTAAGTAAGGGGGGAAAGTAATCAGTGTTTAGTGTATATAAAGTGAAGGATTGGAAATATAGAAACTGGTGACACATCTTCAACTGAAATACTGTGTTCAATTTTTATCACTCTGTCATCCTATCTCAAAATACACAGCAGGTGTAGAAGAGGCTCTAGAGCAGGGGTGGGCAAACTTTTTGGCCTGAGGACCACATCTGGGTATGGAAATTGTATAGTGGGCCATGAATGCTCACAAAGTTAACAATTCAGAGATATTCAACTAAACTTTATTTAATAAAGATACATTTTAGTGGAAATAAACATAAAACCTTACTTACTATTCTAAATATACCGTCATGACAACGTCTTACGATAATTAAAGTAAACTTACGCCCTTTCTCTCTAGCCTGAATTTGTCGGATGTCAGCTTCCAGTCATTGGAACTCATTGAGATTCACCAGCCCCCTGCTCTCAGAAATCTCCTCCCCAATAGGTCCCGACAGCCCACAGCTTTGAAAATCACCACCAAGCACTCACCTAAGCGAACAAGTAGCAGCCAAGGGGGCTTGCACGTTCCGGGTTCTGATGGCGCGTGAGGTGTGTTTGGTTTGTGCAGCCAGAGTAACATGCGCACCCTCATGCCTGTCACACAAGTCCTGAACACGCGGGAGCACCGGAGCGGGGCAAGCCCCTGACCCCGCTCTCCAGCAGGAGCGCCAGAATGGGGCAATGGAGCTCAAGGGCCAGATTAAAAGGTTTTATGGGTTGGACGCGGCCCACGGGCTGTAGTTTGCTCACCCCTGCTCCAAGCAGCAGAAATGGAGGCATTAAGAGACTTGTATATGAAGAGAAAAATGGAGGATTAGAACTGTCCTTGTTTTGGAGAGAAGACAAGGATATTAGTGAGGTATATAAAATAGGTGATATAGAAAGATAAATGTGATATTTCTTTGTAATCTCTTTAAATACAGGAAAAGGGGAATAGTGAATGAAATTGAAAGGGAACAGATTTACAACTGATAAAAGAAAAGTAATCTGTGTAGCTCACAACCATATTGAAATCAAGAGTTTTTACCTGGATCCAAAAAAGGATTAGCCACCTATAAGGACTTCTTAAATGATACAAGGTCAAAAGCCAACCACTTGATGGAAAATTAGGTAGAAACTTTCCTTCGGGGCATTCTATTTCATAACTGTCCATTGTGGGGTTTCTTGCCCCTTTCTCTGAAGCATCTGTTCATTCCCTCTGAAGCACCTGGCATTGGCCACTGTTGGAAAACAGAATACTGGGCTAGATGGACCATTGGTCTGACCCACTATGGCTGCTCTTATGTTCTTATCTAGTACTGGCAGACAGGATACTGTACCAGTTGTGCTACTGGTTTGATCTGGAATTGCCAAGTATAAACGTGGAGGAGGAAATAGCAAGGTCAAGTATGTCAGTAATATGTATCTTAAAATACTTTTTTTTCCTCCTAGGATTTCAACAGACACTTGGACGCTCTGACTGAACATTATGACATTCCCAAAGTTAGCTGGACTAAGTGAATGTCTTCTTTTCCACAGTTTTGGATTCTGAGTAGGCTTTTTATTCAAAGGAAATGACTTCGCAAATCTCTGCTCTCCAAGTTGGATATTTTATTAATGTTATGTAAACATTTGTATCTTGGCACTTTTTTCATTGTTCATTTAAAACTATGTTCACAGCACAGCCATCTTCTTGAACTACTACTAAAGGCCCTGAGCCTCCACTCAGGTGCAAGGATATAGATCCTTTGCAGAGCTCTCGGCAGGAACAGGGCCAAAGGTAGTTCAAGCTTATTGGAGAAATTTATCTAGTGTATTGTTCTAATATTAGCTGGTAGATATCTCTTTTCTTCATTCCTTTGAAAGGAGGATAACTTCAACAGTGTCCTACATAATAAACTTCATTTATGAATTCAAGGGATTATGTCATTTGTCTACATCTAGAATTACTCTTAAATATTTTCTGGTTGCTTCCTAAAACCCTTCTTAAACTGCTTGTAACTCTTCAAAATAACTATAGACCTAGAACTACAACTGAGAAAAGCTTATTTACAACCTTTTTTCTGTGATTGAATTATATATGCAAGGGAGAATGGTGGCACCTTGATGGTCCAGTGGCAATTATCAGCCTCACCCCACTGAACTGATTTTATATTTACAATTCTTTAGCCCCTCATTCTGTTTTGGAAGAATACTAAGTACAATCTGTTGTTAAAATTTTAACATTTAATTATGAAAATAAGTAAAATATTGCTCAATTGATAATCTTGGGAGTTTAATAAACAGAATCAAAGTAATCAAGTTCAGCCCTCTGTGCTGTGGTAGGAGCAAGTAAACGTAGCCTATCCCTGACTGGTGTCTGGCCTACCTGTTTTTAAAAGCCTCCAGTCGTGGGGATTCCACAACATCCCTTGGAAGCCTGTTTCAGAATTTCATAACCCTTACAGTTAGAAAGGCTTTCCTAATAGCTAATCTAAATCTCCCTTGCTGCAGATTAAGCCCGTTGCTTCTTGTCCTACTTTTAGCCGACATAGGAGAACAATTGATCACTGCCCTCTTTATAACAGCCCTTACCATATTTTAAGTGTCTCATCAGTTTTCTTTTCTCAAGATGAAATATGACTCTTTTTAGCCTTTCCTCATAGGTCAGTATTCCAAAACCTTTTATCATTTTTATTATCCTCTGGACTCACTCTCATTTGTCCACATCTTTACTAAAGTAGAGCACCTACAATTGGACATAGTACACCAGCTGAGGCCTCACTATTGCTGTATAGAGCAAGACAATTACCTACCATCTTTTATATACAACACTCCTGTTAATACAGCTTAGAATATTAGCCTTTTTTGCAGCTGCATCACATTGTTGACATTCAATTTGTGATCCATTATAACCTCCCAGAACCTTTTCAGATGTAGTACTACCGCGTTAGTCATTTTGTAGTTGTGTATTTGATTTTTTCCTTGAGTACTTTGTATTTAGTGTATTTCATCTTACTGAATTCAGACCAATTCTCCAATTTGTCATGTTGTTTTGAATACTACTTCTGTCCTCCATAGTGCATGTATCCTCCGAGCATGGTGTCATTTGAAAATTTTAGAAGAATACTCTCCATTCCATTATCCAAGTCACTCATGAAAATATTGAATAGTACCAGACACAGAATTGACTCCTGCAGGTCCCCACTAGATACGCCCTCCCAATTTGACAGCAAACCATTGATAACTATGCTTTGAATATGGTCTTTCAACATGTTATGCACCCACCTTATAGTAATTTCATCTAAATAGCATTTCCCTAGTTTGCTTATGACAATGTCATGTGGGACTATACAAAAGTCTTGCTAAAATCAAGAGATAGCAGATCTATTGCTTCCTCGCATTAACTAGGCCAGTAACCCTACCAAAGAAAGAAGGACAATTCACTAATTGATAAAGACAGGACAAAATGGTGAAGGTTACAAAGAAAAAGTAGGTAAAGACACTCTGATGAACAAAAACAGCTGCCCTAAGCTCATCTGTGGGTCAGGGTGTGCCACCCAAAGGACAGGGGGTGGCAGGAACACCCGCTTCCTCCCCTAAAACGGCTTATTCCACGGAGGGGGAAGTGCAAGTCCAGGCCTAGGGTGCTGCGTCTCCCCTGGGAAGAGACAAGAGCCTGCTCGTGGTGCGAGGCCGCGGCCCCGCGAGCCTCTCCCGCCAGCTCTCTGGTCCCGCGCCGGCTGATGCGCCGCTATGCTCCTTCCACCCGCACTCACGTTCCTCGCCCCGCGGGTCACCGGAGCGACAGACTCGAGAGGAAAGCGAGGGCCAGACGGGCGCAGATGGGTCTGATGCCTCAACCACCGCAGCTGCTCGGAAAGTTTCCATTAGAGGGTCTCAGAGAAGTGCCTCCGCCCGCCCTACGCTCAGCTTCATCTCGCGGCCATTTCGCTGACGGACCTCCGCGCGGCCTTATCCTTCCGCCCACGCAGCGACTGCGAGCCGGACCCGAGCTTTGCTGCTTCCTCCGCCGGCGGTCCGGCGTGAGAGCGGAAGCGGAAGCAGCAGCAGCGCCTTTTCCGGCCGGAAGTGAGATCTGGCGCGGGAGCTGGGGGCGCCGTGCCGGGAGGCGCCGAGCACCTGGGGGCGCGATGTCTGCCAGTGCCGTGTACGTGCTGGACCTAAAGGGCAAGGTGAGGCGTTGGAGGGGCGGGGCCTGGGGGCAACCCCTCCCGAGAGAGACGTCTGGGGCGGGTGGGTCCCGTGGAGCCCGGCCCGAGCCTATGAAGAGGCCCTGGTCTGTGAATGGGCTCAGCTTCCTCATAGGGCTGAGGGAACATGGGCGTAGAGGGGCCGAACGGCTCTGGAGCGGGAGGGGAGCTCTCTAACTTCTCCCTAGCCTGCCCTGTTTTCTCACCTCAGAGCTGTCTTAGGGTAACAGTCCCCCATGTTCTCTCTCCAGCCTGCTCTGTGAGCCCCCCTCTGTTCTGGGGCTCTAGGATGGGGATTCTCTCTCTCCCCCCATTTCCTCTAGCCTGCCGTGGGGCCTCACGTTGTGGTTACAGCCTGCCGATAATGCTGCCTTGGCTTAAACTGGAAGTTTTATTTGGACTAGACCTTGTCAGTGCTTGGATTGGTGACCAGTGACCTTCCAGCTGCAATGTTGCAGGAAATGCTAATTTTAGTAGAGTGCTCTCTTCCTCCTCCACTCTCCCCTTCTGGACCCTTTTCTCCTAGCCTTTAGTGAATGAAAGCTCATGCATGTTAAGGGGGCACTGAGCTGCTGAAGGGTCTGATTTTTGGGTAAGTGAAATGAAGATATCAATTGCTTATGGCAACTAAAGATACCAAGACACTTTAACAAATGTTAGTGATGCTAACTCTGGTTTTTTGACCATATTCCATTTTGGGGTAACTACATTCTGCATATGCAAATTCATCCTGTGATTTTGTTCTATAAGCGATGTATTTTCTTTCTCTAATGTTGGTATGTGCTATTTAACAGCTGTTGTCATTCTAAAAGCTGTATTTGAGTTGTGAATGAAAGGGTCCCATGTACAGTTTGTAATTCAGTTAGTTAAACTCTTTGGGATTACACTGCATCAGTGTAAAGTACTGAACTGCTAAACTGTAAGTAAAAATCTACTTCATGTTGAAATTTCATAGAATATCAGGGTTGGAAGGGACCTCAGGAGGTCATCGAGTCCAACCCACTACTCAAAGCAGGACCAATCCCCAATTAAATCATCTCAGCCAGAGCTTTGTCAAGCCTGACCTTAAAAACCTCAAAGGAAGGAGATTCCCTCACCTCCCTAGGTAACCCATTCCAGTGCTTCATCACCCTCCTAGTGAAAAAGATTTTCCTAACATCAAATCTAAACCTACAACTTGAGACCATTACTCCTCGTTCTGTCATCTGCTACCACTGAGAACAGTCTAGATCCATCCTCTTTGGAACCCCCTTTCAGGTAGTTGAAAGCAGCTATCAAATCCCCTCTCATTCTTCTCTTCTGCAGACTAAACAATCTCAGTTCCCTCAGCCTCTCCTCATAAGTCATGCGTTCCAGTCCCCTAATCATTTTTGTTGCCCTCCGCTAGACGTTTTCCAATTTTTTCACATCCTTCTTGTAGTGTGGGGCCCAAAACTGGACACAGTACTCCAGATGAGGCCTCACCAATGTCGAATAGAGGGGAACGATCACGTCCCTCGATCTGCTGGCAATGCCCCTACTTATACATCCCAAAATGCCATTAGCCTTCTTGGCAACAAGAGCACACTGTTGACTCATATCCAGTTTCTCGTCCACTGTAACCCCTAGGTACTTTTCCGCAGAACTGCTGCCTAGCCATTCGGTCCCTAGTCTGTAGCAGTGCATGGGATTCTTCTGTCCTAAGTGCAGGACTCTGCACTTGTCCTTGTTGAACCTCACCAGATTTCTTTTGGCCCAATCCTTCAATTTGTCTCGGTCATTCTAGACCCTATCCCTACCCTCCAGTGTATCTACCACTCCTCCCAGTTTAGTGTCATCTGCAAACTTGCTGAGGGTGCAATCCACGCCATCCTCCAGATCATTAATGAAGATATTGAACAAAACCGGTCCCAGGACCGACCCTTGGAGCACTCCCCTTGATACCGGCTGCCAACTAGACTTGGAGCCATTGATCGCTACCCGTTGAGCCCGACGATCTAGCCAGCTTTCTATCCACCATATAGTCCATTCATCCAGCTCATACTTCTTTAACTTGCTGGCAAGAATACTGTGGGAGACCATGTCAAAAGCTTTGCTAAAGTCAGGGAATAACACGTCCACAGCTTTCCCCTCATCCACAGAGCCAGTTATCTCATCATAGAAGGCAATTAGATTAGTCAGGCACGCTTGCCCTTGGTGAATCCATGCTGGCTGTTCCTGATCACTTGCCTCTCCTCTGAGTGCTTCAGAATTGATTCCTTGAGGACCTGCTCCATGATTTTTCCAAGGACTGAGGTGAGGCTGACTGGCCTGTAGTTCCCTGGATCCTCCTCCTTCCCTTTTTTAAAGATGGGCACTACATTAGCCTTTTTCCAGTCGTCCGGGATCTCCCCTGATCGCCATGAATTTTCAAAGATAATTGCAGAGCCATTGGCCATTACGTCCGCCAACTCCTTTAGCTCTCTCGGATGCAGCGCATTCGGCCCATGGACTTGTGCTCCTCCAGCTTTTCTAAATAGTCCCAAACCACTTCTTTCTCTACAGAGGGCTGGTCACCTCCTCCCCATGCTGTGCTGCCCAGTGCAGTAGTCTGGGAGCTGACCTTGTTCGTGAAGACAGAGGCAAAAAAAGCATTGAGTACATTAGTTTTTTCCACATCCTCTGTCACTAGGTTGCCTCCCTCTTTCAGTAAGGGGCCCACACTTTCCTTGACTTTCTTCTTGTTGCTAACATACCTGAAGAAACCCTTCTTGTTACTCTTAACATCTCTTGCTAGCTTGCAACTCCAATGTGATTTGGCCTTCCTGATTTCAGTCCTGCATGCCTGAGCAATATTTTTATACTCTTCCCTGGTCATTTGTCTTGTATCTTTTAATGAAGTACTTCCCAAGGATCATACGTGGTGTTTTCAGATGGTAACTTCGGCATTTGTTTTTAAAACCTATTCAGATTTCTGTTGCACGTATATTGCAGGTCCTCATCTGCCGGAATTACCGTGGAGATGTGGATATGTCTGAGGTGGAGCATTTCATGCCAATTCTTATGGAAAAGGAAGAAGAGGGAATGCTTTCTCCCATTCTAGCTCATGGAGGAGTTCGTTTTATGTGGATTAAACACAACAACTTATATCGTATCCTTTAAAGCAGTGGTCTGCAACCTTTTTATGCCCAAAATCACTTTTTGAATTTAAGGGAAACCCAGGATCTACCCTGCCCCTTCCCCAAAGTCCCGCCCCGCTCGCTCCATTTCCCCCCCCCACCCCCCGGTGCTTGCTGTCCCCAACCCTCATTCACTTTTACCGGGCTGGGGTAGGGGTTTGAGGTATGTGAGGGGGTGCGGACTCTGGGCTGGAGCGGGGTTTGTAGTGTAGGAGGGGGCTCTGGGCTGAGCCTGGGGGTGGGGGGGAAGGCTCCGGGCTGGGGCAGAGTGTTGGGGTGCAGGGGGGGGGGTCAGGGCTGGGGTTTGGCGTGCAGGAGGGGGCATGGGGTGCTGGCTCCGGGAGGGGACTCAGGGCTGGGGGTTGGTGTGCAGTTTCCTGCTGGGCAGCACTTACCTCTAGCAGCTCCTGGTTGGTAGCTGCCGCTAAGACAGGTTCCCTGCCTACCCCGGCCCCATGCTGCTCCCGGAAGGGGCCAACACACCCTTGTGGCCCCTGAGGGAGTGGGGGGGGGGGAACATGTGGCTCCGTGTGCAGTCCCTCTCTGCAGGCACCGCTTCCGCAACTCCCATTGGCCACAGCTCCCCATTCCCGGCCAATGGGAGCTGCAGGGGTTGTGCTTGCAGGCAGGAGCAGCATGCAGAGGGAGACCCCTGCCCATGGGGCCACACTGGCCATTTTCAGGAGCAGCATGGGGTAGGGTCAGGCAGGGAGCCTGCCTCAGCGGCAGCCCCACTACACCACTGGAGATTGCGATCGACTGGGAGATCCTCTAGGATTGACCAGTCGATCGTGATTGACCGGTTGGTGACTGCTTTAAAGTGTAAACCTGTTAATATAGTGAAACTGATGAGCACGTTGGTGGATTTTCAGAATTTGGGCTTGAATGGAATAGGGATGTAAATAACATGTAAAAACAGTAACCATGTAACTGATTAAAATTCCTATCAGTTACACGATTAAACCTTTAACTGGGAAACTAGCGGTGCGGGGGGGGGTGTAGCACCCCCATGTCTTACATGGGGGGCCCCCTGCGGCCAGCCCCGTGCCTGTCGGGGATCCCGCCCCCCCACCCGGCTGGCGTCCCGGCAAGGCGGGGGTCCTGGCGGGTCGGCCACCAGGACTCCGGCTGAGTTTAATCGTTATCAGTTAACACACTGAACTTTTACATCCCTAGAATGGAATTGACATGAAAACATATAGGTCAATAAGTAACATAAGCTCACGAGTATGATTTTACTGATTGAGATTTTCAAATGTGCAAAAAAAAAAATTATGTAAATAAAAAAGGAGTTATTCTTTTCATATAAGATCCTGTGCTAATAATGTGTATGAGAGTGTTTAAGTGTCAATTTAATATAAGCATTTCCTGAATCTTTATTTTTGTTCTTCACCTCCCAATAGTTAAACATTCAGAAATGACAAAACAAACCCAAGGATTCTCAGTATCTAATGACTCTGGAAAGAGGAATATTATTGCTGCTTCCTTAATATTTGGGCCAGCTGTAATAACTTAGTAAAAGGGTTTTGAAAATGTATTTAATTGTAAATTTTTTTTAAATGGTAACTTTAAACACTGGTTCCTGAACATACTTTTTCAGTTGTTGCTACTTCTAAGAAGAATGCTTGTGTGTCTCTGGTGTTTTCGTTTCTTTACAAGGTGGTTCAAGTGAGTATTAAATTGGTCAAGTAATCTTTGTTCAGATAACTGAACATATCTTTTATATAGAGGTAGAAATCTTTTAATTTTATAGTGCTGTGCAGAAATGGCATATCTAGTTTATATGTGGTTATGTTAAGATCTTTCCGTATTAGCTACTTATATTTATTTTGTGCTGTACAGGACAAGGATATTGACAGAATGTTACAATATAAGAGAGAGACAGAAAACGAGATACAATGTGAAAGTCAGAGGAGAGGCCACTTCACTAAATTTTTGTGTGCTTTGTGGGCGTTTTGGAAGAAACAAATTTTTAGGAAGTATTTGAGTAATATGGTGACTTGAGGAGCTGGACTAGGGAGCCTATGCTGCAGTTAAGTGGCAGCATAGAGTCGGGAAAAGAAAAAAGAAACAAATAGGCCTTGTATTTTAGAGTGGAGGGAGCCAAAGTTCAGCAGACAAGACAATGTCTGAAGTGTTGTCTGTAGGTAGCTGTGTGTAAGGCCATGAGATTGGGGGTGAGAATTTTAAACTCAATGCAGTATGCAGATAAAAGCCAGTGGAGAGATTCAAAGATCTGGGTGTTGTGCTCAGGTTGACAGGCAAGGAAGATAGCTTTTCAGCAAGCTATTTTCCAAAGTATTGGTTTTCAACCAGGGGTATGCAGTACTCTTCCAGGGAGTACATAAACGCATCTAGATATTTGCCTAGTTTTACAACAAGGTACATGATAAGCACTAGCAAAGTCAGTATATAATTATATGGTAAAAATGAGAAAGTAAGCCATTTTTCAGTAATAGTGTGCTGTGACACTTTTTTTTATGTCTGATTTTGTAAGCAAGTAGTTTTTAAGTTAGGTGAAACTTGAGGGTACGCAAGATAAATCAGACTCCTGAAAGGGGTACAGTTGTCTGGAAAGGTTGAGAGCCACTGTTCTGAAGTATATATTTGGGAAGAAAACGGTTTCCTTTTCTTTAGTGACTTTCTTACTGTGTGACTTCTGGAAGGGACTACTCTTCTAGGATAAGACAGAGCTTGGATGTGCTTAATGGATGCTGTGTGGTACATTACAACCTCTGTGGTTAGTGGGGTTTTTTTTTTTTCCTTAACCAGGGTGACAGATGTCCTTCCTGGAAGGAATATTTATAGGCAGTCATATTCCACATACACTGTAGTTTGTTTTAATTTTCAGGGGCCACAACCCTAATGTGTATGAAGCTCCAGCTAGTTTAAAAAAAAGGAGGGGGGGCCTGCTATTAAATGGACATTGGTGGAAAGCACTACTGCTTGGTGGGCAGGTTTTAAAAATATGCATTTGGGGCCCAGTCTGCTCTGAGCTGCGGCAATGTGTTTTAGCCAAAGATTTCAGATATGCATAAATGTAAGGAACTGCTTGAAAGAAGAGAAGCTGAGACTGAGTAGGTTTAAATTTCCAGAGCATAGGTTTTGAGGCTAACCTCAGTGTTTATTTCAATAACTGTTATATCCCCACACAAAAAATTGTTAAAATAGTACTAGGGGAGGGGTGTGTGTGTGTGTCACACACTTCGTAACTTTTGTAGGTTGAATATATTGCATGCACCAAGGACTCCTTGCAATCCTCCATTCCCCTCACAAGATCTCTGGGTGCCACCCTCCCATCCTCCTCTTTTTCAGGGGCTCCCTGCAATTCCAGCCAGTCTCTTCCCTTCCAGGGTCTCCATGTGATCCCCTTCTCTCTCTCTCTCTCTGCTCCCTGCACCACCACCATCAGCTCTGAGTGCACTTCCATTCCCATTTTCCCCCATTCCCCTCTATGGCCTGGGCTCTGTGCGCCCCATTCCCCCACCATGCCAGGGGCTCTGTGCACCCCTAGTCCTCCTTTCCACCCCATACCAGGATCCTCCAATCTCCCCTCCCCTCCTCCCCATACACACAGACACTAGGTGTTCTTTGTGCCCCATTCCTCCCTCCATGCATTTTAACATCCCTCATTTTCCTCCGTTGCAGAGGGTCTATGCTCCCTCCCCCATAGTAGGATCCCCCTTTCTCCTCCATAGCAGGGGGCTCTGTGTGAGCACTCATTACCACCTCCCCACATCCAAGGGCTTTATAAGCCTGCCTTTATCCTTCCCTGTCTTCATACCAGGCAAGGTCCCTCAATCTCCTCCCCCATACTGAGGGTTCTATGTGCTACATTCGCCCCTCCCCATACCAGGGTCCCCCCCTATTTTCTCTCCACATTCCAGTGGCTGTGTGCACTCTCCTCATTCCCCTCATGCCTCCCATTCTCCTTCTCTCACCACTTTTTTTTTTTTTTTTTTTGAGAGCGAGAGAGAAGCCATTCAGCATGTTAAACTACTGGGCGTATACAGTTTTGTAGCTGTGTTGGTCCCAGGATATTAGAGACCAGGTGGGTGAGGTAGTATCTTTTATTGGACAAATTTCTGCTAGTGAGAGAAGCTTTTGATCTTAAACAGAGCTCTTCTTACCAACGGAAGTTGATCCTAGGGATGTAAAATGTTCACTGGTTAGCCGATAAGCATTAGTCTTACCAGTTAACCCGCCTTAACTGTTAAACCCCTGGCCAGAGTGGCCCCAGCGGCCCCGCGCCACCTGGCCAGAGTGGCCCCAGTTTAACTTTAATCGTTTAAACAGTTAACTTTTTAAACGATATTTACATCCATAGTTGGTCCAGTAAAAAAAACCTCACCCCCTTGTTTCTCTACTGGAATATAAACAGAGATGAATAGGAGTACCTT
Organism: Chelonia mydas; assembly: GCF_015237465.2. Classification (NCBI taxonomy): domain Eukaryota; kingdom Metazoa; phylum Chordata; order Testudines; family Cheloniidae; genus Chelonia; species Chelonia mydas. Next base: position 16,247,436 of record NC_057858.1, on the reverse strand, counting down.
TGTGTGTGAAGGTGTTAATGGTGCCATCAATGAATTCTTTGAACTACAGACAATTGCAGGGATGCTAAAGAGCTGATGGGGCTGTATTTTGCCCCCCATTTTCCCTTTTTGGTTTTCTGATTAGCCCCTGAAATCATAGAATCATAGAATTATCAGGGTTGGAAGGGACCTCAGGAGGTCATCTAGTCCAACCCCCTGACTCAAAGCAGGACCAACACCAACTAAATCATCCCAGCCAGGGCTTTGGTCAAGCCTGATCTTAAAAACTTCTAAGTAAGGAAATTCTACCACCTCCCTAGGTAACGCATTCCAGTGTTTCACCACCCTCCTAGTGAAAAAGTTTTTCCTAATATCCAACCTAAATCTCTCCCCACTGCAACTTGAGACCATTACTCCTCGTTCTGTCATCTGCTATCACTGAGAAGAGTCTGGAGCCATCCTCTTTGAAACCCATTTTCAGGTAGTTGAAAGCAGCTATCAAATCCCCCCTCATTCTTCTCTTCCGCAGACTCAGCATCCCCAGTTCCCTCAGACTCTCCTCATAACTCATGTGTTCCAGTCCCTTAATCATTTTTGTTGCCCTCCACTGGACTCTTTCCAATTTTTCCACAATAGGGAAAAATCAATAGGGTTCTGACCATTGGTACCAAGAACATTCCCTGAAATTTTGAAATTGATTAGATGTGGTGGTCAAAAGTTATTGTTACACACAGAAATGCTATTGAATTGAGTATAAGGCCTTTGCAAGCTTGGCCAATTATGGTTGTGTTCTAATTTGTAGTGTGAAAAAAATGACACTTGAAAGTCAGGAAACTTGGATTTTAAGGTTCAACAAATTACTTTAATTCTCTACGGTAGCTCACCAAAACTTTTTTTTTTTTTTTGTATTTCAGAAATGGAGGGTTAGAAGTACGTGAACTAAACTTACTTTAATTTGAGACTTGAATGTTGTTTTCTAACGTTTACATTTCAGGTATTTTCAGAATATTTCAAGGAGTTGGAAGAAGAGAGCATTCGAGATAACTTTGTTATAATTTATGAATTGCTTGATGAGCTCATGGATTTTGGCTATCCTCAAACCACTGACAGTAAATTTTGCAAGAGTAAGTATCAGTGTACTGGCTCTTAGATACCAGGGTGACAGATGCTTTGGGAATATTTATGAGCGTAAAGATGTTAACTTGTATGATTTAAGGTTATTACAATGTGGGGGTCAATTTGTAGATTTTCCTTTCTTTTATCAGCCTGAAAAAAAAAATTAATAGGACACTTCTGCCAAAAATCTGTTACCCTTTTCCTATCTTTGTTGATGGACTGATACAGTTTCCTATCAGGTAAATAAACACATGATCTGACTTGACCTGGCAAGAAAAGATTAGTTAATATTTTCTAGGATTTAATTTGAATTGTCAGACTTCCTTTCTTTGCTGCTGACATAGTAATACCTGTGACACCAAACAAATTGCTAAGGCTACAAAATGTAACTTTCATATTTTTAAAAAATGTATGTGGTTCTGAAGGTACATCACTCAAGAAGGCCACAAACTGGAAACTGGAGCTCCACGCCCACCTGCCACTGTTACCAATGCTGTTTCCTGGAGGTCAGAAGGGATAAAGTATAGGAAAAATGAAGTGTTTCTGGACGTTATAGAATCTGTTAACCTCTTGGTGGGTTTATATTTTACCTGAATTTTATCTTTCTTTTTTAATGAGAATTGTAATAATCTGTAAATATGCAAACACAAAATGAAAGCCGAAGTCAGTGTATATGAATAGTCTTAATTAGTCTATCAAATTATAGTATTACATTTGAAACAATTTAAATGTCGCCAGATTGAGTGATCGATAATGGTAGTGACTTAAGCTGTTATAAGTAATACTCATATACCTGCATTTATATTATGCTGCTTAATAGATTTTTTTCAACTTTCAGGGAGCTTCTTTTCCATGCTAAACTTGAAAAACAAAGGGACTCCTTATATTCCTGCCTAATCCTCACACTCTGAATGAAATAAACTCTATGCTATTCCCATGGAATGACTCCCAAGGATGTATGCAGTGTTGTTGTAGCCCTGTTGGTCCCATGATATTAGAGTGACAAGGCGGGGTTGAGGTAATATCTTTTATTGGACCAACTTCTGTTGGTGAGAGAGACAAGCTTTTGAGCTACATAAGAGTTTCTTCAGGTCTGGGAAAGGTACTCTTGAGTGTCACAGCTTGTCTTTTGAAAGTGTTGTGCATGTTTCCTTTCAGGAGGAGGGCTGATAAGTCAGATATAGAGTAATCGCTTTGTGAAAAGTGTACACCCACAAGTGATAGGGTGTTTTTGTCTCATCATTTTACTGTGGGAGCGCATTTGAGAGCGTAATGATTGTCTGGTTCACGCAGATAGTTTTTATTGGAATGTTTAGCGCAGTGGACGAGGCAGATCTCATATGGTGCTAGGCATGTGTAGGATCCATGGATCTTGAAAGGTGTATTGTAAGGGGTGTTGCTATATCTCCACTGCTACAATGATCTACAGGTTTTGCACCTGTTCTTCTGGCAGGGTCTGGTGCCACTTTGAGTAGGTGTGCCCTGTTCTGTGGGGAGCTTGCCTCTGAAAATGATCTAGGAGAGGTTAGGGAGTTGTTTAGGGTGACCTGACATCCCTTTTTTAAAGGGATATCCCTGTATTTAAGCACTTCTGCAGGTGTCCTTAATTTTTCTTAAAAACGGGCAAATTGTCCTGTATTTTCTGTTTTCTGTCTCTTCTGTTCTCCCTGTCCCCCCTCCCCCCAAATCAGTACTGGCGGTTCCTGCTGCTGGCCAGATCCCAGCTCGCCAGCCGCCTGCCCACCAGCAGTGAGTGGGAGGTGGCCAGCGACGGGGGTGGGTGTGCAAGGCTGATGGCGGGGCAAAGCTGCAGTGCGCGAGGCTAGCCGTTCCTCCTGCTGGTCCATCAGCGCAGCCCCTGCTGTGCGCCAGCTCTCAGCCAGCAGGGCCCCGTCCTGTTTCCGACCGGCACTGACTGTGCGCTGCAGTGGCTGGTGAGTGTGGGCAGGCAGCGGCCGGTTACATGTCGCCTCTGCTGCCCAGCCATTGGCCCTTTACATGCTCCCACTCTCGCTGCCCTCTTCATGCTTTGCCCCTTCACCCTCTTTCCCCTGACTCTCTCTTCCATTTCCCTGCGTGCGGGACACGTCCCGCTCCCAGCGCTGTGCAGAGAGCCAGCCCCTGGTGGGAGCATTCAGTTCACCAACAGACTGGCCAACAGGCTCCTTCCTTCCCCCACTGCCTCTGGTTGGGCCGGTGCCCCGGGAAAATGCAAGACCCTACAGCCCAGGGCACTAGCCAGGAGGAACTGATTCCTGTATGTGCCAAAGCCCCACACAGCGCTGGCACAGGGCAGCCTTTCCGCCCGTCAGCTAATCTCTGGAGTGGTGGCAGCAGAGGAGAGAGTGATTTCCAGCCTGTTTGTACCCTGACACTGCAGGCTCCGCAGCAGCCTCCCCCACCCTTAGCGGCCTCTTCACTTCTCTCTGCCCACTGGGTCTTGCTCCCAGGGCTGCTCCGTCCCCTAGGCACCCTCCCCTGCTGAACCACCTCTCTGGCTCTGTTTGCTGAAGCCCCTGCAGTCAGGTTCCCTGGGCCCTGGTGCACAGTGCATCCTTAGGGCTTAACCCCTTCCTACCCATGCTGTAGCTGGGGGACAGGAAGCCACTGGGTTATGTCAATGGCCAGCAGTAGCCTGGAGGTGTTAGCTGCCTTTCAACACTGTGGGGGCAGGAAGGGACAAGCTGCTTCCAGCCATAGGGGAGTGGGCAGGGGGGCGGAGGAGGGAAGAGATGAGCTCCTTAAAGACATGAGCCATATCATTCCTCCCTCCACCCCCTCCTCCCCTGCGTCTGGAAGCAGCTCCCGTCCCTTCGTTCTTGCACAGTGCCAAAAGACTGCTGCTAGCCACAGTCTGCTGTGAACCCTGGCAGAAATCTGGGGATGGGGCATGTGACCCTGCGTTCCCCACACACACACCCCATGTGTTACCTTGGGAAGATGTGGCGCCAGGTACCAGGTGAGGTGGGCCCATCCTGAGGGCTCAGCCAGGCCTGGAGGGCAGAGAGCACCAAGCAGGGAGGGTCAGGTCAGTCCGTCACCTGCCCTGGGTGAGAAAGGGGTGTGTGTGTGTGTGTGTGTGACACCTCTCCCCATGTGAACACTAAAGCCTTAAAGATAAGAAGGCAAATAAATATAATCCAACAACGCAATATTTATTTTTAACAAAGGCTTAGTCAACTTGACGTTAATTTGAACGTTTGTACTGCATAGTTCTGATTGATTGCTGTTGAACTTGCTTAAATACGAGTAATTTTATGGCGTGTCCCATATTCAGCATAGGGAAATATGGTCACCCTAGGGTTGTTTGAAGGCCAGAAGAGAGGGTTTAGGAAAAGTCTGTTTCAGGATGGGGGTCCCCATCGAGTATGGGTTGTATTGTTTCATGATACCCCATATAGCTTCCAGTGTGGGATGGTAGGTGACAAATAGGGCTGTGGAGTCAAAGGGGGTTTTACTGCTGTATTGAAGCAGATTCTCTCAGGGTATTTGGCAGGCCCGTTCCATGATGCGATCTACTTCTCTGGTGGAGTGTCCTTGTTGGTGAATACAGTTTTGGGTGTATTAAGGTGTATATCCTGGACTCTCTCTTCAGATATTCTGTGGTATCTGAGTGCCTGGGTGAAGATAACAGATTTCTTGGTGTGTTTTGAAGTGGTTACTGGATGTACCACCAGGGCTTTGGAGCTGTGCTCCAGCTCCAGGCAAAAACCTGCAGCTCCACTGCTCCGGATCTGCTCTGGGCTCCAGCTCCGGGCTCCACTCCAAAGCCCTGTCTACCACACCTACTTTCATAGATCTAGCAAACACTTAAAGAAACAATTTCTCAATTGGTGTCTTCCTTGTAAGGTTGATGAACTTAAATGCTGTAATTTCAAAATTAGGGCTGTTGATTAATCGCAGTTAACTCGCAATTAACGCAAAAAAAAATGGCTATTAATTTTTCAATCATGATTAATTGCAGTTTTAATCGCACTGTTAAATAATAAAATAGCAATTGAAATTTATTAAATATTTTGGATGTTTTTCTACATTTTCATATATATTCCGTGTTGTAATTGAAATCAAAGTGTATATTTTTTATTATAAATATTTGCACTGTAAAAATGATAAACAAAAGAAATAGTATTTTTCAGTTCCTCATACAAGTAGTGTAGTGCAATTTTTGTCCTGAAAGTGCAACTTACAAATGTAGATTTTTTTTTTTGTTACATAACTGCACTCAAAAACAAAACAATGTAAAATTTCAGAGCCTACAAGTCCATTCAGTCCTACTTTTTGTTCAGCCAATCACTCAGACAAACAAGTTTGTTTACTTTTACAGGAGATAATGCTGCTGCGTCCTTAATTACAATGTCACCAGAAAATGAGAACAGGCATTTGCATGGCACTTTTGTAGCCGTCATTGCAAGATATTTGTGCCAGATATGCTAAACATTCGTATGCCCCTTCGTGCTTCGGCCACCATTCCAGAGGACATGCTTCCATGCCGATGATGCTTGTTTAAAAAAAAAATGTGTTAATTAAATTTTTGACTGAACTCCTTGGGGGAGAATTGTATGTCCCCAGCTCCGTTTTACCTGCATTCTACCATATATTTCATGTTATAGCAGTTTCGGATGATGACACAGCACATGTTGTTCATTTTAAGAAAACTTTCACTGCAGATTTGACAAAACGCAAAGATGGTACCAATGTGAGATTTCTAAAAATACCTACAGCACTCAACCCAAAGTTTAAGAATCTGAAGTACCTTCCAAAATCTGAGAGGAACGAGGTGTGGCACATGCTTCCAGAAGTCTTAAAAGAGCAACACTCCAATGCAGAAACTACAGAACCCAAGCCACCAAAAAAGAAAATCAACCTTCTGCTGCCGGCATCTGACTCAGATAATGAAAATGAACATGCGTTGGTCTGCACTGCTTTGGATTGTTGTTGAGCAGAACCTGTCGTCAGCATGGACGCATGTCCCCTGGAATTGTTTGAAACATGAAGGAACATATGAATCTTTAGCGCATCTGGCGCATAAATATCTTGCGATGCCGGCTACAACAGTGCCACGAGAATGCCTGTTCTCACTTTCAGGTGACATTGTAAACAAGAAGTGGGCAATATTATCTCCTGCAAATTTAAACAAACTTGTTTGTCTGAGCAATTGGCTGAATAAGAAGTAGGACTGAGCGGACTTGCAGGCTCTAAAATTTTAAGTTTTATTTTTGAATGCAGTTTTTTTTAATATAATTCTACTTTGGAAGTTCAACTTTCATGATAAAGAGATTGCCCTACAGTACTTGCATTAGGTGAATTGAAATACTATTTCTTTTGTTTTTTTTTACAGTGCAAATACTTGTAATCGAAAATAAATATAAAGTGAGCACTGTACACTTCGTATTTTGTGTTGTAATTGAAATCAATATTTGAAAATGTAGAATACATCCAAAAATAAATGCTATTCTGTTGTTGTTTAAAAGTGCAATTAATCATGATTCGTTTTTTTAATTGCTTGACAGCCCTATTCAAGATGTATCCTAACAACAACAGTCTTATTACCTATTTTTTATTAGCAAACAAAACTCTACATGTCATCCTCAACACAATATACATTGGCAAAGAGTCCTGTGGCACCTTATAAACTAATAGACATATTGAAGCATAAGCTTTCGTGGGTGAATATCCTTCGATGCGACGAAGTGGGTATTCACCCACGAAAGCTTATGCTCCAATATGTCTGTTAGTCTATAAGGTGCTACAGGACTCTTTGCTGCTTTTACAGATCCAGAGTAACACGGCTACCCCTTTTGATACTTGACAATATACATTCTGCGCCAACACACAGGATCTTTCAGTCCAAATGTACAAATTTTAATGAAAAATGTGTTTCCCAGGATTATGGTTAAGTTTTCAATGTGATTTATTTTGGGTTTCTAATCTTGTGAAAACAGATAATTGTAAAATCATTGCACGAAGCTAGTTAGAAATTCAGTTTCAATAGCTGAGGAGAATGACTCCACCTTCCTTTGCTCTTAGGTTAGTGCCAACGGAAATGTATTGCGCAGTGAGATAGTTGGATCCATTAAAATGAGGGTCTTTCTCTCAGGAATGCCAGAGCTTCGCCTCGGTTTAAATGATAAAGTACTCTTTGATAATACAGGACGTGAGTATGTATACAGCATTTCTAAAAACATACAAAGGTATTCCCTGGTTTCTTTGTCTTTGGGGCAATGCAGCACGTCAGTTCAGATAACAGGAGTTATTCTAGGACGGTGGGTCTTATAATTTCCTAGTTGGGGAGGTTGTATCACTGTATAAGAGTAATTTTAGTGTTAGCAACTCATTTAATGTTTTATCAGATGGGAGACACTCCTTAGGGGGGCAGGAAGTCTAACACATTCATTTGCTATTTGCCATGAAGACCTGGTCTTTGTTCAATTAAGAAATCCTCCATTTCTAGCCTTAATGGATACGTATAAGATGATGATTTCCATCATGCAGGTTCATATCTCTGTGAACTTCATTTTAAGGAACAATGTCTTGTTTTAGCCCAAAGTTACCTACGTTACATGCAAATTTGGTGTCCCCTCTGATTGTTAAAAATTATTTACAATTAAATTTAAAGAATAATTTTATAGCAGGAGCTATTCACACTAAAGGAATTAATCCTGCATCTTAAGTTTGCACATGAATACTTTTTAGTATTTCTCATTTTTGATCTTTGTTAGAGTCTTAAATGTGGGCATTGGCAGATTGAGGTGTGTATTCACAGCCTTTCAACAAGAGAGGAGGTAGTGGGAGGGGAGTTGAGGAGGAATTCAAATATAGTACCGTCTGTCTGTGTCAGGATAGATGCATTGGTTGTGAACGAAGGGCAACATCATCCTCCGTTGTGCACTTGTGAAATGTCAGAGGGAAATACCTCTTCCTTAAATTCTTTGGGACGTGTAATGCTTTTCTTTCCCTTAAGACCAGAGCTCCAATTCCAGATTTTCGATGACTGTACTGAGCAAAAAGAGCAGAATGTCATTTAAATTAGTCCACTTCAATGGGCTACTCCCAGTCTCTTTTCACTAAGATTCCTATATTCCTGAAGTTACTGTAATGAAGTTAGAAATAGCGTAGAAGTAGAATAGAACTAATGTAGGGAGTATGAGCAGCTGACTGCTCAGTTGCATTATAATCTGCTGTGATGGCCTAAGAGGTAGGCTTTTCATGTGCTACACAAATTGGGGTTTGTTTTCCTGATAGGTGGCAAAAGCAAATCAGTAGAACTAGAAGATGTAAAGTTTCACCAGTGTGTTCGTCTCTCTCGCTTTGAAAACGACAGGACAATTTCTTTCATCCCACCTGATGGAGAGTTTGAACTCATGTCATATCGTCTTAATACCCATGTAAGTCTGGCTACATGTTTTGATCTAGACTAAAACAAATTTGTGTATGAAAACATTTTAAATTGCAAGTAAAACTGTAAAAGGCCTTTCCACTTTCACTGAAAAATTAATATTTCTTTAAAAAAAAGTATGAGTTTTAGATATTATTGAGCTAGCTGTTAATAGGGACGTTCCATGCTTACCTGAAAGTAGGCTATATATGCTACTTCAAGGCACTGGGAAAAGGAGAAGCAATTACTACCTAAGTCGAGTCACTGAGTTGCCTACTGAGAGAAGGATGAGAGAGTAAACAATACATGACTGATGTGTAGTCACATTACTTAACACACTACTGGAAGGTGCTTGGATACAATAGTGATGAGTGCATTATAAGAACTAATATAGAAAGGGGAAGACCAAGGCAGTAAGATCTTTCTTTGCTACAACTACCTGAAGAAGCTGGTAACATACAGTGAGGAAGAATGAGCAGGAGAAGAAGAGAGAATTTCATTGGTTTTAAAGCCTATAGTGACATTTGTGCATTGACACATTTGGAGCAAAAACATTGTAAAGGGCCTGCCTGTCATCTTATGCTGGGCATACCTATGATGTGGGAGACTGGAAAACCTACTTCATCAGTCAGTACCCAAGAACATCCGCCATGTCTCTATATATTGAGGACCCATACTCTGTAAAACTCTGGCAAAAAACAGCAAACCCAGAACACCTTAAAAATTTGTTAGTCTCTAAGGTGCCACAAGTACTCCTTTTCTTTTCAAAAGCCTGTGGGACTTCTGACTTTTTATTGTTGGAGTACTGAATTTAAACAAATACTTTAAATCCAGAGTTATTGTCTCACAGTTTTTAGGGCTAGCATTGTTTAATAACTCAAATGCCCTGAGTTATTAAATTTGTTGGGTTAGAGTGAGAATGGTTTTCTGGTTTGGGGGGTTAATTTCTCTCAGAGAATAGGGTTAAATTAAAACCATTAGATACTCATGTAATTGAAATTATCTACTTTTTCATAATCTATAAATACTTGTCAAATTATACATATGGAATATTTTAAGGACTTCTTGACTAACGCTCAGGTCTCACCTGATCATTATTTTTGCGTATTATGTATTTGCATATTAAATGTTTTCCTGACCAGTATCTTTGGAATCTGATCTAACTCTCTTGTCTTAAAGAGCACTATAGGCTTCTCTTCATTTTTTTTTTTTTTTTTTTTTTTTTTTGCTCTGTATGGAAACGTATCATTTTCCTGACAAGGTCAAAATAAGATGTATAGTTGTTTGTTCTCCAACAGGTAAAACCACTCATCTGGATTGAGTCTGTGATTGAGAAACATTCCCACAGCCGCATAGAGTATATGATCAAGGTCAGAGATACCAAAATGCTTACGCTTAATTTCAGTCTCCTTCTACAAGGCGAACCATGTAAACGATCCTACTTTAAACATTTTGTTATATAAAGCGTACATTTGATTTCTGGAAAGCTGCTCCTGTGACAGGTTAGATCCCCTTTCTGGGATGCCACCTTATGTACTGAGGCTTCACTGAGCCCCTCCTGCTCCACCAGCCTGCATTTCCTCTCCCTGTTTTGCTGAATTAGGCTCTCCAGCCTCTTGCAGTGTACACAAACAGGTAGGGCCACAGCCAGCTGCAGACGCAGATTGAAGTCAGCTCTATGTGAGAGGATTAACCCAGCACTCGTGCATTCCCCCTTTATGGATAAACCCAAAATAATACTGTCTTGCACTGTGTAGAAAGATTTGCACAGCACAAGCTCATAAAAGTTCGCCCTCTTCCTCAACGCTGAGAGATATGCACAACTTCTTGCCCCCCAACCCCCCGTTAGAAATTGCACAAACTGGGTTTAATAATAAACAAAACAAATTCATTCACTATAAAAGGCAGATTTTAAGTGATAGCAAACAGAATGAAGCAGATTACTGAGCAAATAAAACAAAACACTCATCCTAAGCTTAAGATCTTAAAGAAACTGGTTTCAAGAAGTAATTTCTCACCCTAAATGTTGTTTTAGGCAAGTTGCAGAGTTTTTGTAGCTTAGAGTTCCAGTTATTTCTTTTACAGACTGGACCCCCATCTCAGTCTGGACTCACCCCTGTCTTTCCCCTCAGGTTAGTTCTTTTGTCCTTTCAGGTACTTTCAGCAGTCTTTCTTCTTGGGTAGGCAATGGAGGAGAGTCCAGCTTAACCTCCTCCCCAGACTTAAAAAGGATTTACCTAGAACATAAGAATATCCCTCCTGGGTCAGACCAAAGGTCCATCTAGCCCAGTATCCTGTCTTCTGACAGCGGACAGTGCCAGGTGCCCCAGAGGGAATGAACAGAATAGGTAATCATCAAGTGATCCATCCCCTGTCGCTCATTCCCAGCTTCTGGCAAACAGAGGCTAGAGACCCCATCCCTGCCCATCCTGGCTAATAGCCATTGATGGACCTATCCTAAGGCAGGAAACCTTTGTTTGATCCCCATCCCCCTACAGAGGAAAAGTACCAGCAGTGTCCAAGGTGGTATTTTGCATCAGGTGACGTTATCATCTGACCTTGTAGTGTCAATGCAGCATCCCAGGACATTCCTTAGGAAGGTGGGAGATTAGTATCTTCAGAGTTCTATTGTCCTCCTTAAATGGCTCGTTCAGGATGATTGCTTACTGTCTGGTGGGCATTTCCCCAAGTGTGTACACAGTTGTAATTGTTACATAGTCAATATTCCTAACTTCAGATACAGAAATGATACATGCATACAAATTGGATATTCACATTCAGTAAATCATAACCTTTCCAATGATATGTTACACGAGCCATCTTGCATAAAGTATATCTGTTATGCCATATTCATATCATAACCATATTTCTATGAAGAATATGGGGTGTAACATCACAGCTCCTTTCATAAATATTGATCTGTTTTTACTCAATTCAAAACATAATCAGTTGGTGTAGAGGGTGTATTCTGCCTGTAAGGCAGTATGATTTACTAACAGGTAGTGCAAGTTTTTTTAATTAAAAAAAGAAGTCTTAACATTAGTGTTAGTAAAAGAACTTTAAAGATATAAAGTCTTATAGACATGCTAAATGTATTGATAGGATCATAATGGATTATTTTCATCTTTTGTATACTTCCATTTGACAGTTAATCTAGTTCTGATCTCCGCATTACACTTTTGTGCATGGATCTTTCATAAGACTCCTGACAGAGAAGGATATTTTACAGTTCCCAGCTCTCTGAACCTGATCAAATAAGATTTTTTTAAAACCTGCAAATTGTGGTGTTTGTGGGGAGGTGGGGAAAATTACAAAAAAACCTGCATTGCTTACTTTCTCTAGGCAAAGAGTCAATTCAAGCGGAGATCAACTGCCAACAATGTGGAGATTCACATCCCAGTTCCAAATGATGCAGACTCACCAAAATTTAAAACCACTGTGGGCAGTGTCAAATGGGTTCCAGAGAACAGTGAAATTGTCTGGTCCATTAAATCATTTCCGGTAAGCTGTATTGGTGTAGTGGTATCCCCTATTGCTGCTACTGTTAAGGTAGTTTCAGAGTAGCAGCCATGTTAGTCTGTATTCGCAAAAGAAAAGGAGTACTTGTGGCACCTTAGAGAGTAACAAATTTATGTGAGCATAAGCTTTTGTGAGCTACAGCTCACTTCACTGTAGCTCACAAAAGCTTATGCTCAAATAAATTTGTTAGTCTCTAAGGTGCCACAAGTACTCCTTTTCTTTTTGTTAAGGTAGTGTGAATTTTATTAAAAGTAAATCTTCTATACATGGAATCTAGAATTTGACTAAAATTCACTCTAGGCTCAGTTCTACTGTACTGTAGGACTATTGGTACCATCTGCTTTCCCTCTCCCCTCATTGTAGGGTTGGCACTTGAGGCAACAAGTACTTACGGTGATCATTTTAAACTGGAAAAGTGAACAGTAAATTTTACTGTTTTTTCTAAATTAGTAACTTAATGCTCGGTTTTAGCCTTTAGAAAAGGGCTAAATGACTGCATTTTCATAGTTTTGAGCTGGTATGAGACCTTTGCCACTCAGAAGCACTTTGGTTTTTAAAGGATATTTTCTGGTAGAATGATTTGTTTGCCTTCCTCTTTGGATAGGGGGGAAAGGAGTATCTGATGCGGGCTCACTTTGGGCTTCCAAGTGTTGAAGCTGAAGATAAAGAAGGAAAACCTCCCATCAGTGTCAAGTTTGAAATTCCATATTTCACCACTTCGGGAATACAGGTTAATAAGACTAAAAAATTAATTTGTGAATAGAATTTTTGTTCATTTAGCTGCTGGATAATGCTCTTTGTGTGTAACTGAACCAAAAGGTGATGGTGTGATTATATTATGGTTTAATAATGGTACAGAATGTGGCTTGTCACTTTAAATTCAACTACATAGAAGTACAAATCTGTTTGGACAATGTGAATGATCTTTTCAGTCCAAGTTTTAAAAAACTTATAATAGTTGTTTGAAGCTAATCACAATTAACTTCCTCCTGACTAAGGGTGTGTACTCCATTTTTCTACTACTAAGCCAAAATAGATAAAAATGTTTGAAGGAGGCTGCAACTAAAAGAGCTCAGTTTTGGGTTTTATTATCCCCAAAGCAAGCAAGAGCTTCTGAAAATGGAATATTTATTTAGTTAAATCATAGGATTAGGATTTGTCCTGTTGGTGCATTAAATATTTTGAACCTCCAGAAACTGTGTGTAAGTTGAGGACTTAGTATCCTTGTTCATCATAATTCTAAGATTTTTGTGCAAAACTTCTGCCTTCTTTTGTAAAAACAGTAAAAGGACTATTGGAATTGTATTGCAAGATCAGTCTAATGATCCATCTAGTACAATACATTGTTTCTGATAACGGCTAGTCCCACATGCTTCAGGGAATGAGGAAAAAAAATCCTCTAATGGATAACTATGGAATAACCTATACGAAACAGAAGTTTCTTCCCAACAGTTTCAGTTGAAGCTTTATGAACTGAACCATGAGAATTTATATTATTTTTTAAAATACATCCATCTAATGTAACTGGGTGCTTTTATTATCCTTCTGCATGTTTAATCTTTTCTTAATCTTACCTAGCTTTTGTATGGATTGCATAAAAAAAGCTTTTTCCTCTTTACAAATTTCCAACAGATTTTTTTAGTTGAGTTTAATATCTCCCTTTCTCTTAAGAAGTAGCACAAAGTGCTTTTTACACTTCATATTTTGTATACCTCTTTCATATCCCCCATCATTTTGTCTCCCCCCTGAATATTCTTTCTCTAATGTCTCATATGGAAGCATTCCATTCTTTAATTTTTCCCCCTGACTCTTGATACCTCCTATTTTGCTATATCTTTTTGAGATGAGGTGATCAGACTGTGCACATTATTCCAGGTGAGTTACCAGTTATTTACATGTTGGCAATGATATTTTTTAAACACATCCCAGCATTCTACTCACTCTGTTTTGACCGCTGCTGCACATTGAACTGTTCATAATGGTGTTCTAGGCTTTTTGCCTAAACATATCTTCCATTAAGGGTTGCTAGGCTGAAGTAGAAAAGTAATTTAATGTGTTTTCTTTTCAGGTCCGCTACTTAAAGATAATTGAGAAGAGCGGCTATCAGGCTTTGCCATGGGTTCGCTATATCACCCAAAATGGAGGTAAATAGCAAAGCTATAGATTGTAGATGCTGAAGTTGCCCATGTAGTTTTCCTATTAACACACTTTTCTCTTTCTTGGATGTTCCAAGATAATTTACCTGCATGATTCCACTAGACTTCTCATATTCTTTAATAATGTGCAGTATCGCTACAAATTATATTCATAAACATATTCCTCTCTCACTCACCCTGCTATTAGGAAAGTGCCACTGTTATGACATTATAGTTAGGCTTGGGTTGAATATTTTGCACCTAAAGTAGAGATTCAACCCCTGTAGCCATATACACTTTAAGAAATACACACAAAGAAGACTGTCAGAGTGACGCTTAGTCATGGAATCTATTAAGCATTTGGAAGGTCCAGTTGTGTGAACAGAAATTCTTATTACCTGGAGTGTTAACTCTAATGAGATAACATTTCCTTTTAATTGGTTATTGAGCATGAGCATGTAAACAGCTAGTGGTGTTCTAAGATGATCCTTTATACAGATCTCCTTTTTATTTGAGTAGTCTTTGCTTTAATTTGGCATTGGTGTATCATAAATATTTCTGCTTTGATATTGCTACTCTTTTGTATTAATAAAATAAGATGAACTAATTTAACTGACTCTTCTGAATTTATTTTTCTCTTGCAGATTATCAGCTCCGAACACAATAGTACTTTTTCCAACCAGAACAGATGACAAATCTTCAGGTCTAGAATTTGTTTGTAGAAAACTTTGTGGCAGTAAAGGCTGTGAACATTGTCTCCAGGGTATTATATCAGCAAACTTGAACTGAGGAGAAGAGAGATTCTGTTTGTTTGTTTTTTGTTATTGTGTTCAACACTAAGTGTTTGGACTATTAGTGCAGGTTGTATGGATGTCTAATTCTTAAAGCATGTTACTACTTCTGCTAAATGCTGATCATATTAGGAGTAGCAGTTATTTTGAGAAGCCAGGACTGCCTTGCTAGTCATACTTAAAAGTTCCATATTTTAAAAGTGTGTAAATACCATCTTTAAAGCCAGTGGAAACATTATTTAAAAACTAGAGAGGTCATGGTGCAACTGAAGTGGCTGTTAAGCATTCTTAGTTGTAAATAACCATGGGCCTTTATTTTACACTGAAAATACCTGACAGTTTTGAGGCTTATTTCTTGGCTTGCAAAGGAATTATTAAAGGTAATGATGAGTCAAGAAAGGTTAGGTTCTAGGTTCAAAATAAAAGTTGGTTTTATTGACACAGTTCAGCCCATTTAATATCTGTCAAACCTTAAGATTTTGGGGGTGGTGTTTGTAAGCATAAATTTGATAAAAATACAGGTTCATAAACTACTATATTAACTTGAGGGAGAAGAGACGTCAAGAATAATGCCTATGGTCTCTGTGGAATATCGTGGTCAATGCTTGTTCAAATTATGGAGCCAAGATGCAAAGCTGAGAAGTCCAATCATATAAAACTTGCTTGGTTTTGATTTTTCTAATTGCAAAAGAAATTTAAAAATTAAAGGTCTCAACTTGTAAATATGAAACTTCAGATTAACCATATTGGGTTTTAAATGTTTAAAACAAAATTCAGCAGATGGAATATGTTTTAGTAATAAATAATCGTACTTCAGGCACTTCCTGATAATTGATTGCTGTCATTAGAGGGGGTGGTAGATAAAAGAATAAGAGATTACATATCTGTCATCCAGGTTAGATTTAGGTAAATTCTTCTCTTCAATTTTCAAGAATTTACATTTTCTTCAGCTTCTCCTGAAAGGCTACTTTCTTTGCCAGTCTCTTCCACTTGTAAACGGTTGCCCAGTTCATTATAAACTTTCTGGCAGAAATCATAACAGTTCAGAGTGTTACACTTCCATGTGTTAGAACTTGGTTTTTTTACACTTTTTCTTGAGGATGCTGCAAACACATAACTATACATAGTTGCATCAGTTTCAGAAAATGTTAACAGCGGTTATATCAGTGTTTTCTTTTTAAAAGACTAAACTTTTATTTTTAGTGTGAATGTATTGCTTAACAACAGTGAAGACTGAAAATCGCTGTCCACAACTGATGCAGCACAGATAATTGGGGTGCAAGCTTTCCCACTCCTATGTTGCCATGTTAAAGTGCCTGAGCCCTGCCAGAGAGGGGATAGGTCACTGTGCCTGTTTGTTCCTTGTAGATTTGTGGACTATGTGTGTGTGTATGGATTATTATATAAATACTCACAAAATTCCCCTGAACAATTTAGCTTTGATATTAGGAGGAGGATTTGTTTCAGAAAGGACTAATTCTGCTCAAGATTGTAATAGCATTGTTGTTAAAGCATCTGGAAGATCACATTCTTGTAGCTTGATAATTAGACAATGTTAAATGTGGATGCATGTAGTTTTCTGGAGTAAGGTTACTGGATCTTATTACCCAACAAACTGTTAAAACAAATTAAATCCTCTTACACCAGATTTTGGTTTACTACTGTCATTCTTGGTGGAAATTTTAATCTTGAGACCAAACTGACCATTTTACAAGTTTAATATAATGTGCTTAGCTAACCTGTTACATAACCCATCAGATGTTGTCTTCAGTCTACATTGTTTATGCAGTACTTTTAATTATTTGCTTGTTAAATATGGCAGGTGTTATAGTTTTGATTTTCCCTGTTGAAGCATGTACCTTACAACCAGAACAGTGTTTTACTCGCTCTTTGCAGCTGCTGAAGTTTGATTATATTGGAGTGGCCATAGGCAGCAAAGAACAAGGAATCTTTCTTGCAGCATTAAACTCCATTGTCCATTCTTCACTATAAAGTAAAGGGTCAATCTGCCTGTGGATTAAAGTTCCTCCAGTTAACAGATTCTAAACTCAAGGAGCATGTTTTATAAATTCTAAAAGTATTAATTTAAGATGCCTGATTTACTTACTATCATACTGTGTAAGAGAATTGTCAACATTAAATATTTTGCAGTAGGCAAGTCCAATTAACGACATGTGCGTATTTATCAAACTGCACAAATTATGGTAGAAAGACCTTCACAGTTGTTTGTCATTCACATTACCAGATACTTCAGAAAAGGCCAATTTAATCCAACAGTTGCCCAAATGTTCTGTAGCTACATACTATATGGATGTAAGGCAGAAATAAGAGCTGTGACATTAGTCTAATGCTGGTCTTTGTTTAGAGACTATTCCTATATTCTTCTTCCTTTGGCTAAATATTAAATTTGTTCCTTTACAATTTGCAGTGGCTGTCTTCATTTTGCATTAGTAATTTATCACCTGGCTGGCTGGCTTCTGTAACTTTAGTTTGGCAATCTGCAACTGTGAATTGAGTAATGTTGCTCTCCTTGTAGACAATTTTTTTAAATAAGATGTTAACCACTTACCTCATTATAAAATGAGCAGGAAAAGATATATATGTATATATTCACCTAGGTTTCCAAGTCAATGTGGTTTCATAGACCCTTAAATTAGTTAGGAATTGGCACATTCTGGCTATCATAAGTAGCTGGGAATTCAGCAGCATAAACCAGGAAGGCTCTAGTTCCTTATTGCTTACTGTGGGAACACTGAAAGGGTAACATCTTACAATCACTTTGTTCTGAAATGTGCACATCTAATTTTAATAGCACCCTGGCACATTTGAGAACGTTCCTGCAAAAATGCTGATTTGTAGGACCAAAAACAAGAGGCGGTGGGTGGGTGGGTACAGTTTACTTTTATAGGCTTGTTAATTTGAAACAGTGCTCAAGCACATACAGACTTTTATTAATAACCTGTCTGCCCTTATGTTGTAACACCCCTTTTTCAAGCCCAATAATAGTTGAATGCAAGTGCTACATGAATTCTTACTACCAAAAAACCTGCTGAGAATTTATTCCTTTAATTTTACCATAAGTAGTGCTTATTATTACATTAGTAGTTCCTTTGAAGATAAACTACAGTCTGAGAAAAAGTGTGTGTTAACTTTTTGGTATTTAAACTATCTTTAGGTTTAATCTGAACTAACTAATTCAGGTTTAGTTAAACTAACCAGGGTGGGGAAAAAATCAACCTCCTTTTTACTTCTGATAAAGGGGCCCAAGGCCCCTTTGTGTTCTCCACGCCAACTCATTTACTTCCATTGCAGACTTAGCAGATCCCACTGGAAATTGCCCTCTGCCCTGTGTGTTCATGTTCTCTCTCCCCTCTTCCCCCTGCCAAGGGAGACTGCTCCTGCCGCATTACCCAACTCCTTCTTCTAATGGGCATTATCTCATCCCCAGTGCCCACTCCTACCTACACAACTGCTCCCTAATATACTGGCCCCTTCTGCGACACTGAAGGCCAGCAGTATGGGCAGTGGAAGGAAAATACAGCTGGGCTGGAGCCAGTTCCCTCTGGCTCAGAAAGGAGAGGAACACTAACACACCTGCTTGGGTCACACCTTCTTCCCCACCCTGCAACCCTCTCACTGCTAACTTTCCCCAGTACCGCACAAAGCAGAGGGAGAGAAGAGCAGGTAGGAATTACCTCACCTTCTGTTCTAAGCTGGCTCCACATGTCCCCAGCAGCTGTTGCTTCCCAAAGGCCTGCAGCTCAGATTTCCAACAGCAGCATCTAGTAGCTGAAGCCAGAACTGAAATACAGTAGAACCTCAGAATTACAACTGACCGGTCAACTGCAGCCCTCATTTGGAACTGGAAGTACACAATCAGGCAGCAGCAGAGACAAAGAAACCAAAACACAAATACAGCACAGTATTGTGTTAAAAGTGAACTACTAGGGAAAGTTGCTGTGCTTGTTTCACTTAAGATTGTTAAAAGCAGCATTTTTCTTCTACATAGTAAAGTTTCAAAGCTGTATTAAGTCAATATTCAGTTGTAAACTTTTGAAAAAAAAAACTAATGTTTTGGTCAGAACATTTTGGAGTTACGAACAACCTCCATTCCCAAGGTGTTCATAAGAGGTTCTACTGTAACAGGAAATCCTGACTTGCCAGGAGCTTCATGTGAGAAGTAAAAATAACCTAAAAATCATAGAACTTATGCATTTGATGAAGTGAGCTGTAGCTCACGAAAGTTTATGCTCAAACAAATGTTAGTCTCTAAGGTGCCACAAGTACTCCTTTTCTTTTTATGAATATGTAGTGAGTGAGCAACTGTATTAGACAAGTCGCTGTTCACAGCAGTGCCTATTTGCTGTGAGGTCCATACAACATTTTGTGCTTTCATAATTTGTAGCCCTCAGAATTTTAATATTAATGACCTGGCCTTTTCAGCTATGAACTATGGAAGTCTTGTCTCCATTTAAAAGAGCAGGAAGCAGAGGTACTGAAAGGTGATGGCACTCTAGAACCTGCTTTGCAATGAGAGCAATTTGTTCCTTTCAAGGAGCATATAGGGGCATTCTTACTGTTGATTACTCTTCATATCGTGAAAATTCCAAACATGCATATTCACAGTGGAGGTTCCAGGTGGAAATAATCAGGCCAGATTTCCTGTCCTTCTTGGGTGACTCTCTCTGCTCAATAGAACTTAGGGCACATATTTGCATGTTCATATTCCTCCAGTTCCTAGTGCTCTCTGCAGTTCTCCTTAGAGGATAAATATTTCCAGTTTAATAGCTGGCCACGTGGTCAGTCTTCAGCATGAGGCCATTTACCAAATCCTAGCATTGTTACTTGCCTGTGTCCATTGAGGAAGGGATCAAGCTATCCAGGTATCTCAATATCTTTTTTTGTAGAACCCTCAGTCTCCCAACAGCTGGTAGCCAGGGACAGGGTACCCTTGTAGCTGCCTCAACAGGGGTTCCCCCACCCCAGAAACTTCCCCCTTTTTGTTATGGTCCAGAATACCTATCTATGGATTGCTTTAATCTCCTAGTACAGTTTTCCCTTCTTGCTGAATGCCCAACTGCCGCTAAGACCATGTACACCTTCCTCAGTCAGAAGCATGTAACACCTTCACAGATGGCATAGATTTAGCTTTTTTGACCCCTCACGCAACTAAATCTTTGGTGTTTGAAGTCTTTTCCTCTTGTTGATACATGTTTCATCCTTATTTCTCTGTCAGTTTCTCTGTTTTTGCAGGGGGCACACTTCTCCATCCATATTTTCTTTCCTCCAGCCCAGTTCTCACCCTCCTCCCCCCACAGTATTGCTATCAATAAGTGTTGTCTGCTCCCGTCTTGTCTCACTCTGCTGCCCCACTCACTCTCAAGTCTGCAGCTTCCTCTGTGGCTTGGCTCTCCGGCCATGTCACCAAAGTCCTCCCCTTCCAGGGATTTCATGGTCTTTCCAGACCTGGTGGCTGGCTGGCACCTCTAATACCCTTGCTACTCTCCCAAGGCTGGTAAAGGAGCCCACCTCCACCCTGGGTTCCATCCTAGAGACCCTATAACAAGCCACCATAATCCCTAGACAGGTCTACCTCTTGCTGTTCTTTGCCTGGGCTTCTTCCTGCATATCCAGCCTCTAACTCCACTCAGGGAGCAACTGCAGGCTTTTCCAGCAGTAGCCCCTCTTTCTGCACCCCAGCTACCGGGCTTTATACAGGCCCTGCCTGTTCCTGCACAGGTGAGCCTGTCCTTAATTAGCTACCTCCAGCTTAAATCTCCCTTGCTTGGAGCCTAATTAGCTGATTGGGCCCACCTGCCCTAATTCAGCTCTTGCAGGGCTAGTGTGAGGAGTCCACCCCATCACAGATGCCTCCACTTCATAGACAGTGAGCATGGTGAAACATTCATTTCCAATGTTTGTAATGGCTACTGAGATCTGGCTACTACCTTGTTTGATTAGCAACTGGGTCTTTCTGCTTCTCAAGATGCTTCCTCTTTGGCTGCAGGGTCCTACTAATGTCATAATAAAGTAGTCCTACATCCTGTGGCTACAATTTGTTTTATCTGGTGTCTGCCCATTAATCCACTGTCCTTGGATGGGATAGAATTACTGGTAGCTTGCATGTGGCCAGTTCTACCTGTGAATGGCACGTGCACAAAACCATACATGAGATGCTCACATGTCTGCATGTCATCTGTTCTTATTGGCCTGAATTGTTTAATTTTAAAAAATCATAAATGTTGCTCTAGCAAGCATGGTGGGCTAGACCACCTATGGTGAATGACATTTTGTGGCTTAAAAGAGTAGATCTGTGTGTAGTTGAGGTAATTAAAGCCAGATGACTTTCTGGTCAGCTTGATGGCTGTTTAGAGCTGGAGAGTTCTGTAGAATTTATAGGAAAGTAATGTGTTAGTCTCTGGCTTCCTGATTGTTCACCACTCACACCAGTCTGCAGTCAGTTTTATTCAATGATTTAACTCTACTTATTTTCTTGTGTACAATTCAGCTCTAGCCTCGGGCCCTTAGTAGGTCATTGCTTTACACCTGCTAGAATAATCATAGGCCTTTCTTGAATGTGCCCTGCTTCTTGCCAATTTACAAGCTTTAACATTTAAGATGGATGCAAACATGGCATGGTATTAGTAAGCTCCTTCCTATTCCACAGATCAGGATTTAAGATGTGAAATACTTACTAAAATTATTTTTAAAAGCTAGTTCTGCACTTTTTGAAACTGCTGGAGCCACATCTCATAATCGTGTTGTGAAGCTATTTGGTTTCTCATCTGTCTGAATAATCCCGAGACTTCCATTTTACAGAAATTATTACAAACTATGGCTGGTCTTATTCTTCACCCCGGTTTCTAGAGTCTTAGTTTAGAGTCCAAAATCCTGAAGTCTGGGGTGAGTTATGAAAGAACTGTAGGGTTGTCTTCAAGTCAGTAGTAAACAGTGCTAAACAGCCTATTTGACAGAGAGGCCTCATGTTGCTATCAAGCTGGCTGTGTTCAGGGCTAGACCTACAGATGCACTTTCTCTTGCACCTTAGTTTGGGTTTTCAAAAATTTCTAAAAAAAACATGGAAACTTTGTAAGACTCTAGAATTATGACAAGTAGAATTCTGTGCTTAACTCACTAGTCAATATAAAACTATTCCAGGCACAGCTGTCTCAAATGCTTTAAGATAAAACATGTCCCATTTCCAGAAAGTTAAGCGGTTTGATGGGGGAAAAAAAGCTCCTTCCCCTTTACTGGAAAACCATGGTAGCTGTGAGGTAGTTAATGTGTCCTGGCAGAGTTGGTGCAGGAGGTAGTATATGTACAGTAGTAGGACAACATGTCTTACCAGGCACCTCAACATTTGCACCAGTGTATTAACTTCAAATTGCCCTACCTCCTGCTTTGCAAAGGTTTGCTGTCTCCCTCAAGCAATTCCATAACCTTTCTCCTTAAGGTTCCCAGCTTACCATACTTGTGTTTGGGCTATTTAAAGTCAGTGGAAGAGGATCAGTGACATACATTTAAAGGAAGAATGTATGTTTTCTGATTTGGAAGGTTGTGGCTGTTTCAATATTGTCTTGTAGAGTTCATTAAATAGAATCTTTAACAAAAGTAAATTTCTTACCTATTAAGTCTTTGAACATGATTTCTAAATTTTATATCTTAGTCTCCACTCTGGCATGACTATACTTCCTATACCTTTACCATTCACTGATTCCCCTTACCACTGACACTCCTGCTTTTCTTGTACCTGACAGCGGTAGTACACCTAGACAATACTAGAGGTCAGCAAGAGCAAAGGAATACGATTTACCCATGTAAAATGATACAGAACTACATTGCCCCGCTAGGGGACTGTGCACACACATTATTAGATGTAAGTAGTTAAATACTTCCACAATATTAATTAATCTAATGCAGTCACTGCGGCTCTGCTGAGTATGAGGGTGTGCCCGCATGGAACTGAGTGCAAGATCTGTATTTTTAGTGGGTGTCCCTGAAGTTTTCCATTTGTAATATAGGGTATGCCTACACTGCCCCCAACCCCATGCCTTCCTCATCTAATTTATAATGAAAAAGGGGTTGTCAATCACAAGGAGCTCTCTCTTTTCCCATCAGCCCCCACAAGTAACTAAGGAACAACAATGACCTGGTCTGCATCCAGTCCTTTGTAGTCATCCAGACATAGGATGGGGGAGCAAAGGGAGAAACTAAGGGTGGGGTCTGAGAGGGGCTTAGAGGACCCACTGTCATCACAGAGCAAACTCCCAAGGGAAATATTTAATTTTAATATTTAAAAATGCTTTTCATAAAGCAAAATGTAAAAGCCACGATTCTCCTCTCGGTCCTTCTTTAGGTATTGGCTTCATTGTCACTCCCAAACCCTACCCTTGATTCTCTTAAACCACCTCAAGCTCTCCCAGCTCTTCCCATACCTTCCAACTGAGCTATAATAAAAAATAATTGAGCCACACTAGAGAAAATAACGTACTGTGTCAGCAGCAATTGCTTAAAAATATTGGAATTTTGTGTTCAGGACTGATCTTCCATTGCCACAAAGATCCGCAGAAATGGAGGCTGGCAAAGGACACAACAAAATTGGTTAGCACGTTGGAAATTCATAACAGGAGAGTTGGAAAGACTGGGGACTATTCTCTTAGAGAGATGATCAGAGGGAATATGATAGGAATATAAAATAATTAATGGTGTAAAGGTAAATCAGCCGCTTCTGCTTAACTTTTCTCACAACACAAGCACAAGGGAGCATTCAATTAAATAGAAAGGCAGTAAATTTAAAACTGGTAAAAGGAAATATTTTATTTTATACAGTGCATCACCTCTCTTCGTTATTCAATTTAAGTAGTACTGGATTTGCCAGTGAAGTTGCTGCCTGATTTGAAAAGCTGCTTTGATGGTCCTTTCATTATTCGAGCAGAGTTCCTGTACATTCTGGGCCTTTCTGATTAATTTCTGACCAATAGCAAGTGACTATCTGCCAGAATGAGTGTTTATTTTTCTAAGTGTTTAGTTATTAAAGCAAAAGCACCAAGGACAGAAGTGCTTCCAAATGTTGTGAACTTTACAATTGTTAAGGTTTCTGAGAGGTCACAAAGGTCCCAGATAACATTAGCAACTAAATGCTATGTTGTCCCTTTGCGCTATCAACAGGAAACATCTTTAACAGCACAGGAACTACAGCTTGTAATTGGCTTGGTGCAAGAACATGACAGTATTTTTCTCATCCTATCAGGAGTCAGATATTTTGGGAGCTGATATATAAAGCACACAGCACATAGTGTCTTTTGAACATTGGGACATGGTAATGTGGGAATTTAGTGGTGCTTTGCTATTTATTAAGTTGTTGTAGTTGTAGAGGGATTATTTTCTCATCATGCATTGTTCAGGCTGATATTTCCTCACAGTTCATACATATTTACGACATTTTTGTGGATATATATGTATGATTAGATATACTTAACACTGAGAGGAAGCTTTTAAAGAGACATTTTGCAAATAACTAACTACAATAATTAATTCAAATATAGAAGTCCTTAGTCATTCCTTATCAAAATGCCCATTGACTTCAAAAGTACAGAATTAAGCTCCATATAAACAAACTTCAGTAACTTTCTAGATTATAGAACTTCATATGTGTGATGGACTCAGGTACTGAGCTAGTAAGGAGAGTTATGCTGTGATCTGTATATTCAAAGGAGCAGGTCTCTGTGCTAGTCACTAATATTCAATTAGTAAACGAAAAAGTTCAGTGCAAATACAACTCACTTTAAAGCAAAGCAAATGGGTATTTACCTGGGGCAGCAAAGAGTTGAGATGGAAGAGTGAACAAAACTTACAGTTAACGTTCTGCACAGAGCCAAACCTTTGATGGATATTACAAACTTCACTTTCCCCATTTGCTAAAGTGTATTTTCCAAGGCTTCCTGATTGGATCAGTAGCAAACTTCAGCTACCTAATAAGAAAAATAATTCATACTAGCACTTAAATGGCTAAACCTTAGCTAACCAGTCAGTTCTGTCCATTCATACAGGACGTGACTCGTCTTCGATTTTGCATTCTAATCTCATAATGAAGTCAAGTCACATGGAAGGCAAGATCAGGCCCAAAGTATTGACTATGGATTCCCTTTCAGTGTGAAATGCTTTCTCCTCTGAAGTAACTATCTGAGAGCACTGGGGTGTTAAAGACATGGCTGGGTAAAAAATAGATCCTGATGAGCATGATAGAAAAAATTGTAATAGCTGGAAAGCTGTTTTTAAACTTTCCTATAAAATGATAGATCTAGTCCTACAAACCCTTCCTCAGGTGATTAGTCCCGTGGCTGCTATTTGCCTATTTTTATACCATACCTAACATCGTAGCAGCTAATCCTGAATTCTCATGTAAGTAAGGATTGCTCTGGTGTGAACGGCTTCTCAGGAGTGGGTCCCCTGAGACCAATCCATGTTTATTTTTTAAATGTCCATAATCTTTATTACAGTTTATTCATAAATAGCTGTCACTTTAATTCATAAATGTACAATATATGTTTTGAACGGCTGATGCTGTGTTCGGCAGAGCTGGATAGCAGGATTGATGGTGGGCTGTAAGATTAAGTGGCACACCACCAAGCAGGTGAAGGTGTTGTTTTGATTTTAAGCTTGTCCTCCCCTTGCAAAAACACCATGGGAGGTGATATTCACATAATTTTGCAGATTTGCTTTACCCATAGATTATGCCATCTTAACCCAGCATAATGCAGGGTGCCTGATCCCGTGCTAATGGAAAGGCAAGGTGTCTGCCTAGCCAGCACTGCCACAAAAAGTTGTGGTACTGAGTTGGTGGGGGCATAGCCAGGGTCTTACTGCTAGATCCTGTGAGCTGTGTAAACCGACTGATTCCACCTTAAATTTTACAAGCTAAATTAAATCCAAACAAATTGACTTAGGGCATTGTATCAAGCACCCAAAAGTCAGAGACATCTGAGATTTGTGGTTATCGGCATCCAAGCTGAGATCCGCAAATATGGTCCATGGATAGAAAGTAGCTATTCACAGATTTGCAAGGCTCTAGATATAAAATTTGGCTTTGCATCAATCTGTGATCCACAAATATGGTCTGCAGATATAAAATGGATATCTGCAGATTTGCAGGGTTCTAGTTATTTGCAGTGTGTTAAGGTGACCACATTTCACAGATGGAGTATTTTCAGAGAGCAAAACCCTGTTTTGCTTAAACATGCCTGTGTAATTAAATCTCTCAACCCTAGATGCTGTTCAGTATAGCTGAGTTAAGATTATAGGAAAAACATTAACATTTTGAGCTTCCTGACTTTTAAGTGCTTGATTGCACAAACTTTATGAGGCATCAGTGTTAAAATTCTTCGTGTGATGTTTTATGACAGCATGTATGAAGGATGCCAGATAAAGAGAAATTGATTGCGCTCGTTGCAAAGAATAACTGTATCTTGTCAATGTTCCACATTTCAAAACCCAAAGGGTTCATTCGCTTCACTCTTTCCTTCTCATTCTTGATTTCTGTCCCCTTCCTCCCTTCTTACTCACGTCTCCAGTTGACTTCCAGGATAAGTACCTCACTCACTGGTTTAGAAATTTTTTGTAAAAGCAACCATGCAAATTTATGAAACAAGAATAAAGCAAAAGCCACAAATTTTTCACCGTTGGCAGCACCTCCGTAGTTGATATCCAAAGGAGTTGGGTTCATGTCCTTCTCATTGAGAGCTACACAAGGAGACACGCTGAAACTGCCTGTCCCTCTCCCACACAAAAAAGGGACTAGATGCCACCACAGCTCCTTTTCTTCCTGCGCCAAACCTCATGGAGACCTTACCACAGGTCTGGGGTCTTCACTGGGTAAGGGGTGGAAACAAGGTAAACCAGGGCAGGAACAGGCAAGCTAGCGATGGGACGGGGGGCCCACACATTGTCGCCTTTTCAGCTCTGTCCCAGAAAGACAACACTGCCTTGGGCTGTATTACCATTTCCATGTAGCTGTGAGTATGTGACATCAGGGTAACAATGCTTCAGAGGAGGGAGATAATTGTATCAGAGGTGGCATGGCAGCAGAGGGCCTCCTCATGGATTGGACAGATCCCTTTGGATCCAAGCAGCTGTCTGGTGAGTCACCAGGTCTTGGGTAGGCACTGCAGCTGTCTGGGTGTGGGAGCGGAAAATTCTACCCACTCATCCACCAGGCTGATGTGTGAGGATTTCCACAAGGGGATCCTCACAGAGATCGCTTCCCCCAGCCTTTTGCCACAGGACAAGTTACTCAGTTCCCTGGCTACCAACATTACACATAGCCACCAAGGCAGGATTGTTAATGTTAGATGGTTTTTGTTTCTTATAAGCAAATTTATCAAGGCAAAAGATCAAGGGTCACATTCACCAAATCTCTGTGTTGTGCAACCTTTTATCTACTAAGGCTCCTATTGGGTGTAGTGGTGGGGCACCTCCCAGAGGAATGAAAGCACTGGCTAGTGAAGGGTGATGCTGTGATGCTAAGGCCCTCATTAGTTTCTTTGTGGCGCACTGTGTCCAATGCTGGGCACTGTCTTCCAGGAAGGAAATTATTGCCCTGGTGAGGCTACATGGAAGGGTATTTTCCTGGAAGGTCTGGAAACACCTGCCTTACAGTGAGAGATTTATGAAACTCGATCTATTCAGTTTATCCAAGCAAAGGGTAAGAGAGTGACTTGACCACTGTCTAGATGTCCCAACATGCGGAGAAGATTTCTGATGGTGGTGGGCTCTTCAGTCTAGCAGACAAAGATACAATAGATCTCCTGGCTGCAAGCTGAAGCTAGACAAATTCAGGGTAGAAATAAGGTGCCATTTTTTAACAGTGAGGGTGATTACCCATTGGAACAATTTAGCTAGGGATGTGGAGGAATTCTTCATCATTTGCGGTCTTTAAATCAAGACTATGCATCTCTTCCTAAAATATATGCTCGAGCTCAACCTGAAGTTATGAGGTATATGAAGGACTACTGGTCGGCACTGGGGGGAGAATTCTTTGGCACAGCAGGTCAGCAACAAATTTAGATTTCAAAGGGGCAGACTTTGAGAAACTAAAGGAACTAGTTAGTGAAATCAACTGGACTAAAGAGCTGAGGCATTTAAATGCTTGTATCCCAAGCAAGGAGGAAAAGATTTGTAGGGAAGGCTCCAGACCTAACTGGATGAATAACAACTTCAGAACAGATATTAGGCATAAGCAGAGAGCCTACGAGGAATGGAAGAATGCACTGATCAGCAAAGAAAGCTATATCTTGGAGGTAAAAATGTGTAGGGCTCAAGGGAGAATTGCCAAAAGTCAAGCAGACTTAGACATTGCAAAGGAAATTAAAACAAATAGAGGTTCTTTAGTCATATAAATAAAAAGAGACTAAGAAGAGAACTACATAAAAATTAAGAAACTAGTTAAACAGAAATTAAAACGAACAGTCGCAAGGGTGAAATGCCTGCAAACTACCTGGTAACTACTTAAAAACACCATAATAGTGGCTCAAATTAAATGTATACCCCAAATTTAAAAAAAAAACAGTAAGAAGACTAAAAAAATAAATGCCACCATACTAAACAGCAGAGTAAAAGAGCCAGTGTGAGGCAAAAGGCATCCTTTTAAAAATTGGAAGTCAAATCCTAGTGAGGACAACAGACAGGAGCATAAACTCTGGCAAGTCATGTGTGAAAGTATAGTACGGCAGGCCAATAAAGAATTAGAAGAGCAACTAGATAAAGACACACAAACTAACAGCAAAAATATTTGTATGTACAGCAGACTCAGGAAGCCTGCCAGTCAGTAGGGCCACTGGAAAACTGAGCTGCTAAAGGAGCACCCAAGGAAAACAAGGTAGTTGCGGAGCAGCTAAATGAATTCTTTGCATCAGTCTTCACTAAAGAGGATGTGAGGGTGATTCCCAAACCTGAGCTGTTCTTTATAGGTATCAAATCTCAGGAACTGTCCCAGCTTGAGGTGTTAATAGAGAAGGTTTTGGAATAAATTAATACATTAAACAGTAATAAGTCACCAGGACCAGCTAGTATTCACCCAAGATTCTGAAGGAACTCAAATGTGAAATTGCAGAGCTACCAACTGTAGTATGTAACCTATTGCTTAAATCAGACTTTGGACCAGATGACTGGAGGGTAGCTCATGTAATGCTGATTTTTAAAAACAGGATGCAGAGGTGATCCTGGCAATTACCGGCAGGTAAGCCTAACTTTATTACCAGGCAAGTTGGTTGAAACTATAGTAAAGGACAAATTTATCGGACACATAGATGAACACAATATCTTTGTGAAGAGTCAACACAGTTTTAGTAGAGGGAAATCATGCCTCACCAATCTATTAGAATTCTTTGAAGCGGGGGGTCAACAAGTATGTGAACAAGAGTGATCCAGTCACTGTACTATACTTGGACTTTCAGAAAGCCTTTGAAAAAGTCCCACATGAAAGGCACTTAAGAAAACTAAGCAGTCATGGGATAAGAGGGAAGGTCCTCTCATGGATCAGTAACTGGTTAAAAGATAGGAAAGAAAGGGTAGGAATAAATTATCAGTTTTTCACCGTAAAGAGAGCTAAATAGCAGGGTCCCCTGAGGCTCTGTACAGGGACCAGTGTTGTTCAACATATTCGTAAACGATCTGGAAAAGGGGGTTAACAGTGAGGTGGCAAAATTAGCAGATGGTACAAAATTAGTCAAGATAGCAAGTTCAAAGCTGACTGTGAGAGTTACAAAAGGATCTCACAAAACTGGATGACTGGGCAACAAAACGGCAGCTGAAAGTCAACGCTGATAAGTGCAAAGTAATACACATTGGAAAACACAGTCCCAACTATACATACGAAATTATGGATTGTGTGTATGTGTGACTACAATAGCTATTACCACCCAAGAAAAAGATCTTGGCGTTATAATGGATAGGGCCTGAAAACATCTGCTGCTGTGGCAGTCAACCCCATGCTTTGGATGTCCCTAAACCTTCAGCTGCCAGAAGCTGGGACTGGACAACAAGATAAATCAATTGAAATTGTCCTGTCAGTTAATTCCCTCTGAAGCCTCTAACACTAGACACTGTCATAAATAGGATACCGGACTAGATGGATCATGGTACCACATGGGAAAATATTAATTAAGCTACAGAAGATAGGGATTAGCACAGATATTGTAAAGTGGGTAAGGCATTGGCTAAAGTGGAGCAATGATGGGTTGTGCCAAAGAACTATCAGGCTGGAGGGAAATTACTAGTGAGTTCCTCAAGGATCTGTTTTTGTAATAGCTCTTATTAAATATTTTAATTAATGGCATAAAAAGTAGGAGTGTGCTAATGAAATTTGATGGTGACACAAGTTGGGGGGCATTGTAAATACCAAGGAGGATCAAAATATTATACAGGAAGAATTAGGATGATGTAAGCAATAGAAATGGGATTAAATTTAATAGTACAATGTGCAAGGTCATGCTCTTAGGGACTAAGATCTGTGTGTTTTAGTCAATCATAGGATGACTATGAGCCATCACTATGATGAAGCCATAAAAAAGGCAAATGCAAGCCTAGTATGTATCAGGCAAAGTATTTAATGTAGAGATAGGGACGTATTCATGCCATCATACAGGGTAGTAGTAAGACATCCTCTGGAATACTTTGTACAATTCTGGTCACCCCACATCCAAGAAAAATGAAATCAAACTGGAGCAGGTGCAGAGAAAGGCTACTAGGATGATCAGAGGAATGGAGAGCCCATCTTACAAGAGAAGATTAAAAGAGCTTGACTCTTTTAGCTTAGTAAAACAAGGCTCAGAGGGGCTATGATTGCTCTTTATAAATACATCAGGGAAGGAAAACAGCTATTTAAACTAAAGGATAATGTTGGCATAAGAACAAATGGGTATAAACCGGCCATGAATAAATTTAACCTGGAAATTAAAAGGCTTCCAACCATCGGAACAATGAAGTTCCAAAACAGCATTCTAGTAGGAATACTGGGGGGAAACAACCTTACTAGATTTAAAATGGAGTTTGATAAATTTGTGAACAAGATTATATTATGAAGTTGCCTGTGATAGCTGAGTACTGGACTGATGACCAAGATGGTCCATTCCCATAGGCATCAACTTTCCCCGGCGCCGGTGGGTGCTTGCACCCCCACACCCCTGCCCCTGCCCCAACTCCACCCCTTCCCTGCCACATTCCAACCCCTTCCCCAAAGTCCCCACCCCAACTCCGCCCCCTCCCTGCCCCTATTGGACCCCTCCCCAGATGCCAGCCCCAGCACTGCCTCTTCCCCGAGTGTGCTGCGTTCCCCCTCCCTCCCAGCTGTTTTGCGGCAGCAAGCACTGGGGAGCGGGGGGGAATGCAGGATGCGGCGTGCTCAGGGGAGGAGGCGGAGCGGAGGCCCAGGTGAGCTGGGGTGGGGGTGGGGGGCGGAGCAGGGAGCTGCCAGTGGGTGCAGAGCACCCACCAATTTTTCCCCATGGGTGCCCCAGCCCCGGAGCACCCATGCAGTCGGTGCCTATGTCCCTTCCAGTCTTATGTCCTATATTCCTATGTTAGGCAGGATGTCGGACTAGATGATCAGAGTGGGCCTTTCTGGTCTTAGAATCTCTGAACAATCCATCCTAAACATTTCTTTTTCTT
This sequence comes from Chelonia mydas, assembly GCF_015237465.2. Lineage (NCBI taxonomy): Eukaryota > Metazoa > Chordata > Testudines > Cheloniidae > Chelonia > Chelonia mydas. Next base: position 16,215,859 of record NC_057858.1, on the reverse strand, counting down.
TCAGTGACCACTAGATTAAGTTATCTCCCCTTGATACAAGCAAAGCTCCTTGAGACACATCTGAAGCTTCCTGCGGTGTCCTGGGGCATCCACAGCAAACCATCTAGAAGACAGTCAGTGAGGGCAGAGCTGAGCCCGAAAACTAGAAGTGAACAAGCAATTCACAAAGAGGGACAGTGCCAGCTTTATTTCTCTCACCAAGAAACAAATGCAGCAAGAATAGCATCTGCTCAGAGAAAAATTCTCAGCTAGACTTCCTGCTTGAGCCAAGAGTTGAGCAGAAGGGAGGATGATGCAAAGAAGGTGTTAGGTGGGAGAGATGATGTGTCTGTGCTTGTACCAGGCCTCTGTATTTGCAGCACAATTGGTCAAATGGGGAAATCTTCTGCCGCACAACAGCACTTGGGACAAACAGTCCTGCTGAGTAAGTGGGGCAGTTCCTGGAAATGCCTAAATTGTGTTTCTACCTGTTGCTGGAAATATTTCCTCCCTTTCCTTTTTGGCAGAGGACTCTAGCACACGTATGCTCATCTGGACTTCTGCTGCACATAAACCTGCTTTGTCAGAGACAGCAACAAGCCAGAGAATCACAGCACAATATTGTAGAATATCTGTTTTTTTGTGGTTATAATTCTTTCCCCTTACAGAAGTATTTAGAGGTAATATAATTATCCCTGTAGGATAGCAGTTGTCAATAGTGCCTTTTTCCTGAGGCTCTCTAAGCACTTAGCAGCCATTTGGTAATTACATACCTGGGAGAAAGGTTAGTGGTGGTATTATCATTGAGCAGATAAGGAACCGTAGATATTGGAGGGAGGAGAAGTGATTTGCCAAGGCCACATAATGAGTTAGTGGTGCAGCAGGGACCAGCTCCAGGAATCCTGGCTTCCTTGCTCTAACTCACTAGGCTCATCTTTCTTCCAGAAGCTGAGTGGCCCAGACAAGAGGTTCCAGGCTGGAATTCCTTGTAACTTTCCCAGTTTAAAAATATTTACTCACAAAGACTGAACTAGAATCAGGGAAGAAGAGGAATAATTGAGTATGAAGAAGTTTAATAGTCTAAGTCTTGGCACCTCCCCACAAAAGATATAGCAAGGTGAGACGTATAGGCACTGAGGGGTGTCACCCACCTTTTGATGGTATTTCAGCTCTTGGCCCCTCACCATATGTCTGAGCTGTCTCATGAAGAACAGGAGAGTAGTGAGCCTTGCAGGGCTTGCAAGGATAGGGGTGCAGATGAGACAGAGCAAGTACCCATCATCCCTGGTTAGATTCTGTCTCACAGAACTTGCACAGGTTTCAGAGTAGCAGCCGTGTTAGTCTGTATCCGCAAAAAGAAAAGGAGTACTTGTGTCACCTTAGAGACTAACCAATTTATTTGAGCATAAGCTTTCGTGAGCTACAGCTCACTTCATCGGATGCATGCAGTAGAAAATACAGTGGGGAGATTTTATATACACAGAGAACATGAAACAATGGGTGTTACCATACACACTGTAAAGAGAGTGATCAGGTAAGGTGAGCTATTACCAGCGGGGGGGGGGGGGGGGGGGCAAGGGAGACCTTTTGTAGTGATAATCAAGGTGGGCCATTTCCAGCAATTGACAGTGTGAGGAATGGGGGCAGGAGGGGGGGAATAAACATGGGGAAATAGTTTTACTTTGTGTAATGACCCATCCACTCCCAGTCTTTATTCAAGCCTAAGTTAATTGTGTCCAGTTTGCAAATTAATTCCAATTCAGCAGTCTCTCTTTGGAGTCTGTTTTTGAAGTTTTTTTGTTGAAGAATTGCCACTTTTAGGTCTGTAATCGAGTGACCAAAGAGATTAAAGTGTTCTCCGACTGGTTTTTGAATGTTATAATTCTTGATGTCTGATTTGTGTCCATTTATTCTTTTACATAGAGACTGTCCAGTTTGACCAATGTACATGGCAGAGGGGCATTGCTGGCATATGATGGCATATATCACATTGGTAGATGTGCAAGTGAACGAGCCTCTGATAGTGTGGCTGATGTGATTAGGCCCTATGATGGTGTCCCCTGAATAGATATGTGGACACAGTTGGCAACGGGCTTTGTTGCAAGGATAGGTTCCTGGGTTAGCGGTTCTGTTGGGTGGTGTGTGGTTGCTGGTAGAATATTTGTTTCAGGTTGGGGGGCTGTCTGTAGGCAAGGACTGGCCTGTCTCCCAAGATCTGTGAGAGTGATGGGTCGTCCTTCAGGATAGGTTGTAGATCCTTGATGATGCGTTGAGGAGGTTTTAGTTGGAGGCTGAAGGTGATGGCTAGTGGCGTTCTGTTATTTTCTTTGTTGGGCCTGTCCTGTAGTAGGTGACTTCTGGGTACTCTTCTGGCTCTGTCAATCTGTTTCTTCACTTCAGCAGGTGGGAATTGTAGTTGTAAGAATGCTTGATAGAGATCTTGTAGGTGTCTGTCTCTGTCTGAGGGGTTGGAGCAAATGCAGTTGTATCGTAGAGCTTGGCTGTAGACAATGGATCGTGTGGTGTGGTCTGGATGAAAGCTGGAGGCATGTAGGTAAGCACAGCGGTCAGTAGGTTTCCGGTATAGGGTGGTGTTTATGTGATCATCGCTTATTAGCACCGTAGTGTCCTGGAAGTGGATCTCTTTTGTGGACTGGTCCAGGCTGAGGTTGATGGTGGGATGGAAATTGTTGAAATCATGGTGGAATTCCTCAAGGGCTTCTTTTCCATGGGTCCAGATGATGATGACGTCATCAGTGTAGCGCAAGTAGAGTAGGGGCGTTAGGGGACGAGAGCTGAGGAAGCGTTGTTCTAAGTCAGCCATAAAAATGTTGGCATACTGTGGGGCCATGCGGGTACTCATAGCAGTGCCACTGATTTGAAGGTATACATTGTCCCCAAATGTGAAATAGTTATCGGTGAGGACAAAGTCACAAAGTTCAGCCACTAGGTTTGCCGTGACATTATTGTGGCTATTGTTCCTGACGGCTTGTAGTCCATCTTTGTGTGGAATGTTGGTGTAGAGGGCTTCTACATCCATAGCGGCTAGGATGGTGTTTTCAGGAAGATCACTGATGGATTGTAGTTTTGTCAAGAAGTCAGTGGTGTCTCGAAAATAGCTGGGAGTGCTGGTAGCATAGGGCCTGAGGAGGGAGTCTACATAGCCAGACAATCCTGCTGTCAGGGTGCCAATGCCTGAGATGATGGGGCATCCAGGATTTCCAGGTTTATGGATCTTGGGTAACAGATAGAATACCCCAGGTCGGGGTTCCAGGGGTGTGCCTGTGCGGATTTGTTCTTGTGCTTTTTCCACAGAATAGGATACAATAGGAATTAGCAGGTCTAGCATAGTGCTGGCCCCTTCATTCCCACAAGATCTCCTACAAGTGTCACCTGTGCTGGATGATCAGTAGTGTCAAAGATTGCAGAGAGCTCTAGCAGAAACTGCAGAGGGGTTTTGGTGTGGCTCAAGGCCAACAAGGGATGGTTCATCAGCTCCAGCAAAACCATCTCTGGGCAGTGTCTGACACCTAAATGTGGTGAATGCAGGAGAGATGCTGCTGGAACTTGGATGCCACCACTTTCTCAATACCCTTGCTAAAAAGAAAAGGATAGATGGTTGGGTAAGTGTAGAGTCCTGCACTTTTTAAGGTGGCTCATAGATACTTTCTGTGTAGGAAGCATTGATGATCTCAGTATAAGGCCCAGTTGTTCTTTGCTTGCAAGAGGGGCAGGGTGTCTATGTCAGATATAACAATCTGGACCTACCTCAGAGCTTCCAGGAGGCTGAGGAATGTCCATTCCCCCCTGCCCCCGCCTCATATTAGTTACTGCAAAACACGTGAGCTTTGGATTTGCAGTCACTGGCTGTGGTTGGTGATGGCTAGTTATTAGAGCAAGAAGCAGGGACTCAGGAATCTGGCATTCTAGTTCTTTGACAGGTCCTGCCCCTGCTCTGTGCCTCAGTTTCCTCAGTCTGTAAAATGGGGATGATAATTTTACTTAGCTCGAAGGAGACTTGAGAGCCTCAAATCATTAATTTGGTAAGGCTGCTTTGAGAGCATTAGAGAAGAGCAGAGAATTATTATTGTCATTGGTGTGTGGTTGAAAGTGAAGAGCATGAAGGATCTTTTGTCCCTTACAGGGGAGGAGGCCAGCTTGTTTTTTTTCTGGTACTCTTAAAAAGAAACAACCAGCTGCTGTCGATTTTACATGTTAACTGATTCAGCTCTATATTGTGGCTAGAGCTAGGCTTGGTGGTGGGGCTCCTGCTGCACCCATGACAATGCTGCACAAAGCAGCGCACCCGGAGCTCTGAACACTTGCAGCAGTTTCTGGGTCTGGCTCGAGTCGCATCTCAGAAATACCCAAGAGCAGAGTTTTATGGTGCTGCTGCAGGCCAAGGTGAGGGGGACATAAGGAAGCTTCAGAACTGAAAGATGGCATTGCAGTAAAGCTCTGCTGCCCGCAGAAATGGCATTCATTGTCAGAGCAACAAGACAATACCAAGCAAGAGCCAACACAAGGGAATTCATTCCCATCCTGAGCCATTCGGACATATTTCGCCTTCTGATTCTACTTGAACTAATAAAGAGCTAATACTAACCACATTGGTGAGGCAGGACAAACCAATTATTCTTGTAGCAATTTGCCATAAAAAATACTTTGGAGCAAAGCAGATTATTTTTATTTTGGACAACATCATTCAAGAACGCTGCGCCACAAGTTTGGTCTGAAAAAAACCACACACGTTTTGACTCTTTTTATCTTGTATCAGCGGCGGAGAGCTATGTGTGGTTACAGTTTTTTCTGCTCCTCATTTCTGAGAAGAGAGGATCATATTTAATCATTGTGTCAGTTGGCACAAACACCATGTTTGTAGTGAAATGCTAAAAAAACAGCCCATTTATCTTTCCCTCAATCAAGATTCATATGATACGGGCTCCTAACGTTAGAACCTATCAGTAATGAAACCTGTGAAGGCTTGTTTACTGTAATTTATTGTAAAGCATGATGTGACCTATCGTGCCTAATATAACAAACACTACTGCTCTAGTCTGTACCCAAGTGGTGGAGTTGCCTGGAAGACTGCTGCTTTGGCTCTGGATTATTATTCATTGTCATATGAATGAAGAGTAACTGGAGTGTGGACTGCGCTATTAAACAACACAGTTCAGAATATGCAATAGCTGCACAGCTGGCATCAGAGCATCACGTCTATCGGTTGCAGCAGTGAGGGTGAGCTAGGTGTAGCAGTAATAGTACATAGATAAGGCCAGAGGGGACCACTGTGTTCACCTAGTCTGACCCACATAACACTGTCAGACAAGTTCACCCAATTTTTCCTGCATCTAGCCCATAACTTCTAGTCAAGTTACAGCATACCTTTTGTGACACCGCATTTGGTGGTACTGCAGCATATGTTGTTCAAAGGAGCCTAGTTTACCAAGTGAACCAGATTATGCTGTATAGCTGCCCTGTCTGTATTAATTATTTTATTTTTAATATTGTTTTTATTGTTATATCACCTAGGAGCAGCAGTCATGGCCTGGTCCCCTCTTGTGGTAGGTGCTGCACAAACACAGAACAAAAAGATGTTCCCTGGCCCAAGTGCTCACAGTGTTCACCACGCTATCAATTTTTTTGTCACCTGCAAATTTTAGCAGCACTTCTTTTATATTTTCTTCCAGAACATTGCTAAAGCTATTGAATAGCATTGAGCCAATAACATTATCCTTGAGACCACACTAGAAACACTCCTCATAGGTGAGGATTCTTCATTTACGATTACTTTTTTGAGCTCTACCAGTTAGCCAGGTTTTAATCCATTTCACATGTGCTACATCAATTTTGTGTAGTAGTCTGCTTAGAGCAGAGTTGTGGAAACCCCACAAGGGAAGCTTATGAAAGCAGTTGAAACTGTCAGCTGCAGTAAAAGCAGCAGGTACTCAAAGAAAGCAAGGATAGAGAGAAGCTGTGAAACACAAACAGCCAGATGTGTTGACTTAGATGATGATTTGAAACCTGAAAATAAATCATATGAATACATTTGACATCAGTTTAATTTTTTTCACAGACAGGTATATTTATAACCCTCTGCTCTCAAAATGTCAACAGGGGGAGGAGACTAGCCCTGGGGACTAGCGTCTTGGCACAGATGCAAAATGTTGTGCAACCAAGAGGAAAGTTAGGAGGTTAAGGTGATGTGCTTGGTCTTGTGAGAAAAGAGCGCAAAAGAGCTCACACACTAAAAAACCCAAGCCACACCCTCCCGGTCTCTTTTTTCTGGATGTTTTCTACTGGCTAATGACATTTCAACTGATACTAAATTGTGAGGAGATGCACATCCAGTTAGGCTGAAACCAGAAAAACATTATATCATATCTTGAGAGCTAAGACACATGAAAGAAAATAACATTGCATTCTTAGGTGCTTGAACTAGGGTGCAGCACCCCCTGACTTAAAGTGGTTTCCATTACACTCAGGGTTTACAGTTTGGTTCAGTGGCTCTCAGCACCTCCACTATACAAATTGTTCCAGCACTCCTGATTCCATTCATCTTGGAACAATTAAGGTAAAACATTTGGGAGAAATAATAATAATAAAAACAATAGATATTCAGTGAGACTGGAAAACCTGGTACACAGTAATTCTGGAAGGGTCCTAGGGGTGGTAGCAGACAGCAAATTAGATACAGTCTTGAGTGTCATACACAAAAGTTTCATGTTATAGCACAAAGTGATGGTCATTCTTCTCTGGAGATCTGTAGTGCACTCATCCTGGAATAGTACATTCAGTTCTGGTACTACATGACTGAAAAAATATTGACCACTCAGAAGGAATTCAGAGAAGAGCAACAGAAATGATCAAGTGGCTGGAGGGGTTGCTTTTATGATGCAAGATTAAGAATTAAATATATATATAGCATGGCTAATGTGATAGGACCATTATAACAATCTACAAATATTTGACAGGTGCAAACATCACGAACGAAGAACTATTTAGTGTGGTACTTGGTGGTAACTATAAGTAGCAAGGTTTCAGAGTAGCAGCCATGTTCGTCTGTATTCGCAAAAAGAAAAGGCGTACTTGTGGCACCTTAGAGACTAACCAATTTATTTGAGCATAAGCTTTTGTGAGCTACAGCTCACTTCATCGGATGCATAAAGTAGATGACATTTTAAAAGGGAACATAGCTGACTAACAGGATAAACTTCCTGCCTGTGAGATGTTCTAGGCTATGGAGTAATCACACACAGAAAGTTGTGGAAGCTCCATTGTTAGAGACTTTAAAAACTAGACTGCACAAAACACTATTAAATGCAACATAGAGAACAATCCTGAGTATACAGAGAGATGGCTTGAATGATTTACTAAAGGGGTTTCAAACTCATTCTGAGAAAAGAGACAAATTAAATTTTAGTTTTGATGCATGGGTTGTGTTTACAAAGTTAGGGTCACGTAGTCGTCTCCATCCACTGCAGTTCACCCCTTGTCTAAAACCAGGAGATGAGAGGAGATTTGCACAAAGATTGAGGGCAGAATATAGGCCTTATGTTGTAACTAATCTTTTATATAGTAACCTTATTGTTACAGTCCATATCAATCACTGGGAAAAATAATCCATGATACTTTTAGGACCACCACTACTTCTGCCCTTTGGAGTTACCAGTTTTGTACACACAGCTGAGATAATCGTGGAAATGAGGAGCACAAACATGCCAATAAATTGTTTTAAAATGTATCTCTTAAAGTGTCGTCATTAGTCTTAAGAATCAACATCCTAATAATGCTACCATGAGATGCATGCAGCAGCACATAGCGTTGTCAAATCAGGCTGGTTAGATACTTGTAAAGACAGCACTTGAATCAGTTGCTCCAAGTTTATGTTTGGAAAGTTTTCTTCACAGTCATAAGTTCTAGAAACTTACATTTTAAAAAGTGAAAGTTTGCACTTTGCAGACACTCTATCATGGGGTCAGACAAATACTTTTAAACAGCTGGATCCAGCCCTGGGTGTGGTGCTTGAAACCACTGATATAGCTGGGCGTTTCCAACTCTAACTAATGGAATGCCATGATTCTATGGCTTTCTTGTTGATTTGTTGAAGGTCTTTAGTGATTTTTAAGCACTTCCAGACCACATGCCACCTGAGCCAAACCCATTGTGACTTGCTACCTGTCTACCTGAAAAACCACTTCCTCTCTCTCTTTTGGTACCAGTACAAGCAGCTAGCTGTTATCTTTCTAAATTGGTGTGAAGCAAGACACAGTTTGATTAGGAACCACATGCATTTCTTTATCCAGAATTTCTGAAGCCAATTAATTCCATAAAGCACAATCGTAGGCAGACTCCTTCCCTTCTCATTGACCTCTCCATTCTTGAAATTAAGAGATTATTCTAGTCTACTTCAATGAGTGCTTGGTGATATTTTAATCCATGTCTTCTGCTTGCCTCTTACAGTAATCACTTTTAATTTCCACAATATTTTTTAAAATATGTAAACTTAGTTCATGTTTGTAAAATGCTCTGATGATGAAAAGAAGACTATAAATGCTAAGTGTTACTATCAGCATGTTCAGGAGATATTTTATTCCATATTATCATAAGGAAACATATTGTGGCCTCTGCACATGTTAAAATGGATGGTAAATATAATAAAATTGTATATTTTGATGAGCATCCATCAGGAAACTGAAAATTTAGAGCTTTATTAATATTAAACATTCCAGTATTTCAGGCACACTTTCCATGAGTCTGTTTTAATTGAATACCAGACAGTAGACCCATTTGTGCATCCATTCCACCCCAAATGTGAATACAGACATGGCTTTTTCTCTTAAAAATCATAAAGAAGGAACCCGTTAATTTAACTGGCAGAAATTGCATGATAGGTACCCACAAAGTGGCCAGCCAAGCTAGAATTTTCTCTGAAAGCTCAGACACCAGAGCAATGAAAACCCAGATATAGGTACATATCTTGATTTTACTTAAGATGGTGGCACATGTATGTGTAAAAGAAATCCTTCATGGGCCTTATTCTCCTTTCATATACACCAGTGTTAATCTGGAATAACTACTGAAACCAGTGGAGTCACTGGTGTGAGTGAAGAAAGAGGTCTCGTGTCTAACTTAATGTGCATCATGGAGGGACCTTACATTCTTGAACACATAAAACCAAATAGAAATGTAAATGTTAGATTCCACACCTCCCATGGGGCCAACAACAACCTACAGGCAGCTTGTCTCAGTTTCCTCTGATACTGTGGAGTTTGGGACCATATAAAGATCTAGAGAGACAGGCACATACCCTGAAAAATCTAAAAAATTTGCTTTACTTAACCTGTCATCATGTATCAAACTCTTCAGAAGTTCTCAGGAGGAATTAGGCTGCTTTGGATATTGCTGTTCAGATCTGGATTGTGAAAAGAATGTCTAGGAACTACAATTATAACTCTTTCTGCATAAATCTAGCCATTGTGAAAGCCATCTCTGTATCATAGACTGACAGTCTTAGAACTCAGGAAAAGAGTAGCAGGAGCAACCTACAGTTTTATAAAAAAAATAAGATTGAAAAAACACACCCCTTGAAGTGTTTCTGCAGGTGGCCTCAGTTTCGAAAACCACTTGAGTCCCTGACTACTGAGTGTGTGGCTCTCCACAGCCCCTTGAGGTTTACTGATCTACTGTTAAGCTACTGATGGTAATAACAATACTTTATAGAGCAAACACTGAGAATACTGACATTGCAGAGGCATGCACAACATACTTGATGCATTAAAATACTGATTAAAGATTAAATAGTTAAACAGCAACAAACTGTAAGAGCATTTAGTTTCAGTCTTTGAGACAATAGTTACTGGATCATAAATTAATTGTATACCCCCAAAATAAAAAGAATAGTAAGAGAGCCAAGAAACAAACAAAGAAACAAACAAACAAACAAAGCTACTGTGACTAAACCACAGAGTAAAAGAAGCAGTTGGAAGCAAAAAGCCATCCTTTAAAAACTGGAAGTCAATTACTATTGAGGAAAATAGAAAGGAGCATAAACGCTGACAACTCAAATATAAGTAGGCAGGCCAAAAAAGAATCTGAAGTGCTACTAGTGTAAGACTCAAAAACTAACAGCAAAATAATTTGTAAGTACATCAGAAGCTGGAAGTCTGCCAAACAGCCAGTGGGGACACTGGATGGAGGAGGTGCTAAAGGAGCACTCAGGGAAGACAAAGCCATTACAAAGAAGCTAAATGAATTCTTTGCATCGCTCTTCACTGCAGAGGCTGTGAAGGAGATTCCCCCACACGAGCCATTCTTTTTAAGTGACAAATCTGAGGAACTGTCCTAGATTGAGGAGTAAATAGACGAGGTTTTTGGAACAAATTGATAAATTAAATAGTAATAAGTCACCAGGACCAGCTGGGATTTACCCAAAAGTTCTGAAGGAACTCAAATATTAAATTGCAGAACTACTGTGGTATGTAACTATCACTTAAAACAGTTTCTATACCAGATAACTGAAGGACAGCTAATGTGATGACATTTTTTTTTTCAAAAGGCTCCAGAAGCGATCCTAACTTCAGTGCCTGGCAAATTGGTTGAAACTATAGTACAGAGCAGAATGATCAGACTCATAGACGAACATGATTTGATGGGCAAGAGTCAGCACAGCTTTTGTAAAAGGAAATCATGTTTCACCAATCTATTAGAACTATTTGAGGGGGACTCAACAAACGTGGAAAAGCGTGAATCCAGTAGATATTGTGTACTTGGACTTTCTGAAAGCCTTTGACAAGGTCGCACACCAAAGGCTTTTAAGCAAACTAAGTAGTCATGGGATAAAAGGGAAGGTCCTCTCATGGATCAGAAATTGGTTAGAAGACAGGAAACAAAAGGTAGGAATAAATGGTCAGTTTCCAGAATGGCGTGAGGTAAATAGTGGTGTCCCCCAGAATCTGTACTGGGACCACTACTGTTCAACATATTCAGAAACAATCTGGAAAAAGGAGTAAACAGTGATCTGGCAAAGTTTGCAGATGATACAAAATTACTGACAATAGTTAAGTACAAAGCAGACTGTGAAGAGCTACAAAGGGATCTCACAAAACTGGATGATTGGGCAACAAAATGGCAGCTGAAATTCAGTGTTGATAAATGCAAAGTAATGCAGATTGGAAAACATAATGCCAACTATGCATACAAAGTGATGGGGGGTCTAAATTAGCTGTTACCACTCAAGAAAGAGATCTTGGAGTCACTGTGAATAGTTCTCTGAAAACATCTCCTCAATATGTAGCTGCAGTCAAAAACACTAACAAAATGTTAGGAACCATTAGGAAAGGGATAAATAATAAGACAGTAAATATCATAATGCCATTATATAAATCCATAGTACGCCCACACCTTGAATACTCCTTTCAGTTCTGGTTGCCTCATTTCAAAAAAGGTATATTAGTGATGGAAAAGGTGCAGAGAAGGGAAACAAAAATTATTAAGGAACTGCTTCCACACGAGGAGAGATTAAAAAGACTGGAACTATTCAGCTTGGAAAAGAGACGACTGAGGGAGGATATGACTGAGGTCTGTAAAATCATGAATGGTGTGGAGAAAGTGAATAAGGAAGTATTTACCTCTTCCCATTACACAAGAATCAGGGGCTACCCAATTAAATTAATAGGCACCTGGTTTTAAACAAACAAAAAGCAGTACTTCTTCACACAATGCATAGGCCAGGAGATGTTGTGAAGGCCAAAATTATAACAGGGTTTAAAAATGAATTAGATAAGTTCATGGAGGATAGGTCCATTAATGGCTATCAACCAAGATGATCAGGGACACAACCCTATGCTCTGGATGTCCCTAAGTATCTCACCACCAAAAGGTCAGACTGAACAACAAGGTATGGCTCAGCTGATGATTTCCTTGTACTGGCCACTGTCATAAAACAAGATACTGGGCTCCATGGACCATTGGTCTGACCCAGTATGGCCACTCTTATGTTCTTATGGGAGTAATGCTAAACAGTGGTGCATTCATAGAATCAGAGAAGATTAGGGTTGGAAGAGACATCAGGAGGTCATCTAGTCCAATCCCCTGCTCAAAGCAGGACCAACACCAACTAAATCATCCTAGCCAGGGCTTAAAAACCGCTAAGGATGGAGATTCCACCACCTCCCTAGGGAACCCATTCTAGTGCTTCACCACCCTCCTAGTGAAATAGTGTTTCCTAATATCCAACCTAGACCTCACACACTGCAACTTGAGACCATTGCTCCTTGTTCTGTCATCTGCCACCACTGAGAACAACTGAGCTCCATCCTCTTTGGAACCGCCCTTCAGGTAGTTGAAGGCTGCTATCAAATCCCCCTTACTCTTCTCTTCTGCAGACTAAACAATCCCAGTTCCCTCAGCCTCTCCTCGTAAGTCATGTGCCCCAGCCCCCTGATCATTTTCATTGCCCTCCACTGGACTCTCTCCAATTTGTCCACATCCTTTTTGTGGTGGGGGGACCAAAACTCGATGCAATACTCCAGATGTGGCCTCACCAGTGCCAAATAGAGGGGAATAATCACTTCCCTCAATCTGCTGGCAATGCTCCTACGAATGCAGCCCAATATGCCATTAGCCTTCTTGGCATCAAAGGCAAACTGCTGATTCATATCCAGCTTCTCATCCACTGTAATCCCCAGGTCCTTTTCGGCAGACCTGCTGCTTAGCCAGTCGGTCCCCAGCCTGTAGCGATGCATGGGATTCTTCCATCCTAAGTGCAGGACTCTGCACTTGTCCTGTTGAACCTCACCAGATTTCTTTTGGCCCAATCCTTCAATTTGTCTAGGTCATTCTGGACCCTATCCCTACCCTCCAGTGTATCTACCTCTCCCCCCAGCTTAGTGTCATCTGCAAATTTCCTGAGGGTGCAATCTATCCCATCATCCAGATCATTAATAAAGATGTTGAAAAAAACCGCCCCCAGGACCAACCCCTGGGGCACTCCGCTTGATACCGGCTGCCAACTAGACATCGAGCCATTAATCACTACCCGTTGAGCCTGACAATCTAGCCAGCTTTCTAGCCACCTTATAGTCCATTCATCCAATTCATACTTTTTTAACTTGCTGGCAGGAATGCTGTGGGAGACTGTAACAAAAGCTTTGCTAAAGTCAAGATATATCACATCCACCGCTTTCCCCATATCTACAGAGCCAGTTATCTCATCATAGAAGGCAATCAGGTTGGTGAGGCATGACTTGCCCTTGGTGAATCTATGTTGACTGCTCCTGATCACCTTCCTCTCCTCCAAGTACTTCAAAATGGTTTCCTGGAGGATCTGCTCCATGATTTTTCCAGAGACTGAGGTGAGGCTGACCAGTCTGTAGTTCCCAGGGTTCTCCTTCTTCCCTTTCTAAAAGATGGGCACTATATTTGCCTTTTTCCAATCATCCGGGACCTCCCATGATCACCATGAGTTTTCAAAGATTATCTAGATGCTCAGGAAGTGAACAAAGCATTCACTTTATTGACACTTTAATTAGTCAAAACTGATGCTCTTACAACTAATGTATAGTTTACTGATGGATCATCAAGAGAAAGAACAGACACAGCATGACAGCTCCTATCTTAATGCCACTTTCCACCAGAACCATAAAGCCAAGATCCCCTCCTCCCCCAGTAAGCTGAAAATCTGATCAGTTCTGATTTTCACAGGACTGATCACCCCACATCCTGGGAGTTGATCCCTGAACATATTTGTGTCCCTCTACACTGTGTCGTTACATTGCAATAGAGCACTATGATAGGATGAGACAGTGACATCACACCCGGGGCACTGAAAGATCTGATGGTGCATACATCGGTAACAATTCAAAGCAGTGGCAGCCCTACCTAAACTCCCTCCTTCTCCAGGAACAAATTCAGGTATCTCTTGAGCATATCTATACTCTGCTTCAGCTGCCTTCCCTTCTAACACACTTCATATGTTTATATATTTCCCTTTGCAGATAGTAGTTCTGTCCAAGTTCCTTACATTTTAGCCTACATTCCCTTGTTTTTGATCTTTTGCACAAAAAATTACTCCCATTTGAAGCTTAATAATGAGTTCTTAGTCCATCTGCCAGGCTTGTTATTTGGCATATCTAACCTGCAGGAGCCATTACGTTCTATTAAGTTTCTAAAATTGCTTATTTACTTTCAATTGCATGCCAAAAATACTTTAAAATCAAAACAGTTTTTCCAGCTGTATAGTCAACAGAAATATCTTGAATCCACGCACTTCCATGGTGGTTCAATGCTCAATCTGAAAATAGTCAAAACAACTTCTAAAAAACTGTGAAAAGTGTTCTGTCCCAGGTCAGAGACCTCAGAAGCCTAGATCCAACCTCGGAATGAATTTGTGTCTAGAACTGAATAACGATGCAAAGCAGGATCAGCTCCCCTATTATAGCAACAAGAGGGGGAAAGGGCCATTTATTACATTCAGTAATACAAACACTATTTTTTTCTGATAAAGTGGGATGAGAAATAGGATTTTTTTCTTGATATTTCTTTTTAATTGATTACTATTAATTTAACAATAATGACATCAGACACAATCTGCTTTTTCTCAGGGTGTGGGCAAAAGCCAGTTTTTCATCATCCCCGGAGCAAGGACCAAAGCCCTTTTTATTCATGGTGAAGAACAATAAAGCCTAATACTTTGTACTTGGATAGCACTGCTCAGCTGAAGAGCTTAAAGCACGCCACAATTAAAGGTGTCATTCCATATTCCTTTCTCAAGCAAAACTCCCCTATACGTTTCAATGGGGTTTCAAGGCCGTAATTCAGAGCAGCAGTTGGCTCTTTTGCCGACCAGCTAATTATATCAGGAGATTTTGCTGAAAAAATCGGGTACAAATTATGCTACACTTGAAGATTGAGTAGCAAAAAAAAGATGATAAAAGCAAAACTATATTTGCTTTGCAATAGTAAACTCCTCGACAGCAGCAAACATTCTGGCCATTAACAGTGGACAGAACAGCCCCAACTTCTTTTTCCTTCTAGCACAGCAGAGGAATGTAGTCTGCATTTGTAGGTTTACAGGTTTTTTTGTAATGCATATAGATTTTAAATGGTATTGCAAGTCAAAATAGCACAATAAACCTTGAAAAGCTGAAATAAAAAAGAATCTGTGTTTTAACTTAGTGTTGAGTATTTGTACAGCTGGCACCATTTAGTCCGGCACGTATGAGTGAGTGCAAGTTTGTGGTTACAGTTGTATATAAAAATATTGTAGCCTGCTCCTGCTTTAGGAACTAAACTTCAGCTCCCAATAGCTCTCTCTGTAATTCTTTTTCCAAATAAAAGGAAGAACTATTCCTGGCTTGTAATGGTGTATTTCTGTGGCTTCTTGAACTATAATGAAGGGAGTCTGGAATGTTAAAAATTACACATGCAATGCCAGTTCTTAACCCAGTGTAATTTGAGCTTTAAATGTTTTTAAGTTTACATTTTGAGTCTGTTATTGTACAACTTTTTAATTAAAATATTATTATACCTCAGATCACTAACAATGCTTGCTCAGAGATCCATTATCAACCATGCTAGAAATCAGATAAATATAGTAGAGGATTAAACCCATCTGCTAAGAGAATGATTTGATTTGATTTGGCTGATTTCTATCGGTAAAATAGTAGACATACTATTTGATGTTTGCTGGATTTCTACAATGGAAATGCCAGTTCTTCCTTCACTGTAAATGCTGCCAGTGTTAGTCCATAAAGTGGACTAAACCCGGATGAGATTTAAGAAACAGTTTAACCTGCCATGTTTGTCAGCGTCTGAAAAATCAGCTAATCTGTATATTATAGAGCCTCTATATACCAGACTGATATGCTTGTTGTATGGTATCATATTAAAGACTGTTTGTAACTATCTGTTTTTACATTGTCAAGTACACCAGATCTCAGCTGACACATCTAGGTGCTATCATAATTCAAATAGAGGGGCGCACACTTTGCAATGTGTGTAGACCAGGGTGATTGCACCCACCAGTCCCTCTGTTCCTCTCTAAAGCTCTCCATGCGCCATGCTCCCATCCTTCTCTATTTCACAAATTCCCTGTAACTCCCCCATCTTCGCCCGGCCAGAGGTTCTGTGTGCCACCCTCCCTGCCCCATTCTCCCCTCTGCTCATACCAGGTTCCTCCATTCCCCACCCCTCACCATGGATTCTTTGTGCCCCCCAAATTTCACCTCCTCCTACCCCCGGGGTCCCCAATTCTCCTTCTATGCCAGGCACACAGTGCACACCCCTTTCCCACTTTCCCTCCATTAAGAGGCTCTGTATGCTCCCCATTTCCTCCATCACAGTTCAGGTCAACTGTCCCAGTCTTCCCCCTCCAGCAAGGGCACTCACTTTTATGCTTCTAGTTCTCCAGCTGTCACTTCTCTTGGGTGGAGGTGATGCTCGCTCTCTCGCCTGACCAGGGTATTTTCAGGCTGCACAGATCCCTGATTACAATGTGTTATTCCCAGCAAGACAGACTGCTTAAACAGGCCAGCTTCTGCACTTTGCATACTCTTCAAAGGCTCTGAACAGCTGTAATGACCAGCAGACCCAAGTTTCCACACTGCTCTTTATAAGCAAGCACATTTACTCTTAAGGTGAAAGCATTATAGAGTAACTATAACAAAATAATAAAAGTTCTTATACACATACTCAAGCACAGAATCACCCAAAAGTTTTATGGGGGCCTCTGTAGGCCAACATCCTTCCACCCTTCCCAGGAAGGATTTGGGCTCTCTTTTGACAGAACAGCCTGTCTGGTTGCTGCATCAGAAAGCTATTTAGCCAAAAGTCCTTTCTTTGGTTGTTGGGCCCTGGAGACTCCAATTTGAACCAATATATGCAAACCTCTGTGTGGGGGGTGAGGAGACATCTCTGGAGGTGTTACAGTCTGAGTCAATTTGCTTTAACACTCACCCACCCACACAGAGTTCTCAGTTCCTGGAGAAGCTGTAGTCACCCCCACCCTCCCCAACCCCCGGCATTACATACAGTCCTTGGCCCGCAGTGACAATACAGTAAGCTCTCCCAAAGATGTTGCGGCAAATTGCCATACCTATCACATCCCCATTTCCCACCTCATCTGCATTCTAGGGGCTTTATGTGGTTTCCCTCCTCTCATGCTAGGGTCCCCCAATTTCCCCCGAGGGTGTCTGTGTATCCCTCCAAGTATCCCCCAGACCAGGGTTCCCCCATTCTCCTCCCCACAGCAGGGGCTGTGTGCACACACACGCACACCATCTCTTCTCCCCCGCCCCCATTATTTTTGACTGGGAGATTAATCATTCAGGGTTTCAGGGTGTCAATATGTTAAAAGCTATTGGGAGGATGAGCAGCAATAGGGTTCTATTAGAAGATGTTAATAGGTGGCATCAACAATCGCAGAGGTGCTTGAAGCTGTGACTATGCTAATCAGATAGTGGGGCAGCCTTTAAAACCTCTCTGACAGTTGACCAGAGGTCTGGGCATGTCAAGAGTAAAGGCTTTGGGGCCTTTTCAGCCTCATGCATTATTTAACCAGCTTGTCTAATTGATCTGCTACTTAGTTGTCTGATTTATTCATTATTGCCTATTTGCTTATTCTTTCATTAATTGATTAATAGCCCTCACTTAATGTCTCCTCAGCATTATTGCCTTATTGCTTCTTTTTCCTATCCCTCCTGGATTCCTTTCTCCCCTTCACTCCACCCTACTGCTCCCACTAGCTCCCCCAACCCCACATATCCACTCCCCCCATCCCTTCCAGAGATGGTCAATACTATTCCTAGACTGACTAGAGGGGTTCTACAAAAATGCTCATTGGGCCACTGTTTGTAGGGCCTGTGCAGACACTTGACCTCTGTGAGTCTGGAGGGGCAGTAACCAAGTCCACACCAGATCAGATACAAGAAGTTAAAACATGCAGTTCCTCTCAAGTATCAGATTGTGGCACATGCCCCAGATTCTGAGTATTTGGAGTCTTAAAATGTAGATTTTTGAGCACATTGATGTAACATACTTCAGAGTAACATGCTCCAAACTTGTGTAACATAGTTATTAGAATGTGCTCTGGTTTCATAGTGACTTGATGCTTTTATCCACTTCTCCTGATATGACATAGGATTCTTACCCTTTTCATGCCATAATTTATTTTTAGATACAAATTTTGTTTTGCAAGTTTAAGTAAAATTGTTTTATTATTTCCACATAATCAAGGCACAAACAGTTTCACTTTCTTTGAAGCTTTTTTATCTCCCTACAACTGGATTTGAATCTCTATTTCACCACCACAACCCTGTAGCCATAACCACAAGGCCACATAGTCCCAGGGTTGTTTTTGGAGGTGGTAGTGATGTGAGCTATTTTAGAAGCTGCAAGATATAATTTCAGTTATATTTGAAGGAGGATTACTTAGCTTTGAAAGTTCTAAGGGAGCCTTGCCTCCAATGTTTAGGGGGCAATTGCTGAAACCATCAGTAAAATGCTTGAAGTGACAGACTACCCTCAAGTTCTAACATAAACCACTATGTACAAACAGCAGACACTAACTATAGCTGAACCAATTGTCTTTGCTGCTGCTACCTAGCACCTGTCTAGGGCAGAAAAAGATGGGCCATGACACAGAAAGCCAAGCTGTAGAGAGTCACTTTATCATTACAGTGAACACCAAAAAGCATAAAACCAAGTTGCTTTTGGACTGCTGCTCTTCTGTGTGATAAATGTAATTCAAAGAATAACAATTTTTTTAAAAAATTCCTCAACATGGCCCTCAATTTTGTGGTGAAGTTTGGTACCCCCATTTTTAGCTGTAGGACCAGATGCTAACATTACATACCCAGCTCTCTGTTTTATGCCTGCCAGCTACCATTTGTGTCTGCAACTAATGGCAAAATTTCACTTGCAAAATTAGAGGCCATTTGTCAAAAATTAAGCCCTTAATTTACAAATTCTGCTCCCCCTTTAGCTCTTAATGTGTCAAGAGAATGGTGCAAAATCTCTGACCTTGCCAAGGCTCAAATGTCAGACTCAAAGTGTGACAAAGTCCTAAAACAAGTGACGCACAAAAAAATTATTATTCATGCTGGAAAAGCAAAATGTGGTATTTGTCTTTTTAGTGCGACTAATTCCTATAATTTCAATTTAATGATTCTTTAGTTACACCTGAGCTTTTCAACAATAAAAGTGAAGGCACATGAACTCTGTGAGGAACATAGGTAATTTTGGGACTAAAATGAGTGATGTCCCTCAAAATGAGGGTAATTTGAGAGATATTAATCATTACTCATCCCAGGTCCTGCTCCAGGCAGCCAGGCCCCATAAGTTAATATCACATAACTATTGGTAAGGAGGTGATACAGTAATGATTTTCATTATTAATTCAAGTTAATGATATTGATTAACTCAGCTCTGGGCTGTCTGGGCAAAAACTCTGAGTTCAGGTATAACGTCTCAGCTGAAAAGAACATTTGCAGCGGAACTAATTACTTCTGGCCACCTGACAGGAAAATTGCTGCTGTTGCATCCCAATAACAGCTATTCCGCTTGTCCTGAAAAATCAGAGTGCGACTTTCTTCCTGCTACATGGCTCAGTTCAGTGGAGGGACACAAAGGGGAGAGAAGTCCACAGGCCTCACACAAGACCAGCAGGCACAACTGGTCACAACAGAGCTGGGAAAAAAGGAAAGGGCAAGCAGATTAGATTGCTGTTGTGAACCCACTGATCTGAGGCATGCACTCCAATGCTTAGGGTGGAGGCGGGCACTCAGTGACTAACATATTATAAGTGGAGTTTATTCACTATGATCAATATATTATAGATAAGGTTTCCCTACCTAGCAAAATGGTGGGATAGTCTAGAAATGCATCCAATGCTATGGAAATGGCTCGAGCATGTGTACTTTCCTCTTCATCTAGTATTATTGTTATTACACACATTTTTAAGATGCTCATAGGATGACCAGACAGCAAATGTGAAAAATCGGGATGGGGGTGGAGGGTAATAGGACCCTATATAAGAAAAAGATGCAAAAATCAGGACTGTCCTTATAAAATCGGGACATCTGGTCACCCTAGATGCTCATCACCATAGCATTTGGGCATCTTTTTACATAATTTTGATTCAGTGACAAAATAAATAAATAAATAAATAATTCCTCAAATTATGAATCATACACTCGACAACAGCCTCCTTTTCACATACCTGCCACACCAAATCAACTATCCTACAGAGACCAGTGATGGGGAAATACCAATAGATTCCAAAACCAGCAGCTAGTTTCCATTCTAACACAGAGATACAGCTTACTTCCAAGCTAAGTGGCCAAGTTCTGACTCAGCCATGTCTTGAATAGGAGCAAATTTCATCCGCAAATGTCCTGTTCCCAGAGTATGTAAGTCCTACCCTTGGGAATGGCAGCTAAACCATTCCTGCCAGAGGCCAGGTGATGTGGGCTATGAGATTCTGGACCGGGAACTGTACTATTAGGGCTTTAACCAGAACCTTACACTTCACACCAAGATAAGCTGGTAGTCAGCGCAGAGTGAGAACACAGGCATAATTTGCTCTTGCTGGTCGATCCTGCTCACAGGGAGAGCAGCCACATTCTGTACTGGCTGAAGCACTCATGTGACATGCAGAGGCAAAGAGGGCGCTAGAGAAGGGCAAAGAGCTACAAGAAACATTTTTTTAATAAATGAAAAATTCCTCAGCTCAAATGTTTTGGGTGATCGTCAACAAATTCCAAAGAAGTATTATCAGCCAACACAAAGTGAGGCTTCACTTTACTATTTAATAAGGATATCAGACAAATGTCTCATTAGGACAAAGCCGCATTTGTATACTCTTTAAGGTCATGCCTATTCTGAGTCTTTAATTCACTTTTTAGAAACACGATTCTCCTTTGGATGCAATTAAAAACATGTCAACAAGAAAAAAATAAATGAAAAGAATTACTGCTGAGTGGAAAATTAATGGGCTGAGGAAGCCATTAAATACAACCACCCCATCTCTGCCCTGACTTAACTTGGAACATCAGAAGCTCTGAGCCCAGTTATGGTCATTATTACTGTTATTTAATACTTATACTATGGTAGTACCCTGAGACTCCAACCATTCTGCTCCGTGCTATACAAACACAGAGCAAGGCACAGGCCCATCACCAAAGAGCTCCCAGTGGTCATCAGGTTTGGTTTTCAGTGAAGGCAAAAGTTGCTGTTGCATTCTAAGAAGAATGTCACAAGAAAACTAGACGAAAAAAACATTTCCCTGAAACCCATCTTTGTAAAGTATCAAAATATTTTTCCATCCAGTGAAATAGCTATAAATAATGTTTTAAACTATTAAAACGGTAAATGCAGAAAAAGGGCTATTTACATAGGAGCATTTTGTGTTGTTTCAGTTTAATTTGTCACTGATCTAGGAGCCTCATACGTTAGCTGGAGGGAATCCAGAGCTTTCAAAGGTTTTCTGTCAGGGTTTGAAAACTTGCCAGTTTTTTTAATGGAGCCGAGCAGTCTCAGGCCTGTTGTTCTCAGCGATTTTGTGAGCCAGGGCCGCATGTTAGCAGGAAACAGAGCCAAGTGGGCTTCCTGAGCGTCTGAGAGAGGAAACACTGTAATAAGCATGGAGGCTGTGGTTAAAAATAACTCTGGTATATAAAGGCTGCAGAGAATCCCCTCTCTCACTCATACATGCCGCGGCCTCTTGGCTGGCTGCTTCATGCTGATTTCATGTGAGTGAGACACTTTGACATCTACACAGAGCAGGTGGTTTTTAAGCAAATGGAGACAGAAAACAATTCTATGGAGAACTGAAGCCCAAGAATTCAGCGTATCAGGCATTTAATAGTTTACATGTTGCCAGAAAGCTGCATCCTAGCTTTTGTTTCAAAACCTTTGCGTGTAAGGATAGGATAAGGCTCTGTGTAGAATTCTTAAACCCCAAAATTTGCATAGAAATTAAAAAACCCATATGGGACAGTGACTGTATTGTTTTTCTGTGATCTGAAATTCACAAAAGAGAAGAATAGCCTGAATCACACAAGCTCTCTGTCCCCTCTGAAAGCGGACACAAACACTGTGAGTGCTAGACCATCACAGCTAACATTGCAGTTTTTGCTTTGGCTTGAATCAGAGCTTTTGTCTTCTCATTCACTTTGAGGAACCTATCAGGAGAAAATACTAAATTTGTAGATATTCAACTATATTTGTAATTGAAATGCATGTTTTGCTGCATAGCATTAGTGCATTATCAAACACAGCTCTGTACACATTTTTCAATGCATTTATTTTGTGTACAATTCCATCCTCCTGTTCTTTATTGGAGGGGATGATTTCTCTTGCAATGTAAGACAAATTCATTCTGGGTATTTAGCAAATGAAAGCACCCTTTGCTCTACAGTAACTTGATACAAACCTGCTGCCTTCCAGTGAGCTCTGGTCTGAAAACATCCTTTGTAACTCACATGATGCCATAACTGGCAAAAACAGCCATCCCAGACTCATAACATTAGTTTTTATTATTACAAGCATTTATTTGGCACCCATCATGATGGTAAATATAAAAAGTTATCCACGTGATTTTAAAAGTTGCATTATATCAGACTGCCCCTTTAAAATTAATTACTTAAAATGGATGCAATATTTAAAGAGACTTCAAAAGAATTGTCTAGGAGAACTGGTATTTATTTACAGTAGTACCTGGATATATTCTAGTATCATAAATCCATAATTTTGGCTGATGAGGATTGTACTGAAGATTGGCACTCAGAGCCCTTCTAAAATTCATCAACAGAAGTAGGTTTGGTGCTTCTTGTGATTATTTGTCGTGGACACCTTGGAGTACATTTTCAGGGATATGTAAAGAAGGGAAGTTGAGAGTTCTGTTCCTGAATGGACAATACTTTCTACCAATTACTAATTGGCATTTTTCATCCCAAACTTTACCAGGAATTTACGTATGCAAGTGCTCTAAAATAGAGGCACAAATAATTGGAACAAAATGACACTCACAAAAATGAAGACCAGTGATCTGAAAGAAGTCTGTCCCTAAATATGCTACTACACTTTCAAAAGTTTATGTAGTACTGTAATTATTTGTATTATTGGAAAAATCTGTGCAGTTTTTGGATGCTTTAATTATCTAAGTCTGAACAGAACTTCAGGTTCCAGGAAGACAAATGAGATCAGCTACTCTGTATGTAAAGTATAATCTACAACGTAAAGATCCCTGTCTTCCTCTCCCTGGTTAATTCACCAGACTCTGATTCATACTTCCATGTATTCAAATAGAGAAAGTCATTCCAGGCAGCAGCAGCCAATTAACAGTGTCACAGTTAGTGAAACTCTTTCTTCAATATTTCCCATTACTCAGCTCCAGATATGCAGGACATATGACTAATAAATAATACAGGTGCTGTACAAAGATGATATTTTCTAAATGAGAACTAAACATATATCTATCACTCCATATATGTTTTTCCCTCATGAACTCCATCTCTGTATAATTTGATAATACACTTGCATCTATCTATTTAGCTAAAAATGTGAAACTAGCAAGACTTTTGGACATTAGTGAAGAAGCATCTTCATCTCCTATTTCCAGTTTTGGCTAGGTCGTCCCCCCCGCAAAGTTTGAAATGTTTAACTTCATGCTGACAAAATGGTCTACTAAAATAATCAGCAATGCTTCTATGAGAGCTTTGGCTGTACCAAATCTCACAAGCTAAGCAGGCTTGGGTCTAGTCTGTAATTAGATGGGAAACCCTTAAGGAAAACACTGGGGCTGTAGAGATGGTTTTGTTTTTAATCGTTAAGTGCTATACTAGACTGGTTTACACTTTCAGTCCTCAATACACCACAGTTTACACCTTATTCTTTGGGTTGCATGGCTGATATCAGGGAAAATAAACATTAGTTTTTATACCGGTTCAGCATTATTTATTGCCCCAAATGGCCACAAAAGACACAGTCACTTTCCTTCTCACATTGTCTTCTCACAGGTATTCTGTAACTTTTCTCACAATTCAGATAAACATAATCTGTAAACATGAAAGTTTGGGCAGCATCTGCTCATTAATGTAACAGGGATTGAATGGGTTCATTTCCTGTGGAGATTCCAATAATTCTGACATTTGTAGATCGGATGTTTTTTCCCCAAAGTCTCTAACATCTCTCCAGATTAATGGAATTGCTTAACTCAGAGCTCACTTTAGGAATCATAACTTTCAGAGAGACTCATTGTGCCATATAAACAGGTCCAGTCACATCCTCCTTGGTGGCTCTGTCAGGCATCCAATTCCCCCATCTAGCGATATGACCCACCATCAAGCCCCTCTTGCCACACTGAACATTTGATTCCCTCCCTCAAGTTGGATACCAGGCATGCTTACAAATAGCAGCACTTTGGGTGGGGTGTCTCTTTTAAAATCACATTAATTCAGATACAACTTCTAGGCCAGGGATTGTCTCTCTATCTGCCTCTGAGCAGTGCCCAGCCTAATGAAGCCCCAATCTGGACGGATGCTACCGTAATATATATCTTTATAAAGAATAAGTTATCTTTTTAAATTAAATGATACAAGCACTTTCTGCCCCACTCTGCTATCAACCCCATGAGGTGCAAACTCTTCACTGTACATTTGAATGTTTAACAAATTGCAGATTTCAAAAAGGAGCATTCGGCTAGGTTTGAAAGTCACTAATTGTGATCTGTTCCTCTGACCGTTTCGGTGGTTTCACAGAAGTTCCCATTTTGTGGCATTTGAGTTTAGATACTCTGCAGAAATTTTGAAGCTGTGGTTCACCCATTTTTCTATAAGATTAAAAAAATGAACTAACAGGCAGAATTGAGTTCTTAATCCTGAATTGACAGCTAAACATGAAATGCAGGCTACATAGCCTCATGCGAATTCAAAATATTTGCTGGCGAATGATGACAGGAACCAAACTGTATATCTAAGCAAAGCAGGTAACTAATAAACTGGCATAAGTATTTTTGGGCTGAAAGCTCCCTAAATAACTTTATGGACAGACTGGTTTGAAATACATTAAAGATTGCATCCATAGCTGCTTACTCTCCCAAACCAAAATAATAAGAAATTAGTTACTGAAGAAAATGTTAATTCTGGATATATCAAATGCAGATTATTTAAAATACAAACTAATTTCCCTTCATGCAAACTTCCATCATGAAGGATTTAATTTCCTCATGATTAGTAAGATCCATAAACTACTTTAACAGCCAGATCACATTTTTCATACATATTTCTGGGCAACTTAATACTGTTTTTACAGGTAGAACTATTTGTGGAAATGTAGCCTAGTCCCATTTTCTTCTAGATCAACAGAAGTTACCTGGCTGGGTCTGTAACCACCACTATCTGGTTGATGTTTGTGAGCCTTTGTGAAATGAGTTAGCAGTGGTCTCCATGGACAGCACAAAAACCACCATCAGAAATGATGGAAAAGGTAGCACTGTTAATAATATTGCAGAAAAGGAAAAAGTGTTCAATAAATATTTCTGTTTTGTATTTGGGGAAAAAGTCAGATGATGTATTCATACCATACAATTCTGATGCCACTGATAAAATACATTCCATTTCAACAGTAACTAAAGAGGATGTTAAACAGCAGCTACTAAAATTGGACATTTTTAAATCAGCTAGTCTGGATAACTTGCATTCAAGAGTTTTACACAACCTGGCTGAGGTACTCTCTGGACCATTAATGCTCATTTTCGGTAAGTCTTGGAACATTGGGGAAGAGTTCCAGAGGAGTGGAAGAAAGTTTGTGTTGTTCCAGTATTTAAAGAGGTAAACAGGATGAGCCAGGTAATTACAGATCTGTCAGCTGACCATCAATCCTGGGAAAAACAATGGAACAGCTGATCGACAGGACTCAGTTAATAAAGAATTAAAGGGAGTAATATGATTAATGCCAATCAACATGGGTTTAAGGAAAATAGATTTTGTGAAATTAAACTAGATTTTTTAATTAAATTACAGATTTGGTTGATAAAGGTAATCATGTTGATGTAATTTACTCAGACTTCTGTAAGGCATTTGACTTGGTACCACATATGGTTAAGAAACTAGAATGATACAAAATCAACATGGCACATAGCTGAATTAAAAACTGGCTAATTGATAGGTCTCAAAATATAATTGTAAACAAGGAAACATAATTCAGCAGGCATGTGTTTCTAGTGGTATCCCAGAGGGATCAGTTCATGGCTTTTCACTTTGTAACATTTTTGTATATGACTTAGAATAAAACATAAAATCATTACCGATAAAGTTTGCAGATGACACAGAGATTGGGAGAGTGATAATTAATGAAGAGGACAGGTTACTGATATAGAGGGATCCGGATCATTTGGTAAACTGGCACAAACAAACAATAGGTGTTTAAATATGGCCAAATATAAGGTCATGCATCTAGGAACAAAGAATATAGGCCATATTTACAAGATAGGGGACTCCATCCTGGGAATCAGTGACTCTGAAAAAGATTTGGGGTCATGATGGATAATCATCAGAACATGAGCTCCCAATGTGATGCTGTGGCTAAAAGGGCTAATGCATTCCTTGGATGTATAAAACAGAATACCAAGTAGCAGTAAAGAGATTATTTTACCTCTGTATTTGGCACTGGTCCAACTGCTACTGGAATACTGTGTCCAGTTCCGGTATCCACACTTCAAGAAAGATGTTGAAAAATTGGAAAGGATTCAGAGAACCCTACAAGAATGATTAAAGATTTTAAAGTCATTTATAGTGAATGACTCATGGAGCTCAATCTATTTTAGTTTGTCAAAGAAAAGCTTAAGGAGTGATTTGATCATAGTCTATAAGTGCCTACACTGGGAACAGAGATCTGATAACAGAGGGCTCTTTAACCTAGCAGATAAATGTATAACAAGATCCAATGGCTGGACGCTGAAGCTAGAAAAATTCATACTAGAAATAAGGTGCAAATTTTTAACAGTGAGGGTAATTAACCATGGGAACAGTTTATGAAGGGTTGTGTTGGACTTTCCATCACTGTAAATCTTTTACTCAAGATTGAAGGTTTTTCTAAAAGACATGCTCAGTCCAATGGCAGCTATTGGACTTGATGCAGAAATTAATCAATCAAAGATTTATGGCCTGTGTTATGCAAGAGGTCAAGCTAGATGATCACAATGGTCCCTTCTGGCCTTAAAAAAAAAAAATCTATGAATTGGCACAACATGGCCCCTGTGTTTTTTCACATTTTATTTTAAAAATGTTAAATATCCAGCTAGCTACCTAGATAGCAACCAGAGTCTGTAGAAAAAGATAATGAAATAAAGAAATTGTCAGACCTATAAAAGAGAATGGCATGATAATAAAAAGCAAGATAAGCTGAAGAAGCTTCAGTGAGATGTGACGCTAAGAAACTGCTTCAAGTGTGTAAACAATGACCAACACAGTTCCAGATTCACAGTGGTATCACCAAAGGAAAAGGTGGAAGATGGTAACAGTGGAAACAGAACAAAAGGAAAGATGATACTACATCTTAATTTAGTTCTCAGCCAACCAGAGCCAACAATTCCTACCAATGGATCTGAAGAGGGTGAAGAATTAAACATTTCACTGTTAAAAATGTCAGAAGCAGAAATAGAAAATACAATTAAGCAGCTAAAAAATGGCGAAGTGCCTTGTCAAGATAAACTCACTGCTGAAATGCTTCAAGGTTGGGAGGATATGATAGTACATGAAATGCATAAACTTTGCAATATCATTTGGGAGAAAGAACTCTGCCCAGCAGATTGGAAGAAAGGTGTGATCTGTAAACTACCAAAGAAAGGCAACCAACTGATGTGAGATCACTGCTGAGAAACATTACTTTCAGTATCTGTAAAAGTGTTCTGCAATATACTATTGAACAGAATCAAACTGGTCACAGGTGAAAAATTGTACAATGAGCAAGCAGGCTTTAGACTAAAAGATCACGTGTAGAGCACATCTTTACAATTGATTGAGAAAGAGTTTGCTTACCAGAGAAAATTAGTCTTGAATTTCATAGATTTCACCAAAGCTTTTGATTGCATTCATAGAGAGTCGCTATGAAAGATGTTGTGAGAAAATGGCCGTCCTAGAAAGATAGTGTCACTGGTCAAGATGCTGTAGGAAGGTTCAAATGCTGTGTAAGGACAGAAAGTGGAGAGACCAATTGGCTTGATATCATCACTGGAGCATGGCAGAGTTGCATGTTATCACTCCTTCTCTGCATTGTGATAGATTATGTGATGCAAAGAGCAACATCAAAGGAAGATACAGGAGTTATGTGAAGTAGAGGAAATTTTCAAGATCTTGACTTCTCAGATCACATTGGACACAGATCATGATCCCTGGAAAACGACCATGATCAGTGTCAAACATGAGGCTGCCAAAGTAGGATTAAGAATCAGCCAAAAGAAAAGTCATGACAATTGAAAGAGGAGTCAGCAATGATGGTACATATGTTATATCTGGAAAGCACAATCAGTGGTGATGGACAACTTCATAAGTAGTGAAAGCAAGAATTGGGAAGGCAAGTGGAGTTTTTTCGAGACTGGCAAATATTTGGAAGAGCCAGGAGATTCACACAAGAACCGAGATAAAGTTACACAATGTTACTAGTGATACGCACACTGGTAAATGCTTCTGAAACTTGGCAACTGTTATAAACCAACAACAGGAAACCTAATGCACTCCATCAGAGATGCTTGGAGAAAATACTTGGTGTCAACTAGTGGGATAAAATAACTAATGCTGATGTGTTAAAAGAACTGGCCTACAGATGGCAAGGAAAGTGATTTGAGAAAGAAAGCTGAAGTGGTATTGGCATGTTGTACAAATGTCAAAAAAGTACCCTTATATAAGTCCTTGACTTAGGGAAGATGGAAAATAGAAGACCAACAGATGCCACTCTCATAGAAGCAAACTACAGTGAAGTAGGAAACATGGCACTTGACAGACAGAGGTGGAAACACTGAGTTGCCTCGCATGACAGCTTCTCATAATGACAATAGTTACCTATTTATACTGCACACATAATGTGGCATCTGAACACCTTTCATGACAGCATCTGAGCACCATGTCAACATACCTACATAATATGTATCAACATATACAATGCCCAAAAAGACCACAAAGAAAAAAAATCTGCCTTGTTGGCTGTTTTAGCAAGGTCTGAATGCAAATGAAAGGTCAAACGCATCTGACGTTACTCCACTGAAATCAATGGAATTATGTTGGGGATTAATTTGGCCCAAGGACAAGAGGTGTCCTTCTGGGACATGCCTGAGACACATTGGGAGGCAAGTTTACACAGTCATTACCTGAGCTTTACCAGGATAGATAACATACTTTAGTCTTAGCATGGCCAGTCTCACACCTTCCACAGGCACTAATTCCAGTGTGTAATTCAAAGCTAAATTTTAAAAAAATTATGAATACAAATTAATTAATCTACATCTGCTTGGTACATAGTTGAGGGAAAAATACATTAATACATGTCTTTCCTGCTTACACAACATGTGAACAGTCAAGATATATTGCTGGTGCTGTAGTTTTGAGCCAAATAATAGTATGCAAAGGTAATGGGCCTGATTCTGATCTCACGCCAATGTCAGTCCATGGAACATCAGGCTGAGGCCATCTATGGACTGTCCAGTGAGAAAGGAGCGCTCCTGTTTGAATTCTGGGCTGACACAGAATGTTCGATAGACAAGGCATGTCCTGCTGCTGACCCAGGTACAATCAGCAACAGATCCCATTGCAGCCTTTCTGTATTGCTGCATTCCCTTTATATAGCACTAGGTCTGACCCATTCATTAAAGTTTAAGGTCCTGATTACAGTCTATTAAAAAGTTGGTTATTCGTTCCCTTTGATATAAAAAGACCAACAGAGATCAGCAATAAATTATAGAAAACCAACCTTGCCAACATAATATGCAGTTTTCAAACTGGAGTATTTTGTGTCCTATTCTAGCTGAAGGCCTCCCAAATCTCACCCATTAGCATTCTACTCACAGCAGATTAAAGAATACACTTTGCAATAATTTCCTTTTAATTTCAGATACCCTGCTTTTTGCACATTAGTGTAACTCCACTGGCTTCAGTGGCATTATTCCAAAATTACACTGGTGTAAATTAAATCAGTGTAATCTGGTTTTGGATATTTATTAAAAAGACTTCCATAGGGTGAGAAACGAAGCAGTTTCAACACAATGATAATGAAGCCAGAGGAAGATTGTAGCAAACTGTTACAAGGGTCGCACGAAGGGTGACCAGACAGCAAGTGTGAAAAATCGGGACGGGGGTGGGGGGTAATAGGAGCCTATATAAGAAAAAGACCCAAAAATTGGGGCTATCCCGATAAAATCAGGACATCTGATCACCCTAATCGCACGTAACTAGTGACTCACAACATAAGTAAACTCTCTTCACATTCAACTCATGGAGTTCAATATACTGAAATTTTTTAGCTTAATGGCTCTACTGAGGACAAAGAGAAACTGGAGGCGGAGAGCTGATTATTTCATGTACTTGGCTTTCATCTTCAGCATCCACTTAATGTTTCTTTTATTCAAAGAAGAAAACACAATATACTTTAGGTGACACAGAGTGACTATGGAGTTGCATATTCATATGTGCTTCCAGCACATAATGGAAAACAGAATCTGACTAGAACTTTGTTGTTAAACTTACACTTACAGTTGTCTACCCTAGAAACAAAATATTTTCTGTAGCAGTTGCTGAAATCACAAGAATATAAACTGACACAGACACTCGGCATGTTATCCAGGGAACATACGCATTCATTCAGAATTCAACAGAAGACACTTTCTTGGCTGACTCATATCACCATATATACATAGTGTGCACTTACAAATATTTTATTAGAGGAAAAGAGTTTGCATTTAAAAATTACACAGTGTGACATTACATTGCAGTGAGTCATACGTCTTTGTGTACTTTGTTACCATGCATTCAAGTGCATTGATTCTAGTCCATTCACAGGAGATTGACTGCTCCTCCTGGCCATTTTGTAAACTTTTAAATTAAAATATAAAGATACAAATTATTCAACCAATATTTTGGTTTTTTTAATAACTTGTAGCTATTTAAAAACATCAGTTAATTACCACAGTTATTGTTTCCCTGAGACAGATGCCTACGTGGACCCACACTTCTGAGATTAAAGCCCCCAGCACACAAACTCAGAATCCTGAGGCCAGTCTATCTTGCTCCCCATCTCTTACAGGGATCTCAGGGTATAAAAGGGGGAGTTGTCCCCAAACACCATTAATTTTTCCCCACTAATTCAGGAATCCCTTTAGATTGCAAAGAAGGGGGAATGTGGGCAGGAAGCGTGGATCTGTCTGTGGGCATCATCTCAGAGAACCACAGTTACTGGGGTAAATCACCATTCTTCTCCTTTGAGAATTGGCCACGTGGATCCCTGTTCTTGGATGACTGACAAGCAGCAGTGACCCTCAGCATGAGTCTGAGGAGTGTTAATTAAAGCTAACTGGGAGATAGCTTCCCCAAACTGGCATCAGATCAGGATGCCAAGGTGAAGACCAAAATTTATGTGATGTCTGCCAAACTACAGAAGTTACTAGGATTATTTTATTTCATAATGTCACTAGGCTTTGGCAATCTTTGTACACCATAGTGAAGAACAGATGGAGACCTGAGATTCCAGTAAGGTAAAGAAAGTCTCTCTCTCTTTTCCTTGCAGAGACAGTATGCACAAAATAAATCCCCACTGCTTTTTGTTCATCTGGATGGGTGGTGGCACTGATGGTATTCCTAGTATAGATAATGTTCCAGCAATTTCCCATGTTTTTTACTAGTTTGTTAATTAGGCCTTTCTCATGTGTAGTTCTGACCACATCACCCTCCTCTTTTAATTGCTCCACTGCCTCCTTCTTTTTCTCCATATCAGGATCAAGTTTCATGTCCTCACATTCAAAGCCTTTCACAGCTCTGCCTCCTCTATGCACCCCTGTATTTTACTAAACCACCCCACCTACTCTACTCAGTTGCTCTGATTGACCCTTCGCTAGCTTCACACAAACATCTCTGCTCCTTCCACGCAGTGCCCTCCCGGAGATGCATATAAGGCCACTACTGTCTCCTCCTTCATGTCCCCTCTCAAGACCCAGCTCTCCTGTGATGTCCACAATAAACTGCCAATACATGACTGTTCAGCTCTGAGTTGAGGGGATATATATTTTTACATTTAGGCCTGGTCAACACTTAAAATTTAAGCGAAAAATCCATACCCCTCAGCGATGTATCTATGATAATCTAACCCTTGGTGGAGATACAGCTATATCGATTGGAGAATAGTTTTGTCAACCTAGCTACCATTACCTGGGAAGGCAGTTTACCTACAGCAACAAAAAAAACCCTTCCCCCAAAACAAAACAAAACCCTTCAATTGATCTAGGCTGAATCTGCACTGTGGGTTTATGCTAGCATAGCAATGGCGCTGTAACTCTGCCACTGTAGACCCCATGGTGCATGCATGTCTAAAAATTGTATATTTCAATTGTGTATATATTGGGTTTCCCTCCCCACCCTCCATCTTCACCCACCCTTTGCAAATCGATGGTCTAAATTGTGAGTTCTTTTGAACCAGGACCAAGTGTTCATACAGCACCAAGTACAGTGGTCCTCAGTCCTGACTGAGACCTCTATACATTATTGCAATATAAGTAACAAACAATAATAATGAATTACATTGTTAATTTTTACACAATTTCAGAGCAAAATCCCACAAAGGCAACATTCCAGCTGAAACCCGATGGTATGATTCTTCTCTTACATAGCTGTGTCAGGCGTACCTCCAAACACATGGAAAACTAGGGCGTGAGGAGAGTCATAGATGTGACCTGGAACACATACCTTATGTTTGGAGGCTGAGGGCCAGCTCCAAGAGCAGCCCTCATAGATATGCAGGGATGGATGGGAGCTCCAGAGAATCTACCCCATGCTGAGTCAAGACCAAGTATACCTAGACCATCCCTGACAGATCTTTGTCCAACCTGTTCTCAGAAACCTCCCATTAAGATTCCACAACTCCTTTGATAACCTACTGCAGCACCTAACTATCCTGATTGTTAAAAAGTTTTTCCTAATTTACCTAAACCTCCTTTGGTGCAGATTAAACAGCAGCGTGCATTGATAACAAGGTAGGGGGCATGCCATGCTTTGGCCTATGGCAAAGTCCGGCTTGGGTGCCCAGTAAACTGCATGCTTGTTTCAAACAAGACAGGCCAATATGCTGCGGGGAGCCCCCTGCTCTACCCCAGCAGGGATGGACACTGTAGCTGGTGCAGCTTGGACCTCAGGGACTTATGGGGCCGGGGCGGATTCCCAGTCCTGGGAAGTGCCTGAGCATTTCCCCCGGAGGGAGGCCCTCCTGGCTGTGGACGGTTTACACCCAAGCAGGACTTGTCCCTAGTCCCAGGCCGCAGCCCGGCTGAGAAATAAGAAACTAGACATGATTGCATCGTTAGCGGTGAAGAAAGGACACTGCTGGCCACCGCGCTCCTGCCCCGCGGGAAGCCCTGACCACCACCCCCTCCGCTCCTGCCCCACGCGAAACCCTTAAACCGCCCCTCCCGCTCCTGCCCCAGGTGAAACCATGAACCCCCCCCGTCCCCCCCCTCCTTCCGCACGGGAAACCCTGAACGCCCCCCCCTTCTGCCCCCCGGGAAGCCCTGAACGCCCCCCCTTCTGCTCCTGTCCCAAGCGAAACCCTGAACCCCCACTTCCGCTCCTGCCCCACGGGAAACCATGAACTCCCCCTCCCCCCGCTCCTTCCCCACGGGAAACCCTGAACCGCCCCCCCCCTCCTCCTGCCCCACGGGAAACCCTGAACCCTCCCTCCCTCCCCCCCCGCTTCTGCCCTGCGGGAAACCATGAACCCCCACCACTCTTGCCCCACGGGAAGCCCTGACCCCCCCGCCCCCCGGGGGTGGCCCCGGTGCAGAGAGGGGAGCTGTATCGGGGAAACTCGGATCCCGTTTCACCGGCACTCTAGGAGCCCCGGGGCTGATCAGCGGCAGCCCAGGTGGGGGGACGGGGGGACCCAGGGGCCGGGGCCGGGGCCGGGGCCGGGGGCCGGCCGGCCGCTCCGCCCCGCTCAGGCTAGAGCTGCAGCTGCAGCAGCCGCCGCTGCCTCCTTTTATAGCGGGGCTAAATTTAGGTTGCGCCTGGCTCGTTCCCTCCCGCCCCGTCCGGGACGCGTTTCCTCCGCTCCCTGCAATTGGCTTGAGGGCTCTGGCGGCCCGGGCTATAAGGCAGGGAGGGCCCGGGAGCCGCCAGCTCGCAGCCCCTCCAGCCATCGCCCCCGGAGCAGCCGAGCCGGGACGCACTATGGCGCTGAGCGACACGACCCTGCCCTCGTTCGCCACCTTCGCCAGCCCCTGCAGGGAGAAAACTTTCCACGAAGTGAGTGTCCGCGAAGCGCCTGGGCGGGCCGGCCGGGGGCCCGCGTCCTGACCTGCCGGGGGCCCTTTCCCCCAGCCCCAAACTCCTCTGGCCGGGGAGGTCCAGAGGGATGCAGCTACCCACTGCTCCTGCAAGGGGACAGCTGGATAGTAATGATCTGACTCCTGCAAAGGCTTGGGTGGGAAATGCTGTGGAGTGTCAGCATGTGTGTGCAGTGCTAGGGGTGGGGAGTATGTGCAGGGGGAATGCCCCATGCAGTGCTGGGGCATTATAGCATTTTGAGTAACACTGATTGGCTGTAAACGCTAGCCCTGGAGCAGATGGGTTAACCCTGTCCATTAGCAGAGATTCCTGGATCCTCTCCCCTGAGCTCTAATATTCTCTGCTTTTCTTTCTCAGAGATGGAAATGTGACCAGGAGGACAAGGCCCCTGCCAACAGCTGCACCATGCCAGAACTGAGGCCAGGACTGGGCAGCCTCTCCCCTCGCAAAGAGGATGAAGATCTCAACAACGTTTTGGATTTTATCCTTTCCATGGGCAACGACAACTTCAGCCAGAACTCACCTAGTGGGGACTATCCCTCAGCACAGACAGAGCCTAGCAGCTTCTACCAGACAAATCCATCTTCTGGATGCTACAGTTCCCTGGGACAGAGCAATCCACCTTCTTACAACTCCAGCCTCATGTCAGAGATGATCAGATCTGAAATGGACTCAAACTTCTGCCTCCCCAGTCATGTCCAGGGACGATTCTTTGTGACATCCAGCTTTGGGAGCCCACACTTTGTGGACAACATTAAGCCAGAACCTGACATGGACAGTTATGGGCCTGTCATGGGCCTCGTCCCTCAGACATGCCCTAAGATCAAGCAAGAAGGCAATGCAACCTGCATGATGGCCTACGAGCAGCCCAGGATGGCCAGCTCACCCCAGATCCCTGGCACAGAGACACCCCCTCTGAGCCCTGATGACCTCATGGTGACTGACTGCCAAACACAGATGATCTGCCCCTCGTCAATGTCATTCCAACAAAGCTATCACCCTGCCACAGGCTTCCACCATCACCAGACCCACTTCCAGTACCAGAGTGCCTCTCAGTTTGGCTTGTTTGAGGACAGCCTGCCCTTGCAACCCTCAGCTCCAAGAGGCATGCTAACTCCTCCTTCCTCTCCCTTGGAGCTGATGGATTCCAAGCCCAAAAGAGGGCGACGATCCTGGCCCAGGAAGAGGACAGCCACACACACATGCACCTATGCAGGCTGTGGGAAAACCTATACCAAGAGTTCCCACTTGAAGGCCCACCTTAGAACACACACAGGTAAATACAGCGCAATGCTTGGCTATATGGGGCAACCACGTGGTTTGCCATGTACGGATGCTAAGAAACCCCCCGCCACAGAATTAGTTCTAAGAGCAGAATGTAACCTGAATTGTGTGAGAAGTTCATTAATCCTATAGAGTCTGTAAACTACATGCATGCATGCCCAGCCACAGTCTGAGAGGTTAATAACCCTGTCGTGGCTGGGCGCAGTCTGCATGTGTTTTTGCTTAAGTTTTTCCAACATAACGACGAGTGATACTTGCAGCAATGGCCCTCCAATCACTTCCTTCCCCCCGCCCCAAAAAAACCAACCAAACAAACCCACAACCATACTCCAAGCAGAGAGCTTCCTCTGCCCAGAGAAGGGAGAAGAGTGGCTACTGCAATTTAATTATCCTGGGAGGCACTTTGATACTATAGTGCTGGGCACCAGCATAAAATGCTATGCTAAAATAAATGTTAGGAATATGCTGAGATCTAGTGAGAGAATTTACAACCCTTCTAGTGTTTGGGAGCTGCCTTTATGTGGGAGGAATTCACTGAGTCATGGTCTGTCTGATTTTCCCAACAGGTGAGAAACCTTATCACTGTAACTGGGAAGGCTGCGGCTGGAAGTTTGCTCGCTCTGATGAACTGACTCGTCACTATCGCAAGCACACTGGCCACCGGCCCTTCCAGTGCCACCTCTGTGACAGGGCTTTCTCCAGGTCAGACCACCTGGCTCTGCACATGAAAAGGCACATGTAGCTATAGAGACTCGGTACTGCACATCAGACATTATTTAACTGCTCAGGTGCAGAATCGTTCAAAAATCTGTAGCTGGTACTACTTAGAGGCAACAAAGCTCTAGCCATGGATGGGAAGGAAGAATTTGACTCAAGGAGGTTTAGCCTGTCATCTCCTGAAGAGAATTTAAAGGGACTGTAATAGTGTGACTGTCCACTTCACTCAAGAGAATATGGTTTATTTATAGAGCTTCTGTGAAGGGTAAACTCAACAAGACTCCATGCAGATTGTATAGAAGAAGCTGTAAATACTGTACCTCTGATTGTAATTGCCCAATACATAAGCTTTATAAGACAATGTTTGTATGGAAACTGCCTGAAGTCAACCCTAGATGGGATTAAATGAATGTTTCTGTCGATGATATTTTAGATTTCAGTTGAAGGCATGGCTAAGAGAAACACTCTGATTGTTAGACTATTTGTTTCATTGGTGCAATAATATTCTTGTCTGCCATGATCTACACTAGAAGTACAGGGCTTGATGTCTTGTAAAAAAATAACCTATTTTACTGATTGATTTTTTTTTTATATATTGTAAATAATTTTATACGTTGAGAAATGTTGTAATGTATTATGTAAATAAGACAAATGGGCATTTTGCCTATTTCTGTTTTTATTAAAAAAGTAGCAATTTTTCAATGTTTGAAAACATTCTCTCTTTTTAATAAAATAAATGTTTAAGAGATGTGATCACCCTTTATATCCTTATTTGAGAGCCAGTCATTATCCTTCCCAACAGCTGAATCAACAGCCTCCTGGAAATGTTTTAAACGAGAAAAAATTATAGGAGGACATTTAAAAGAAAATCAGGTCCCTGTTCTAAAAACAGGACAAAATTAGGTGTAAAACTCCTGATTAGTTATAGTTGAATTGCAGAAAATTCAATGTTATTTCAAATAGGAAAGTGTTTCATATTCAACATGTACTTCCTAAAAATGGTTGTTCAGGTAAAAAGTAAGCAACACTGTAATTTCAGTCTCATTTCTAGTTTATGCTGGACTATTTTAATAGCATCCTTAATGTTTTCCAGATGTAGTCACAGTTTTGCCAGCAGTGTGTGGGTTTTTACTATAAATTTAAACACTGCATTTTTGTAATTATGGAGGCTTATTTTAAGGCATCTTTGTACATAAATTACCCTTGCTCTCAAGAGCTCAGTGCAGAATTCCTATCGATCAGTAGTGAAATGTTTAAACTTTTTTTTTTCTTTTTAACATAATTCTCCCACAGAGTTTGGCTAAAGTTTCTTTTTAATACACTCCAAAAACAAAGGTTCATTGAATACGTTATAAAGATTCACAGATTACAAGAGTTAATAAACACATTTTTGTATTGGAGCTAGATGACCTAGTCAAGAGTCCCAATTGCTGCAAACTAATTTCAGACAAACTGAGTAGTGTGATTGTAACAGTGCAGAGGTGAAGTCGGTCCACTGAAACCGTAAGGAGTTTCTCTAGACCTACACTGCTGTAAAAAAGATCAGAATCTGGCCCAATTTCTATATTTATGCACTTAGTCTAAAATTATAGTGGATATACTTCATTTTTACTTTTTAGAGCTAGGATTTCACACTATTGGAGTAAAATTATAATTATTATTAATTAGTATAGTATTAGGAAAATGTTTTTCCTAAAATGTATACACTTGTATATTTTAGTATAAGAAATAGAGTTGGGATTTTTTTTCTGACTTTACAAGTTATACTGCACATGAATGAAATCAACAGGAATGTATTTAAAGTCATTGCAAATATAGCTATTCTTCTGTGAAAGCAAAGTCTGGATTTGTTCATGTGGAACAGATGTATTTTGGGCTTCTAATCAGTGACATGGAAGAGTGAGTTCCACATTTCACTTTTACAGCTCTTTCAAAGTGAAATTTGAGGTAAAGTAACTTATTTGCCAGAAACAATTGCTCAATATAATTCCAGAAAGTGAGGATGACTTAAGGATGTTCTAAAATTATCACACCCATTGTTGCAATAGTTCTAAGTATTTCCTCCTTTTTTCTCATAGGCCAAGATTTCATATCTGAGCGTGTCTGTTGGTGTTTATAATCTCCTGAACAGAATTTTAAAATCAAATCTTAATCTAATCTTTCCATATTGAACTGGATACTTCAAGAATTTCCCTTTTTAGAGTGTTCTTGTATATGTTGCAACATAATAACTAGTTCTTAAAATACTCCCTTCGTCTCCATAGACTCACAGTTTTTGTGCCTTCTTTTATCTCTCATCTTACACATGGTACAGTCTCCCAAATAACATTCACTGGGTGAAACCCACCCTTATACAGAGAACCAGAACAAGGCTTATTGTACCACACGTAAGCTCTGTGCAGGGCCTGAGAAGCAACATTTTCAGCTCCCTTTGGCCAGGTGGCCTGTGCAGCGTGGCTATGCCTACCTACTACAGTTTATGGAGAGGCGTAGCAGCCAGAGCCACTGCTCTCTCTTGCCCTTGTGGATTCCCCATCTCACTAGCCCGCTTTCAGTTCCACCCACACACCTTGTAGAGAGCCCCTGTAGAGCTCTGCTCCATGGCATATGTGGGAACAGGTTCAATATGTCCATGAAGAAGTCATTTAATATCCACCATACACTATTTAAAAGTGAAGCGTTCACAATGTTTTTAGCTTTCATTTTGATGTAAGCAAATGTTAGACTGTACAAAGTCATCCTGATACATACACAGGCCTCTGCAAAGTAGGAGCCAACTAAACATTAACAAAGCCCCCTGACCACTATGATTTGAACTATCTGATGGTTGCCATCTATGACAGTTTCTGTGTAGTCTTTCCTGAGAGATTGCAGGTCCCTTGTCTCAAGATAGTCCCTCAATAAACAGCAGTGTTGTTTATATTCCCTTCCACTTGATGTTAAGGGACATGTTATGTTAACAGACAATCCTTATGAGATAGCAATGTTTCTTAATTGGTGCATCCATTGATGCACCTCCAGAGGGGTCTTCTAGAACAGAGTACAGAAATTGTGTGCTTTGCCATATGAGTCATTTGAGCCACCAATTTTTTCTTCAGTTGGAAGGAGCACTCTTATGCTAAAACACCATCCCAACAACAGCACGGTCACGTCCTATTTCTTTAAGTAATGTTCTTTGTTATGATAAGTAATGATTTCCAAGAATCCTGGCCAGGGGAGACCCCTACCACTAACCATGCCGGAGAGAGTTAATTCCTCTCCCACGTCCCCTCCAGCACACTAATATCTACATTCACCCATTTTAACATGATTATTAATACATAAATAAAAATCAGTCAGTCAAATCTGCTAAGAGGAAATGTAGAGTCCGTTGTAAACAAGATTTTCACACACACTCTTAAAAGATACCACAATGATGAGTGCACTATAAATGCAAGATAGATCAATAGATTAGATAGAGCATGCTTAGAAACAAACAGATCCAGCACAATGTCCCAAGTCAGTTAGCTGTTAACATTTTTGAATATGAGACATTTTCCAACATAGTTACTGTTATAAAGTTCAGTTTCAGCCTGCAATTTTTCACTCAGTTGAAAACAGTCTTCTCTCACCTGTTAACTCAGAAGTGCCAGTTAAAGCCACATGATGTGAACTCAGACTTTAGCAAATACTGTCCTAGCCTCAAAGTCTGTTGCTGCTGAAACAGCAACAAGAGCAGAACTTGTGTCCTGTCAGCCAGAGAAGCCATTATTGTAGCCCTCCAATACTTCCAGCACTACAGTGAAAACAATTATCCAAAACAGAGACAAAACAATTTAAAATCAAGGGTCTAAAGACTAAAATAGAAGCATGGAAAGGAGCTCTTCCAGATTATCCTGCAGCAATCTCGGGAAGTTTCTAACAACAAAGGAAAGCTTATAACAAACACAGAACTTTGGGGCACCTATTCAGGCTTTAGCTAACCCCATGTAATGATGGGGCTACTAGTATTTCTGAGTTTATAAACCCTTGGTTACTTTCAGTAGTTTATAAACTGATTGTAAAAAATTGTTCCAGGCTGAAATTCAGTCTCTAGCCATAAGCAGTACCAAAAATAGTTTGTCAATTTTTAAAATAATAGGATTGTTAAGTGTTGTGGTTTCAACAACTATTTTGTGCACCAATAACACCTCCCTTTCACAAGCCTCAAGAAGGAGGAAGCGGTTTAGAAATAAAACAGACACCATTTAAAATGTGTTTCCATGGGTCTAGAGGCTGCTGGCTCAATCTGGCAACGAGTGGGGTTTTCACAAATTCCCATGATCTTCTGATCCCAAACAACCAACTCCCTGAACTGGTACCCCCTACCAAAACTTGTCATCCTGTGGGGGTGGGAGGGTGCCCTAGTGCCCTGCTTCCTCATCCTGTGGTGTCTTTAGGGAAGGGTGGCAGGCCTATTCCCAGCAAACCTTTCCCCCATTTTCTTCCTCAGCAGACATGACGGACCCATTTGTTTACTTTCATCTGTCCACTGGACAGGTCCTAAGGGCATCTCCTCTCTTCCTTTCGCTTCAGGATATTCCCTTTGTGCCCTTTACCCATGTGGCACTCTTCAACCTCTTGCCCAAAGCTGCAGCATATATAACAGTAATCCATATACTAAGAGCTACTGACCCCTCCCATGTAACAGGGCACTAACAATTGGAACCTTATCCAGGTCAGGTGACTGGAACCAGGCCATGAAGTGAAATCGCTTAACAGCCCTCCTGTGTCACACCTTTATTGCTCCATGTGGCCCCTTTCCCCATATGTGACACTGACCTTGTCCATATGCCTCCTCCCTATGTCCATGCCTCCCTTTTTCCCCATCTATGGCACCAAGAACCTTCCCCATATATTTCCCACCTGTCCCTGCTTGCTCTCCATGAAATGGGCTGTCCCCATCCTCACTCATTACAGCAACGGGTGGTGTGCCTATTGACAGTTCCCTGCATGCTCTCATTGCACTTTATCTGCCATGCTCTCGTCCTCCTAGAGATTCTAGGGCAGGAGAGTACCTGAGGCATGGAGGAAAGGGAGCAGGAACTGCTATGCCTCCCATCTATGCTTGACAATAACCCTTAATAGCAGGAAGAAAACACATGCCACACTAGCTTGACCTTCACCAGGCCTGTGAGCACCTAGGACTGGGTTCTCATATCTGGCCACCCCTATGCCCATCAGGCCAGATAGAACAGTACCACAATGAAGTGGGTGTACTTCTTGCTTTCTCCACCCTCTGCTATACAAAATTGGGAAGGTGGTATAAATGGGCTCCTGAGAGACTCTACAGGGTAGAAAGAAAAGGAGTACTTGTGGCACCTTAGAGACTAACCAATTTATTTGAGCATAAGCTTTTGTGAGCTACAGCTCACTTCATTGGATGCATTCAGTGGAAAATACAGTTAGGAGATTTATATACACACAGAACATGAAAAAATGGGTGTTATCATACACACTGTAAGGAGAGTGATCACTTAAGATGAGTTATTACCAGCAGGAGAAGGGGTGGGGGGGAGAAAACCTTTTGTAGTGATAATCAAGGTGGGCCATTTCCAGCAGTTAACAAGAATGTCTGAGGAACAGTGTGGGGGGGGGGGGGGAGGAGAATAAACATGGGGAAATAGTTTTACTTTGTGTAATGACCCATCCACTTCCAGCCTCTATTCAAGCCTAAGTTAATTGTATCCAGTTTGCAAATTAATTCCAATTCAGCAGTCTCTCGCTGGAGTCTGTTTTTGAAGTCTTTTTGTTGTAATATTGCGCCTTTTAGGTCAGAGATCGAGTGACCAGAGAGATTGAAGTGTTCTCCAACTGGTTTTTGAATGTTATAATTCTTGATGTCTGATTTGTGTCCATTTATTCTTTTACATAGAGACTGTCCAGTTTGACCAATGTACATGGCAGAGGGGCATTGCTGGCACATGATGGCATATATCACATTGGTAGATGTGCAGGTGAATAAGCCTCTGATAGTGTGGCTGATGTGATTAGGCCCTATGATGGTGTCCCCTGAATAGATATGTGGACACAGTTGGCAACGGGCTTTGCTGCAAGGATAGGTTCCTGGGTTCGTGGTTCTGTGGTGTGGTGTGTGGTTGCTGGTGAGTATTTGCTTCAGGTTGGGGGGCTGTCTGTAAGCAAGGACTGGCCTGTCTCCCAAGATCTGTGAGAGTGATGGGTCGTCCTTCAGGATAGGTTGTAGATCCTTGAGGATGCGTTGGAGAGGTTTTAGTTGGGGGCTGAAGGTGATGGCTAGTGGCGTTCTGTTATTTTCTTTGTTGGGCCTGTCCTGTAGTAGGTGACTTCTGGGTACTCTTCTGGCTCTGTCAATCTGTTTCTTCACTTCAGCAGGTGGGTATTGTAGTTGTAAGAAGGCTTGATAGAGATCTTGTAGGTGTTTGTCTCTGTCTGAGGGGTTGGAGCAAATGCGGTTGTATTGTAGAGCTTGGCTGTAGACAATGGATCGTGTGGTGTGGTCTGGATGAAAGCTGGAGGCATGTAGGTAGGCATAGTGGTCAGCAGGTTTCTGGTATAGGGTGGTGTTTATGTGATCGTTGCTTATTAGCACCGTAGTGTCCAGGAAGTGGATCTCTTGTGTGGACTGGTCCAGGCTGAGGTTGATGGTGGGATGGAAATCGTTGAAATCATGGTGGAATTCCTCAAGGGCTTTTTTTCCATGGGTCCAGATGATGAAGATGTCATCAATATAGCACAAGCAGAGTAGGGGCATTAGGGGACGAGAGCTGAGGAAGCGTTGTTCTAAGTCAGCCATAAAAATGATGG
Source organism: Chelonia mydas (assembly GCF_015237465.2). Classification (NCBI taxonomy): domain Eukaryota; kingdom Metazoa; phylum Chordata; order Testudines; family Cheloniidae; genus Chelonia; species Chelonia mydas. The sequence goes on along the minus strand of NC_057858.1, from coordinate 16,172,540 downwards.
CATACTGTGGGGCCACGCGGTACCCATAGCAGTGCCGCTGATTTGAAGGTATACATTGTCCCCAAAAGTGAAATAGTTATGGGTGAGGACAAAGTCACAAAGTTCAGCCACCAGGTTTGCCGTGACATTATCGGGGATACTGTTTCTGACGGCTTGTCGTCCATCTTTGTCTGGAATGTTGGTGTAGAGGGCTTCTACATCCATAGTGGCCAGGATGGTGTTTTCAGGAAGATGACCGATGGATTGTAGTTTCCTCAGGAAGTCAGTGGTGTCTCGAAGATAGCTGGGAGTGCTGGTAGCGTAGGGCCTGAGGAGGGAGTCTACATAGCCAGATAATCCTGCTGTCAGGGTGCCAATGCCTGAGATGATGGGGCATCCAGGATTTCCAGGTTTATGGATCTTGGGTAGCAGATAGAATACCTCAGGTCAGGGTTCCAGGGGTGTGTCTGTGCAGATTTGTTCTTGTGCTTTTTCCCAGCAAATGGTGTAGTTTCTTTTGGTAACCCTCAGTGGGATCAGAGGGTAATGGTTTGTAGAAAGTGGAGTTGGAGAGCTGCCGACCAGCCTCTTATTCATATTCCGACCTATTCGTGATGACGACAGCACCTCCTTTATCAGCCTTTTTGATTATGATGTAAGAGTTGTTTCTGAGGCTGTGGATGGCATTGTGTTCTGCACGGCTGAGGTTATGGGGCAAGTGATGCTGCTTTTCCACAATTTCAGCCCGTGCACGTCGGTGGAAGCACTCTATGTAGAAGTCCAGTCTGTTGTTTCGACCTTCAGGAGGAGTCCACCTAGAATCCTTCTTTTTGTAGTGTTGGTAGGAAGGTCTCAGTGGATTAGTATGTTGTTCAGAGGTGTGTTGGAAATATTCCTTGAGTCGGAGACGTCGAAAATAGGATTCTAGGTCACCACAGAACTGTATCATGTTCGTGGGGTGGAGGGGTAGAAGGAGAGGCCCTGAGATAGGACAGATTCTTCTGCTGGGCTAAGAGTATAGTTGGATAGATTAACAATAATGCTGGGTGGGTTAAGGGAACCATTGCTGTGGCCTCTTGTGGCATGTAGTAGTTTAGATAGTTTAGTGTCCTTTTTCTTCTGTAGAGAAGCAAAGTGTGTGTTGTAAATGGCTTGTCTAGTTTTTGTAGAGTCCAGCCACACGGAAGTTTGTGTGGAAGGTTGGTTTTTTATGAGAGTATCCAGTTTTGAGAGCTCATTCTTAATCTTTCCCTGTTTGCTGTAGAGGATGTTGATCAGGTGGTTCCGCAGTTTCTTTGAGAGCGTGTGGCACAAGCTGTCAGCATAGTCTGTGTGGTATGTAGATTGTAATGGATTTTTTACCTTCAGTCCTTTTGGTATGATGTCCATCTGTTTGCATTTGGAAAGGAAGATGATGTCTGTCTGTATCTGTACGAGTTTTTTCATGAAGTTGATAGATTTCCACTCCATATGGCTAAATGCAGTGCCTTGCAAGGTAGAGCATCTGAAAATGGATTTGTCTGCTCACACTATCCTCAGCTTGAGGTGCAGAGAGGTAGAGGGCGGGATTTATCCTAAATTCGATGTGCAGGAAACAGGTTTGATTTAATCTCTCACGGTGTGAGTTTCAGCCACAATTATTTGATCTAACAATATTTTATGTGGACTCAAAATGAGTCATGTGCCCAGCTTTACAGTACAAAGATGATATGTTCACTTACAGCATCTCCCCACCTGCTGCAGCATCGGGGCCAACTGAGGTTTTATGCATTCTGCAAGTTTATTTTTTTACCATCTGTTATTGGTGCCTATTGCTTATTTTATAAACTAAAAGTGCCCAGGAACTAGCACAACTTCAGCCTTTCACCTTCAACTCTGATAGCTACCCCTCCAAATCCCTACTGTTATATTAGACCAAAAGAGACTTTTATACAGAAAGCTGGTAGCAGAGATACTTTCTACAGCTTTAATTAAGGATGTGACCATGTGATGAAGCAGGACTGTTCTTAATGTTTCCTCTGAATATTGTAGAGATGCCTCAGTTTCCCCTAGGCAGTTCTCAAGTATCTAGGTGGTGGGATAAGGGTGTATGATCGTTGCAGAGCTCTAGAGGGCAGGTGTGTGCAGGGGTCTGGACACAGAGAATGGCCAACACCCTGTTTCCTGGCAACTGATGGCCTGGGCCCTTCCCCCTGCAAGGTGAGAGCTAAAGGTTTGGAGAACAAAGGAATCCGGTGCCCTCCTGGCCCGGGAAAGGGACAAAGCCCAGAGGAGGAGGGGCTAGAGGGAGTTGCAGTTTGGGTCTGGCTGGGGACATGGAGTGAAGGGTAGACGGGGTTGTCTGGCTCACTGCCCCCCAAAATGGACCCGGCTGAGGGGTCCTGTTCTCTGCACCTACAAGCTCTATGTTAGGCCATGTCCCTGTCATCTAATAAGCCTTCTGTTTTACTGGCTGGCTGAGAGTCACATCTGACTGCGAAGCTGGGGTGCAGGACCCTCTGGCTTCCCCAGGACCCCACCTGGGCGGACTCGCTGTGGGAAGCGCACAGAGGAGCAGAGGAGGCTGAATGCTCCGAGGTCAGACCCAGGAAGGTGGAAGTTGTGTGAGCTGTGTGTCCTGAAGACAGTCTGCTCACAGAAAGGAGACTCCCCCAGAGTCCTGACTGGCTTCGTAGGGAGCAGTTCCAGAGCATCACCCGGGGACTCCGGGACAGACCATTCCTTGAATCAGAGTCTTCTCACATTGTGAGGATTTGGAGGTTGCTTACTGACAGCCCAAAATAAAGTGACTGGATATCAATTTAATAGTGGACTTACCTAAAACAACTTAAAAAGTATACAAATATTAAAGCTGCCAAACAGCTTTTTGGTGAGGCTATTCCCTTCCCACCTCCCTCTAAAGGTCTGCATTGTAAGGGAAAGGGATTGTGCAGAAAAAGCAAAGTGGTGCTTCACTGTGAGGCTTTCACAGCAGCCCAACTGGGTGACCCACTTGCTTCAGAGTCAAGATAGATGCCTAGAGCTTCTTCCTTCAATAGCTATTCTTTGCCATGGTCTGGGATGCCAGTTTCCCCAAGAAACCAATACTATATCTGTAGTGCTGTTGGAAGAACTTCTGGCTGCATCTCTTTGTGCCCTGTCCGTTCTGTCAGACCATTTTCCACTCACTGCCCTTTGCAGTCTTTCAGCTGAAGGTGTGTCTCCAGTGGCTGTACAGCATGGAGTATTCAGCTTAGCAAGTCTGACTGCAGCTCCCTATGCTCTCTCACTACTTCTAGCCACAGTGTTGTAGACATCAAATACAAGAACTTTTAGCAATTTATTAATGGCAATGGACATTTTACCCAATTGCTTCCTTAGCAGGATTTGCTCCACGAGGCCCAGGAGCGACTGATTAGTGATTAGTGCCTGCTAATCATTTGAGTTGCCTCCCCTGCTCTGTTCTGCCTGTTGACTGGTGGAAATGGTTCTTGTGTTTTGTGCGAGACACCAGTATGAAATATGCACAAACACAAGATCCATCCACTGGGAAAAGACAGCTAGGACTTTCCATGGAGTCCCAAAACACAGATGGGTCATATTCCCCTCACCTATCAAGTTTTATGTGACAGGTGGTACCTTGGTAATAGTGATGGCTGCTGTACAAATGCCTAAGAGCCATGAGAGAGAACACAGTTTATGTGGAGGCCCTGTATTCGGATAGACGGTCATTGACATCTTTCAAGGGATCGAGATTGATAATATTTACATATAACTAAATGTATATTTAATTGATATGCCTTTTACATGGATTATTTATTTAATAGGATAAGGCAAAAAATGAAAAAAGCTGGGTGCCTCCAGTTCCAGTTAGGCACTTAAGTCCCTATTTGGGTACCTGCATCGGTGGCCTGATTTTCAGAGGGTCTGAGCACTCTCACCTTTAACTGAAATCAATGGGAATCACAGCCACTTGGCACTTCAGGACACTTATTTAGGCACCTATCTTTGGCCTCCTAACTGAAAAGGTTGGCCTCCACATTGTAGTACTTACTCATTTGTCCACATCCTAAAGGGTTTTCCCTAAACAGAAATTAATTTTAAAAGTACATCACAAAATAGCAGTATGTGGACAAAAGCCCTGTTGTTTTTTTTTATTTACCTGCTTCAGCCATCATTTGTTTGCAAATTAAAACAAGGTATTCATTGGCCTGACCATGAATCCAATGTGTGTAGAGATTACTGCTGAAGACATTTATCTTTCTGGTGGATTTATGCTTAGATGTGGTATCCCTTTAAGTGGGCTTCACTGTATGCTTTTGCAGTTATGTTCTTACACTTCAGAGTGTTCCTAGAGGGTTTGACCTATCACTATATCATCAGGAAACATCTGGAATAGCAGACTGAGTACTTCCTGGGACATTTTTGGTAAATGTAAAGAAATTGTTGCACCTTGAAGGTTTTCCACAGACTATTTTAGCACCTGGGCATGATGTTGGTATAAATTACAAGTTATTTTTCATAAGTCTATGTTTTTATACACACACACACACTCAAACCAAGGGAAGTAAATTGTGTTGAAATTAATTGATCTACAGAAGAGCCTCAGAGTTACAAATACCTCGGGAATGGAGGTTGGTCATAACTCTGAAATGTTTGTAATTCTGAACAAAATATTATGGTTGTTCTTTCAAAAGTTTACAACTGAACATTGACTTAATACAGCTTTGAGACTTTACTATGCAGAAGAAAAATGCATTTAATCATCTTAATTTAAATGAAGCAGGCACAGAAACCGTTTCCTTACCTTGTCAAATCTTATTTTAAACTTTCCCTTTATTTTTTAGTAGTTTACATTTAACACAGTACTGAACAGTATTTGCTTTTTTTGGGGTTTCTGCTGCCTGATTGCATACTTCCAGTTCCAAGTGAGGTGTGTAGTTCGTAACTCTGATGTTCTATTGTACCTATAAAAAAAAAAAAAAAGTCAAAGCATTCCTAGAATCACTGAGTCTCATTCCTTGAACAGATGAAGCTGAAGCTGGGTGCAGAAACCATTTCTAAGAATCAAGGGATTATTCCTAAATCAACAAGGGATGTTCACTGCTCCAGTCTATAAGCTCTTTCTATTGATCTGTGGTCAGGAGGAGCATTAATAGAAGCCTAGGGGCCAGAGGCACAATGTTTCTGACAGCTGACAGACAGAACTGAGGAAGCACATCATCAGGAAAGGCTACAGCCTCTGCAGTCCTTGAATGCCAGATGCCGACAGGATTTAAAATTGTTCCTGTGTCTTTGGATTGCACTAAACTATTTCCACACACAGTGAAAGCTGCATCAAAAGTATGAATGCTCTTAATTTCTTATTCAACAAACATTCATTTGTTTACCTTCCATATCATTTGCCATGAAGATGGTGACTAGCACACGGGGAGTGGTTGCAAACATTTTGTTTTGAAGTGATTGACTCAGAACAATGTCTATTGGCTCGGATGCTCAGTGACTGTCTTCTAACATGCATCCGATGAAGTGAGCTGTAGCTCACGAAAGCTTATGCTCAAATTAATTTGTTCGTCTCTAAGGTGCCACAAGTCCTCCTTTTCTTTTTGTCTTCTAACAGACTCCTCCTTCATCCATGCACTGCAGCTGCACTGTCACTTTGGTATATGCTGGGAGGAATAAGAGTTAGTGTGGCTTGCAACCACTAAACTACTGGACACCAACTAGGGTTAGGATTAGCGGCAAATCAGTATAGGACCTTCTACACACAATACACCATAGTGTTAGGTTGTGTTTGGGGGGTGGGCAATCAGATTGTGGTGTGTTTTTTATTGAAGTTTGGAAGCTGGTAGGTAGCTTGGGGTTTTTGACACTTAGTGTCCCACTTATCTTTCCCCCTCACCTCCTGAGAGCCCTCTTCCTCACTCCTTTATGTAAAGAAAAAAAAGACCTATCAGTCTCTGTATTGGATCACTGGTACAGCACATCCTATTAGATTGTACATGCCCTGAGGAAAAGAGTTTGAGGCATGTGATATGATTTGAAATGTACTTGACTACATTGTACTTCATAGTCCAAATAATTAAATGGAAGGAAGAGAAAGATCTGGGCCCCATGCCTGTAAGATTAAGATGGGGCATTACAGGATGAGGGGATGTATAGTGGGGAGGATAGGAAGTTTGTTAAACTAGCTAAGGACATTGAAACTAAGATGAAAATCTTGGCTTCAATAAAATTAGAGAGCTGAATATATTTCTGGGGAGTAGTTTCAAGAATAACAGATGGGACCTGAAATGGTACTCTATTGTTAACACACCACTATGTACAGACACAGAGTACGTGAAATATGGCAGAAATAATAAGGAATCAAAGGGATTAAACCTCTTTCAGGCCAGTGCATAAACACACTTCAATGTAAGGGGCTGTCTGAAATGCTCTCACAACTCCTCCCTATGCTAATTCCCTGGAAGGTTTAACATTATGGGACACAGTTTTTGTAGAAGGTGTGGTATAAGATCTTGTGACTGGATGGTATGTGCCAAGTGTGGTTTGTGGGAGGGGGAAATAGTGTGGACAGGCCAACAACCAGAAAAAAATATACAACCTAAAAATGTAATTCTAAACAAGATTCACAAATTTGACCCAAGATAGTTTGTGAAATCAGGGACACGGAACTCCAAAAAAAAGTAACTTTACATTTATTATATTAAACAATAACATTTCTCTTCTTGTATTAAACAATAAACACATGGCAAAGATTAAAATTAAAAACACCTTTTCCCAATTTGTTATATGATATTTAAAGGATAAATATAACTACAGTAATGTACATATTTGGATAGACTAGTGAATTTCTGGTAAATGCTGCAGTTTCTACTTTATATTTTCACCTTCTTAGCCTGTAACTTCCATCAGACTAAACAGAGTCATATTAAGAGGGACATTAAGGAACATAGCACTGTCATTATACTAACAGCAGAAGGAACCATTTATATTAAGTTTCCCTTTTAAAGTTATTTAGTTTTAAAGGGAAAAGCAGAAGTTGGAGTAAATGAAAATTCTATTTTAAATGACTGCGGCATTTATAACAATTCAGCCTTTTATTTATACATCTTTCAAGTAAAAAGAACCATAAAATAACAACTGATAAAACAAATGTCAGCAATTATTAAAAGTTAACTTGTTCATCCTAAAAACCCCTTAACGTTTCCATCATGTTCAAAGCAGAATTTGTGACAAAATTTCCTTACTCAGAAAATGTAAATGGATTTGATTGTGAATGGGAGGTCTGCAGAAAAGATGTAAATGCTGGACCATAAAGATTTAACTATTACTATTTGGTAATTTAATTGCCACTGGGACAGGACAATGCATTTATAATTACACAGTCTATTAGCACAGATCAAAACAAAACATCTGTTTGACAGAACTTATTTTGGAACATTGGAATTAAATAGAAATGCATTTTCTGAGAGTCAGGAATAAAGACAAATGGAAAATAGGAATGATCCTTATACATGGAGAAAATGATGATTCCTAACACTTAGACCAAAATTCCATAACTGCTGAATCTTCAGGACAAATATGGAGAAGTATTTCAAAAATAAAATGGTAAAACCCCAAAAGGGTTACAAGAACCCTGGAAAAGCTGAAAAGCAAAGCTGAAGTGATGACAAGGTGATTTCTATGAAGTGTCTAACAATAGGATTTCACATAGACCAGAAAAAAAAAAAAAAAAAAAAGTGCCATACTTTAACAGATAAAGCTTGGAATTTCCTTACATTTAAGAACACACTATATAAAACAAAATACCTTACAGACTGATCACTTACCCCACTTAAAAATAATTAGGCCAGAGGTTTCATAAGGAAAACTTTGCTGATCATATGAAGTCTCATACAACAGTACAGAAGTACCAGTATATCCCTTAGTATTATCTGTTCCTATGGTAGAATGGTTGGCAGTCCCTACAACAAGAATATTTTGTAAAAGCCTAGTTTCAATTGGATAAAAGTCTTCTTCCATTTCAGTCTGAAATGCAGTGTAGTGTTGCTCTGTGGTAATCAATGGTTGCCATGAGTCACCCCAGTAGTGACTGCACTTCATAAATGCAGATGTATATACTCAATACACACATGCTACTATAGAAATCTAGCACCTTCTTTGAGATTGTTTTACATACTGTGGTCTAATGATTTCTCCCTGTAGAAAACAGAATCATCTTAATTCTTTCATCGAAGACAAAAATGCAATGCATAGTCACTTCTCCTAAGGCAAAAATGTAGGTAGAAACTGAGAAACAAACAAAACACAGTTTGAACCCAGAGAAGAGTGACTGTGCAACCAAAATGACAGACAAGAGATTGAGGAAAAAGGCATCTTCTACCACATTTCTACCTAATGTCCAAATATGAAGATATGTGAATCATTCTTTAATTCAACAATAAAATATTCAACAAAAAACTAGGAGGCAAAGCTTTGTCTAATGCTGAGAGAAGGGAATGAGATGCCTTCCAACACAGACACATGCCAGCAGATTGGAAATGGACAGCAAGTGCAAGTGGACACAGGTGATAATATCCCAACCACATTGTCAAACGCCACCTTGGCAGATTTGTACTCACCTTTGACAGACAAACCCCTCAGGTGTCTCTGACATCTGGCAACAAACACAGCTTGTCGTGCCAATAACAGCATTATTGAATGTAATGACTGGAAGTTAATTTTTTTCTTTTGCCAGAACTTTGAAATTCTAACCACAAAGGTCTCATTTCCCGTTTCTGTATAGAAAATGCACATATGCATATAGACATATATACACATTTTTACAGTATATAGTAATATACTATATATTTACTGCATATACACTTTATAGAGCATATATATACTTATATACTACATATAGTTTGTGTGAATATATACACACTATCTTTGTTATATAATTTATTGGGTATTTACATACAGATATACCTTATTTTTGTGTGCGTGCACACCAATCTGCCCAAACTGAAGTGAATCTACTTGTGGTTAAGATTTCAGTGTTTGGTGGAAGAAGGAAAGATTAATGTGTTCTGATAAATTTTTGCTTTAGGAGAAGAAGTGGAGTGATTTCTATAAAAAATGTTGCTTCTAAGGGTACAGAAGAATGAAGATGACTGCTTTCTACAAGGAGAAACTTAGATATTACAGAAAGAAATCAGAGGGACGTTTCCTAGACTTCAGACTTCTAAAATTTATCCCTTCTCTTCCCAAATTAAAACCATCTCAGAACAGTTTAGGGTTATTGCATGTTTGCAACTGTAAATGGATTAACTACATATTTTCTTGGATTCCTGTTTGGTTAATTTGCTTGACCTTTTGCTACTGGCTCATTCTCAATATTTGGCCACACAAGGCTATATACCCCAGAAGGGACAATCAAAGTTTATACTTGGTTATAATACTAAATATATATATTAGATAAATTCACTTTTCTGACCTCATACTGTGTCCCAAAAACATTAACTATCACAGAAGTAAGAGAAACAAGGTTGGTGAGGTAATATCTAACTGAATATCACAGAAGTAACACAATTATATTAGAAGATTTCAGAGATTTGATAAAGTGGCTGAAATTCTTTCTATGGCACATAAATTTTCTGAGTAATCAGGCTCTTTAGCTCATCCACATGCCCCATTTGTGTGCAGAGATCCAGCAGCAGAATTCCTTTATAAATTGGTTTAAAGATACTGTTTCATTTGAGCAGAAGAGAAACAAATTATGTCGTTCCCCCTGCCCCCACACTTTACCACACAAAGACCCAAGCTTGAATGCAATCTTGTAACTTTCACTCCTCAGGCCTGGTGTATTCCAGAAGTAATGCTTTTACTCCCTGGGCTGCGGGGGAGGAGAGTGAACCTCCTAATGATAGGTTATGGAACGGCACTGCCAACTTGGAGAAGGTGGCTTGACCCTGCAGTCAGAGGTGAGGGCAATTGATACCATACATTGGAGGAGAGATGAAAGAGGAAATTACTATAAAAGCAGCATTTGCAATAAAAGTAAAATCTTTTAATTGTAAAGGGAGAAAAGCAGTGGCCTAATGTGGCTGTAAAATCAAAGGCATGACCCCTGTGTTCACACTACACTTCGGAAGGGGACTCAGATATTGCAGTTGCTTTGACACAGCACATGAGATTATTCAGCTGCATAAGGAATGAAAAAATCCTACAAAGTAGGAACTGTTACTGAAAATGAAAAAAAAAAGAATCTAAAAGCTTTATATGCACAGATACAGGTTTTTAAATTTCATCCTGCATCCCAATAGCCTATTTTTTCAACTTGGAAGAGCTAGATGTGTAAGAGAGGTACTAAGACAAATGCAAAATATATATGTACACAAGACAGAAAAAATACAAGAGAAGACAAAATAAAATAACAAAACTGCAACAACAGCTCAAAGAACAGGGGCAACTATCTCTCTGAAGCAATGTGACTATAGTAAAAGGTGGACTGAGAAAAGGCACATACTGTCTCATACAGCTGTTTCTGATTTGATCTGACTATATAGTTAGGATGACATCTACAGCCCTGCCATGTAAGTATATACTACAGTCAACCCCCTTTAATGGTAAAAACTTTGTATTGATGTTAGCTACAAGTAGATCTAATTTGCTTTCATGAGCTCAGTGTGTCGTGGACCAAAGGAAAAGAGAGTGTTCTGAAACTTTTGAAATCAGACTTGATAACTTAGGGCTTGTCCACACAGTTAGGTAATGCGCTCTAATGTGCTTTAGAAATCACACTTCTGTAATGTGTAACACACTAATCAGTCCATGTAGATCTGTCTAGTGCAGCACTGGTTCAAACAGCACTACATTAATGCTCATTAACATAGTGCTTTTTGAACCAGTACTGTGTTAATTCACACTAGGGGTCAACGTGGACCAACTAATGCATAACACATTAGTGTGATTTAGAAATCATACTCACACAGAGTGCATTATACTATCATGTAGACAAGCCCATAAACTCTCCATAATATACTTTACAGAAAAACAGTTATGGTTGGAAGGGACCACATAGGTCATCAAGTACTGAAAGTATGGCAGGATTATTTCCAACAGTGTTCATGGCAGCTTGTTACATCAAATACAGGACAACACAGAAACATATATGTTTTGTTAATATTTAGGGGTCTCTTCTCCCCTCATGATTCAAATTTAAAAGCCCATAGCATCTGTAATAACATTAAACAGGAGTTACACACATATTCAGGGATCAGCAACTCTGTACAATGTCTTCTGAAATGACGGGCTTCAGTTTTGTCAAATACATTCTGTCAGAAGACCTTAAATGGATGTTCTTAATTTAGAGTCGATTTTCAATGCAAATGCAGCATTGTCCTGAGACAATCAATGTTTAATTACATTTCTAGGTCTGAAAACTAGTCATCAGAAAAAATAATCCCTACTGGGATTCTTATGTCTGTGTGAGGAAAGTATCCAGAACGAGGCAATTAGAATGTAGGGATTGTTTGACTGGAAAAACAGGCACTAACATCATTGTGAAAGGAAAAAATAAAACAAAACAGGGACACACAAAAATGTAAACACATTACAGAAGATGAAGAAATACAATGCTATCCAACAGAGAATGTTTTACAAGCGGAGGGCCACACTTTTGGACATTCAGAATGTTAACTAGCCAAAATGCACATGTACAGAATTGGGGATGCAAATACAGGTATCACAAAGAACATTTTGAAAATTTGGCCCTAAATGCCCACTCCATTTACAAACAAAACCAAAGCACAAGGCAAGGACAAATGAAGTGCTGAGATTCCTGAAATTTACCAGAAAAGGCAGTTTCTATAAATGAATAATTCACAGCAAAAAATACCATAAGTACTCATTTTATATCCGTAACAAGTAAAATACATGTTGTATTACCTCTATAAAATACATGTAACATCCCCCCTGAATTCTGGAAGTCTATAAAAAAGCTGGACATACTGGCCTAATTAGTGCTATCAGTAGATAGGCTGTTTTTTTAAGCCTATCTGTTCTACAAATATTGCTGTAACTTTTGCATGAATATCCATTTATTCTATCTATCTGGCAAATAAATTCGGTGTGAACTTGGGCTAGTTTAAAATAAAGAACTTTCTAGTCTGTACAACAGTTGTATAACTTTTAATGACGGGCAGCAAGATTAATCATCAACCATAATATTTAAAAATGAGAGCACACACTTAATCACTTCCGAGGTAGAGATTGTAACATAGTCAATTGGATCATACAAATAAGAGCCCTATATTCTGCCTGTTGGAGCAAATGAAGGGAAAATATGGTTGCAGGGAAGACTGCAGTTCAAAATTAAAATTTAAAAAGTGTGAAATTGTTCAACATTATGTAGAAAAAGCCTCAAAAACGATAATTCCTGTCTTCATGCTTGTTCATGGAATTAATCTATATTTTATCCCATGATTTAGAACTGAGTCATCATTTGTCTAATTTACAATATCAGGATCACTCCTTTTAATACCACCATGTACAAATATTAAAAAAAACTTTTATGCAAATAATCATGTTTAAATAAGAAGAAGCTATTAAGTCTCATAGGCTTTGAATTCAAAATATGATTGACTCTATACGAGTTGTGTCGCTATGCATCTAATATATAAATAATCAGAGTTTCTTTCATAAGATAAGCCATATCTCACAGATGAAAGGTGAACACCTAAGAAATAATTTGCCCTAAAGTCTTTGAGCTAGGTGGTTTTATAGTCATTGGCCTACTATGAGTAATTAAATAAATGTAACAAAAAGAACTGAAAGCTAAGTGATAATTTTATAAACATACCCTTTTTTTTTTTTTAACAAGTGTCATTTTCTATAATTTTATTATTCATACTGCAGCCTCAAAACAATGACAATGGAATTCAGGTAATAAAAGCCAGATTCACAAATTGCAGCTTATTGTGTGCAACACTGTCTGCATTATAACGAAACTTTGCTTTCAGTACCTTAGGGTCATACGTTACATTTCTTACAAGCGGTAACTTTTATCTAGGAAGTATAATACAATTTTTACAGTGTGTTTCCTGTGCATTATGTACTTGAAAAGCCATGGAGAGCCCAGTTTGATATAACCAGCCAATCTTGTTATGCTTTGACTTAAAGGTGACTACAATTACTTAACAACATAAAACAAAAATTTTACAAAACCTTTTTTTAAAGGGTTTGACTTGCATTGGGTGGAGCCCAAAGACTTGTATTTAAGAGTTTGGCATATCAGCCTTACTGAGTGCAATAGCCAATTCAAGGTCTTCCTGTTCTTGTCTTCGCAATCGAGCCAGCCTCTCCTGCTCTGCTTTCTCACTCTCTCGCTTTGCCCAGGCCAGCTGCTGCTCCTCATTTCCAAACTAAAAAATAAAAATGGAAACTTCGTTAATAAACAAAAGAAATATAAACTAAGACAGCAGAAATAGTATGCAACATGCAGTAGATGTATATCATTAAGAAATGTGCATCAAGTAACAAGACGTATAAAGCTATCGCTTTTAGGTTGAAACCAGAAATAAACTCATTGGTTTCCCTACTCCATTCACTGATCTTTTTACTTAATACCTTCCTCCTCCCACCCAAGGCATAAACTTTGCATGTTGATGTTGTCCTGCCTGAATCCAGGTCCCAAATGCATACAAGAGAGTGACAGAAGATCTGGGGATAGAGAGGAACTCTACATCCATGGGCAAAATTACTTGGAAGAGTTTGAGGGTATAGCAGCCTACAACCATACTATGATGTTAGCCTCAAGCTGACAAAAATTGGAAGCTATTTACTGATATGCCACTACACTGTGAAGTGTTTTCTGTAATAGTTTCTGTAAATGGTGATACATGTTAATAATGAACCTGGAGACTGAAGATTTGTGGGAAGGTTCACCATCCGATCAAAAGTAAAATTCTGCTTTTGCAATTGTCTATAAAATAAATGCAGAGTTTTTCAGGCAGTACAGTAGCAAACAATATAACAGAATCCAAATGATTTTGCAACAAACACTAAAGAAATAAAATACATTTTAATATTCATCTTATTTTTTTTAATATTATCAAATAATTTCAATACATGGAAGCAATGTACAAAATTATTCCAATAATAAGCATCCCTAATATTACACAGAGTTTCACATATTAAAGAAGTGGACATTAAAAACTGATTGCATTGGATTTTGTATAAAATGTGAGAAATATTATTTTCTTATCAAAATAACACTTTATTTTACCTTTAAATAAAACCAATGATTAGTTTTTACTGTTTAATCTTTAAGGGCCCACTGTCCAGCAAACATGCACACAAATGTTTGCCGGATAGTAAGTATTTGCAAAACTAGTCCTTAGTTTTGTATTATTTCCACTGTTTAAAAAATTACTCTGATACTTATTTGAATGTTCAGAAAAATGTATCATTTTGATTTTTTTAGAAGGGAAAAGCAGTGCATAGAATTCTAAATTTCACCTTTGGTTGAATCAAATCTGTATAAACTGTGAATGCCACCTCCCTGGTCCATGATAGGACATATCTTTGAATGCAGCACAATACATAGTTGCACTGGCTTATTTTGCTACAGCATCCAGTACAAACTTTGTCTTATCCATATAGCCCTCAATTCAAGAAAGCATATGCTTAACTTTAAATAATAAATAATAACAATAATAAACATGCACTTATCTAGTTTATTATATGTCTCATGCACATTTTCCCAAGAATCTACCTTTCCATTATACACTATATCCATGCTTCATATTATTTTTAAACAAACGTATAAGATTACATTTCTTGCAGGTCCAAATTAATAATGTTAATCTATGCCCAATTCTCTGATCTTTTTAGTTACACTGTAGTTTATCTTTATGTTATCCTGGCTGTTGGCAGTTCCTCCTGCTATTACTGCTAAAAAACTGATGTCAGAAAAGCAAAGCTAGTAATACAAGTGCATTGCATCTTAGCAACTTGACCTTTGAAACCAAGAAACTGTGCAGTCCATTCCTATTACAACTTATTTCAGTGAATAGTAAATAAGGCTTAAAAGCTCACTAAATTGTAAATATATGATTTTCAAGATAATGAGTGAAACCCTGACCCCAATGAAGTCAGACTACGTGGGGCCAGAATTTTACCAAAGTTTCCTAACATTCAAAAGAAAATCCTAGGGATGGGATTTAGGGTGAAATTATTGTTACTTTTAAAGTTTTAGAGATATAATGAGCTTCAGCTAATCGCTTTTGGTCTCAGATACTTTTTCAACATTTTGAAAAAGTAAGTTTACCAGTGGTGTTCATTCCTTAGGATAAGATGCAAATTTCTAAAGACTTTTCTAAAAACAAACATGTTTATTTCATACATATCTGAAATCATGTTGTGTGGTTAGAAAAGCTTACTAAAAGAGTGACGTGGATTCAAGACAAAGCAAATCTGGATTTCTGACTAGTGTGGAACTCTTGATGACTGACATTTTTACATTATCATAACGTGCTAGCATGATCAAATATCATTTCAAAGCGTACTTTTGTATCAGTATGAAGATCCCTATTTATTATGTAAGTATAATTTATAATCACCACCAGATTAAAAGAAGTTATTTGTTTTTAGAATTTAAACAATGTAAGAATGACCAGACTGGGTCAGACCAAAGGTCCATCTAGCCCAATATCCTGTCTTCTGACAGTGGCCAATGCCAGGTGCCCCAGGGGGAATGAACAGAACAGGTAATCACCAAGTGATCCATTCCCTGTTGCTCATTCAAATTTTGATTGTACTTCTTAAATGCTCAAGTCACATGGGTTCTGAAAGTTCAAGTCTGTCTAAATGAACCTTAAATGGTTAGTGTTGGAACGTATAACCTAACAATTCAATATCATCACTGTTCTATGTGCAGATTGTCCATAAAAATCCATTTTACCGAGCTAAAAATAAATCAGTATAACATTATTATTGCTGTCCATTTTTCCACAAAAGCTGGATGTTGAAAGACAGTTCCACATAAAGATTTAATATGCATTATCAGAGGTACTTTCATTTGGTACAAGGTATCTGAAAACAACACTCAATAAAGTATTGATATATTTTTCAAAATATTAGAACAAGTACATTAATGGCCTAGTATAAGTGGAGGGAAGACAAATCATATGCAGGGAAAATATGTCTAATATGTGACAAAACTTCATATGCATTGAATAAAGAGCAATCTTTGAGCTTAGTTCTGAATGCTCGCGTTCCTTGAAAATGAAAATGTGCTTTCTATCAATTGTTTGCAGTGGTGTTGTAGCCGTGCTGGTTCCAAGATATGACACACACAAAGTCAGTGAGGTAATATCTTCTATCGGACAAACTTCTTTTGGTGGAACGAAAACATTGTCCCTTTGACCAGCTTCTGTTGGTGGAAGGGACAAATTTTACCTTCCACCAAAAGGAAGACTCACCTGGCTTGTCTTTTTCTACTGTTTGTAAGATTATTGGAATTCTGCAATTTTTTCTACCAGTTATAAACTAGAAATATCTGAAAAATGAACTAACACAATGTTTTGTCAGCTCCCAAGACTCATGTTTTATGTCAATCCAAAAGTCAAGAATGCAATGGAATCACACTCATTAAATCCAATGGATAACAACAACTCAGTAATCCAAACAACAACACTAGAATAACAATAAAAAAACTAAAGGAAATCGTCAGCTTCTCTTTGTTTGTAATCATGCAGAATTCCAGCTAACCAACATGGCAATTGCAGATCCTACAGCTCCACACTTCATGTCAGAAAACATACTGTAAATGGAGTTGTTTGCAATTTTCATAATCGAGAACAGGTTCCTCCAACCAACAGATAAGCACAATCCTTTCCCTGGTTTATGAGATATCTGGCTTACTTATGACTTCACAAAGCACGAGGTGAAGTATTACTAAGCGTGGAAACGTGATCCTGTGTTGTACACAACCAGAAAGAAAATAATGTTGAATAGAACAGGGAAACAAATAAATCTCTCTTTTTTTAAAGGAGCACTTAGTGAAGAGATTTCTGAGGGCAATAGAGAGCATTTACAAATGCAAGTTTAAATTTGTTTTATCAGACTAAATACTGTCCAGCGACAAGAGTTAACCTAAGCTATGACCAGCTAAATGATAAATGGTTATTCAGATCCTATTTTTTTTCTACTTTCCAAGGTTGATCCTATCTTCTACAACCCTGATGGCACAGGGGCATAAACACAAACTTAAATGGAAGAAATGACACTGGTTAATCATTTGGTATAAATCACTGATGACTTACTCAAGCCTGTCAGCTAAGAAATATTTGTACTCTGTAAATACAATAATCACCGCTGGTGATTCAGTAATTCCATTTTTATGCTTAGACATTACATCCTTGTTCCCAAAAAAAGAAACTAGGTACCATTCAAAAAAATTGCAGATAATGCAAGCTTTGTGTCTGATTTTTATTATGTCACCATTTTGTATACAGTCACAGAATTTAACTGCATACCAACTTTCAACAGACTTTTGCTAATTATGGTAAAGTTTAATAATATTTAGAGCTTTGATATTTTCAGATAAACTAAAGAATTGAGGGCAACTAAAAAACTATGCACAGAGGACCTCAGCTAAACATATATCAGGGAGGAGAATGATACACGTTTTACTGTGAACTGAAATACTGGGGGAAACTGTTTAAAAATTAATACCACTTGAGATTAAACTTTTTAAATAAAAACCAACACCTACTTATCAGTGAAATACGTCCACCAGATTTAAAAGAATAGACTGAGTTGGTAATTTTATTGTGTGGCAGTGCAATCCAGAACAAAAAACTTAAACACATGAAAGAAGGAACAGGCTGGAGGCTTTGTATGGAACATATTTTCTATTTACCACCAGTAGCATTTAGAACAGCTATTCTTATACTACATTTGAAGTCATTGTAAATGTATCTGCCAACACTAGAAACAAAGCCAGGCTTTTTGAAAACTTGGTACTTACTCCCGGAAAGGCACTTGGCTTTGCTGTAAGACCTTTTGATCTTTTCTAATGGGGTGCAATATGGATGTTAATATACTGGTTCTATAAAACAGACCTTAGTTTGCTTTGTTTAACAAGGGTTTCTCTATGTAAGAACATAAGACTGGCCCTACTGGGTCAGACCAAAGGTCCATCTAGCCCAGTATCCTGTCTTCCAACAGTGGCCAGTGCCAGGTGCCCTAGAGGGAATGAGCAGAACAGGTAATCATCAAGTGATCCATCCCCTGTCGCTCATTCCCAGCTTCCCAACAAGAATGGCAAACAGAGGCTAGGGACACCATTCCTGCCCATCCTGGCTAATAGCCATTGATGGACCTATCCTCCATTAATTTATCTAGTTATTTTTTGAACCCTGTTATGGTCTTGGCCTTCACAACATCCTCTGGCAAGGAGTTCCACAGGTTGACTGTGCATTGTGTGAAGAAATACTTCCTTTTATTTGTTTTAAACCTGCTGCCTATTAATTTCATCTGGTGACCCCTAGTTCTTGTGTTATGAGAAATAGTAAACAACATTTCCTTATCTACTTTCTCTACATAGGTCATGATTTTATAGACCTCAATCATATCTCCCCTTAGCCGTCTCTTTTCCAAGCTGAAAAGTCCCAGTCTTATTAATCTCTCCTCATACGGAAGCTGTTCCATTTCCCTAATAATTTTTGTTGCCCTTTTCTGAACCTTTTCCAATTGCAATATATCTTTTTTGAGATGGGGTGACCACATCTGCACACAGTATTCAAGATGTGGGCGTACCATGGATTTATTTAGAGGCAACATGATATTTTCTGTCCTATTATCTATCCCTTTCTTAATTATTCCCTGTATTCTGTTCGCGTTTTTGACTGCTGCTGTGCATTGAGTGGATGTTTTCAGAGACCTATCCAAAATGACTCCAAGATCTCTTTCTTGAGTGGTCACAGCTAATTTAGACCCCATCATTTTATATGTATAGTTGGGATTATGCTTTCCAATGTGCATTACTTTGCATTTATCAACATTAAATTTCATAAAATATATCAGTAATTGAAACTAAATTCCACAGCTAATAATTTTCAATCTCTCTCTTGTATATGTCTCTTTATGATTCATATTCCAGTGCATACAGAAAACATTGTGACAGGATTGTCAGAACTTTTTCACAAACAGTTACAAATACTATATGGAACCCTTTGTTTTAAGGATTTACTTTTCAGGATATGGTGAAACTGCTATATAAATGTCTTCAACAATTATTTCTGAGGAATGTTTACATCCTGGCTTCCAAAAATCAACTACAAAACAGCCTCCATGCAACAAAAACAGTACACAGATTTTGCTACAAATATCTTGAGAGAAAAGGCACACTGTAGTAAAATAATTTAAAAGAAAACAAATCCTTTTAAAATTGAGTATCAAACTCAAAACTCCTTTATTATTGAGAGAAAATGCCTTTTTACACAGAAATATTAATACAGAACTACAATGGGGACAGCATGAAGGTACTAAGACAGAAGCCAGTGGACAGTAGGTCTGCAAATAAAACAAAAAAAAACTAAGAGTTTGCGGCAAGCAGAGCAGAAAGTGGTTTGCTCAGAGACAATGAACTTAACTTACAGAGCTGAAGTCTGCAAAACCCAAGGAAGAGTCTTTAGAAGTTTTACTTGAAGAGGAAGGAGCAAATGGATCTTTTCCACTAAACGGGTCCCCAAACCCCTTTTTACTTTGAAACGGGTCACTGCTCTCAGCCCCAAATGGCTGGAATGGATCATGGGGCTTGGTAAAATCTGCAGACCCGAGCTGGCTTACAGGAGTACTTTTACCTGGAAAGTTCAGGAGAAGAAAAAAAAAAAAAAAAAAGGAGAAAAAGAGAGGTTACTTACCATGGAAAATGCAAATCCCTAAGTAGGAGATTGTCCTTCATGCACTTTTACTGTAATATCATCCTTTCTTCTTGGAATAATCTAAAAGATAACCTGATATCACAGCACCCATTATCCCTGCAAAAGGTCTCAACAGTTGTTTCTCTCTTCATGGATTTTCATAAATGTTATTTGTAAGCACTTGCAATAAGTTTATCTAGATTTATGAAAATACTATTGACAAAATTTAAGAAGATAGAAGACCAATATATAAAGGCATTTGATCAAAAATATTTGTCAATTACGACTTGTAGTTAACTTCGCTTGATTAAAGGTAGAGACATTTTAGTTTGATTTTCGGTCTTTCATTAAATAATAAATAAGAATGAGCACTAAGGGCCAGATTTTTAAAGGTATTTAGGGACCTAATGTCTAACAACTTTAAAAATCTGGCCTTTAACGCTTTACATTTCCAAACACTGAACAACTATGTTAAACAATCAGATTTTCCTAAACAATTACTATTATCTGTATATATATATTTTCTTTTCCAGAACTGGTTCATCCATCCACATTTGCAGTGTACAGTATATGCACAATGAGGAAAATAAGTTGGTGAGGAAACAAAGAATTGTTTAATTGTGTTTGATTGTGTAACCCTTACCCTTGTTAAGCACTTATTCTTATAAGCATTGACACTGACTTTAATGAAGTCAATGGGATTACTTGTGTAAGTACTGACAAGCCTGAATAAAGATTCCATATTCTAGCCTTGATATTCAGATTCTTGATATTAAATATGCATTAACATTTTTGCAAGGGCAATTTCCTGAGCTAAATAATAAACCAGGTAAGAATAAAAACTGACATGGTCTCCTAAGCTAGCACTCCTCACAGATGTACAAACAACCCTTAACTCAGCTCCCCTAGAAACAAATATCTGACTTGACCCTTCTTGGTATAAAAGTCAAATCAGTTACAAAGTACATAGAGAAATTTAAATAGAACTCCTGGAAGAGATTCCAAAGGATAAAAAACAGCACAAATTAGGGCTCATCAATACAAAACTTAGTTCACAGCAAGCTGGGGTGTAAATCTACCCGGCACTAGCCTGATGTGCACTGTATTCATGTGGAATCTGCTGCTGTGCATTAAAAGTTCAGTACTGCACTCTGAAACAGGAGCAAACTATGTTCTTGTCTACACAAGGAAAAAGCCTGCGTTAATTCCCTGAGTAGTCCAGAATGGAACTTTTAGTGCATGGTAGAAGGGTCCACATGGATACTTAGGGCTCACCTACATTCTGAAGTTAATGAACAAAAGGAATGAATTTAACATGAATGAGAGTGTCCCCATAGGGGTTTAATGCAGAGTTTACATTAGAGGACTATATTAATATGAACTAGGAACCTTTTAGTTCACATCTGCAGCATACACACAGTGCAGCATTTTAGTCTGAACTGCAGGGCAGTGTAGACAAGCCCCAAGTGTTTGTATAGCCCTTTTTTAATGCCCTTGGTGCATATAAAACTATGAATTCCAGACCTTCCTTATTTTCTTAAAGCTCTTTTATCCAAGTACCACACAGATCAAATTTTCCTTAGTTTATGAAATCTGAAGGGAACAAAGACATTTACTATCAGCTACTGCTAAGAAAGATAAAGAAGACTAGAATACCTGGTTTTCTCAGATGGTTTGCCCATTCAAAGTAGTAACCAGGCCCGCAAGATAAGGTCTATTTTGACTATTAAAATCATTTGTTTGGAATCATCCAGTCCTTTGATATGTAACTTAATATGAATTCTGTAATACATTCACTCCAGGATGACCTTATATAAAAATAAGAATTGAGTTCAAGCTCCAAGTATTTTAGAGGATATAAAAACATGTTTTATGATAGCTAGGTGAGTCAGTCTTATGTCCTCTCAGAATGCACAGTGAATCAGTAGGAGGTGCTGATGACTATTATTCAGTGCACACAACATTCAGGGGAAATTAATACAGATTAAAACAACAGGGGCTGTCTCAGCTAAAAAATTTAATTCCACAACAATATAGTATTGTATGGTTCAGATTAATTTTAGAATCATAGAATCACAGAATATCAGGGTTGGAAGGGACCTCAGGAGGTCATCGAGTCCAACCCCCTGCTCAAAGCAGGACCAATCCCCAACTAAATCATCCCAGCCAGGGCTTTGTCAATCCTGACCTTAAAAACTTCTAAGGAAGGAGATTCCATCACCTCTCTACCTAACGCATTCCAGTGCTTCACCACCCTCCTAGTGAAAAAGTTTTTCCCAACATCCAACCTAAATCTCCCCCACTGCAACTTGAGACCATTACTTCTTGTTCTGTCATCTGCTACCACTGAGAACAGTCTAGAGCCATCCTCTTTGGAACCCCCTTTCAGGTAGTTGAATGCAGCTATCAAATCCCCCCTCATTCTTCTCTTCTGTAGACTAAACAATCCCAGTTCCCTCAGCCTCTCCTCATAAGTCATGTGTTCCAGTCCCCTAATCATTTTTGTTGCCCTCCGCTGGACGCTTTCCAATTTTTCCACATCCTTCTTGTTGTGTGGGGCCCAAAACTGGACACAGTACTCCAGATGAGGCCTCACCAATGTCGAATAGACGGGAATGATCATGTCCCTTGATCTGCTGGCAATGCCCCTTCTTATACAGCCTAAAATGCCATTAGCCTTCTTGGCAACAAGGGCACACTGTTGACTCACATCCAGCTTTTCATCCACTGTAACCGCTAGGTCCTTTTCTGCAGAACTGCTGCCTAGCCATTCGGTCCCTAGTCTGTAGCGGTGCATGGGATTCTTCTGTCCTAAGTGCAGGACTCTGCACTTGTCCTTGTTGAACCTCATCTCATTTCTTTTGGCCCAATCCTCTAATTTGTCTAGGTCCCTCTGTATCCTATCCCTACCCTCCAGCATATCTACCACTTCTCCCAGTTTAGTGTCATCTGCAAACTTGCTGAGGGTGCAGTCCACGCCATCCTCCAGATCATTAATGAAGATGGCCTCAGGACCGACTCTTAGGGCACTCCACTTGATACCGGCTGCCAACTAGACCTGGAGCCATTGATCACTACCCGTTGAGCCCTATGATCTAGCCAGCTTTCTATCCACCTTACAGTCCATTCATCCAGCCCATACTTCTTTAGCTTGCTGGCAAGAATACTGTGGGAGACCGTATCAAGAGCTTTGCCAAAGTCAAGGAATAACAGGTCCACTGCTTTCCCCTCATCCACAGAGCAATCTTATTTTCTTTCTACTGTTGACTATGTAAAAAATGTAAAAATATATTGTCAAAGCTTTAAAATTAACACATTCCAATGTTTACTTATATCAAAATCAAATATTTCTAACCTGTCACAATCACTTGCCCTCATTAGCTGTACAGTAAGTTTAAAACGTTTAAAAAGTGAGGTTTTTTTAGTTATGTGAAGGCAACGAAAAATATTATTACAACACTTTTATGCAATCTCCATGCAACAGCAGAAGTTGCAAAAAACAAAAACCCCACCCCCTAGACATACACACACTATTTCCTTGAAACTTTCCAAACAAATTAATATTAGAATAAGTATGAGAAATTTGATCCAAAAAGGAATTTATAAGATGCTAAAAAACATAGGTTAGGATGTAATAGCTTTTATACCCTTAACTACAGAGTTGCTACAGCAACAGTACCATTTTATAATGATTCTACATAAAGAGAACCTTTTGGTTATGTCATTTGAATATCAGAAAGTTACAGCATCAGAAACTAGTTCCAAGAATTGATTGCCCATTGAAATTTTATTAATATTTTGCATCTGCATTTCCTAGTAAATAGGGTGGAAAAATTATCATCTTGACAAAAGTACTTATCGGTGACTCCTAAATATTCTGAGTTGTTTATAAAGGTATAGAAAGATATTGCTGTTTTAGGTATTCTGAGACCATCAAAAACCCTGTACTGATAAGTGATATCTAATACGGTCTACACTACGAGTTTAGGTCGAATTTAGCAGCGTTAGGTCAATTTAACCCTGCACCCATCCACACGACCAAGCCTGTTTAGTCGACTTAAAGGGCTCTTAAAATCGATTTCTGTACTCCTCCCCGGCAACGGGTTTAGCGCTAAAATCGACCTCGCTGGGTTGAATTTGGGGTAGTGTGGACGCAATTCGACAGTATTGGCCTCCGGGAGCTATCCCAGAGTGCTCCATTGTGACTGCTCTGGAGAGCACTCTCAACTCAGATGCACTGCCAGGTAGACAGGAAAAGCCCTGGAAACTTATGAATTTCATTTCCTGTTTGGCCAGCGTGGTGAGCTGATCAGCACAGGTGACCATGCAGAGCTCATCAGCACAGGTGACCATGGAGTCCCAGAATCGCAAAAGAGCTCCAGCATGGACTGAACGGGAGGTACTGTATCTTATCGCTGTATAGGGAGAAGAATCTGTGCAGGCAGAACTCTGTTCCAAAAGACGAAATGCCAATATATTTGCCAAAATCTCCAAAGGCATGATGGACAAGAGGGTACAACAGGGACACACAGCAGTGCTGCCTGAAAGTTAAGGAGCTGAGGCAAGCCTACCAAAAAACAAAGGATGCAGACGGTTGCTCCAGGTCAGAGCCCCATATATGCCACTTCTATGATGGGCTGCATGCAATTCTAGGGGGGGCCCCTACCACTACTCCACCACTGTCTGTGGACACCTGCAAGGGGGGAGTCTCACGCAACAGGGATGAGGATTTTTTGGAGGAGAAGGAGGTTGAGGATAGCGCACAGCAGGCAAGCGAAGAATCCCTTCTCCCCAGCAGCCAGGAACTGTTCATCACCCTGGAGCCAATACCCTCCCAAGGTGGGCTCCCGGACCATGAAGCTGGAGAAGGCACCTCTGGTGAGTGTACCTTGGTAAATATAATACAGGGTTTAAAAGCAAGCATGTTTAATGATTAATTTGCCCTGAAGACTTGGGATGCGTTTGCGGCCAATATAGCTACTGGAAAAATCTGTTAACATGTCTGGGGATGGAGCTATGGGTACCCAGCCACTCCACCCCAGAGGACTGCCCAAGCAACAGAAGGCTGGCATTCAATAAGTTTTGAACTGTAGTGTGGCCTTGTCCTTCCCTCCTCCCCTCATCCACCACCCCACCCGGTGCTTCCCTCCTCACCCACCCCTCCTGGGCTACTTTGCGAGTTTTCCCCCTATTTGTGTGATGAATTAATAAAGAATCCATGATTTTGAAACAATAATGACTTTATTGCCTCTGCAAGCGGTGATCGAAGGGGGGAGGTCCGTTGGCTTACAGGGAAGTAGAGTCAACCAAGGGGGCGGGTTTTCTTTAAAGAGAAACAAACAGAACTGTCACACCATAGCCTGGTCAGTCATGAAACCGGTTTTCAAAGCTTCTCCACTGCGCAGGGCACCCAGCTGTGCTCTTCTAATCTTCTAACTGCCCTGGTGTCTGGCTGAGTGTAATCGGCCACCAGGCGATTTGCCTCAACCTCTCACCCCACCAAAAAAAATCTCCCCCTTAATCTCACAGATATTGTGGAGCACACAGCAAGCAGCAATAACAATGGGAATATTGGTTTTGCTGAGGTCTAACCTAGTCAGTAAACTGCACCAGCGAGCTTTTAAATGTCCAAATGCACATTCTACCACTATTCTGCACTTGGTCAGCCTATAGTTGAACTGCTCCTTACTACTGTTCAGGGTGCCTGTGTATGGCTTCATGAGCCATGGCATTAAGGGGTAGGCTGTGTCCCCAAGGATAACTATAGGCATTTCAACATCCCCAATGGTAATTTTCTGGTCTGGGAAGTAAGTTCCTTCCTGTAGCTGTTCAAAAAGACCAGAGTTCCTGAAGATGTGAGCGTCATGCACCTTTCCCAGCCATCCCATGTTGATGTTGGTGAAACGTCCCTTGTGATCCACCAGTGCTTGCAGCACGATTGAAAATTACCCCTTGCGGTTTACGTACTGGCTGCCAAGGTGGTCTGGTCCCAAGACAGGGATATGCGTTCCGTCTATCACCCCACCACAGTTAGGAAACCCCACTGCAGCAAAGCCATCCACTGTGACCTGCACATTTCCCAGAGTAACTACCCTTGATAGCAGCAGCTCAGTGATTGCATTGGCTAATTGGATCACAGCAGCCCCCACAGTAGATTTACCCACTCCAAATTGATTCCCGACTGATCGGTAGCTGTCTGGCGTTGCAAGCTTCCAGAGGGCTATAGCCACTCGCTTCTCAGCTGTAAGGGCTGCTCTCATTTTGGTATTCTTGTGCTTCAGGGCAGGGGAAATCAAGTCAAAGTTCCATGAAAGTGCCCTTACGCATGCAAAAGTTTCGCAGCCACTGGGAATCATCCCAGACCTGCAACACTATGCGGTCCCACCAATCTGTGCTTGTTTTCCGGGCCCAGAATCGGCGTCCACAGCAGGAACCTGCCCCATTACCACCATGATGTCCAAACTGCCAGGGCCCGTGCTTTGAGAGAAGTCTGTGTCCATGTCTTCATCACTATTGTGATCGCACTGTCGTCGCCTCCTTGCCTACTTCTGCAGGTACTGCACATACTGCAGGATAATGCGCGAGGTGTTTACAATGCTCACAACAGCAGCGGTGAGCTAAGCGGGCTCCATGCTTGCCGTGGTATGTCGTCTGCAGGAGAGCAGAATTGCAGTGGAAGCAGTGGATGACGACAACAGTTAGCAGTCCTACTGCACCGCCTGCTGACAGCAGTATGGGTTCTGCACGGAAAAAAGGTGCGAAACGATTGCCTGCCATTGCTTTCATGGAGGGAGGGGCAACTGACGACATGTACCCAAAACCACCCGTGACAATGTTTTTGCCCCATCAGGCATTGGGAGCTCCAGCCAGAATTCCAATGGGCAACAGAGACTGTGGGAAGTGTGGGATAGCTTCCCACAGTGCAATGCTCCAAAAGTCGACGCTAGCCACAGTACTGTGGATGCATTCCGCTGACTTAATGCGCTTAGTGGGGACACACATAATCGACTGTATAAAATCGCTTCCTAAAAATCGACTTTTATAAATTCGACCTAATTTCATAGTGTCGACATACCCTAAGTGGTGGCCAAAGAAGCTCATCATCTGCACTTAAAAAACCTGGGTACAATCACTGTTCAGAGAGTACAGACTGAGGCTGAAAAAGAACATGGATTTCCTGCCCTCCAATTCTTTATAAATGCCAAGGTATGGCAGAAAAAAAATGGATTTGCTTGCAATTTTGCTAGGTTCTTCCTCTGATTCTGCTCAGCCAGTTGGTCCTCATGATGCACTTGAGGAAGAGTGCTCATGGCAAGTTCTTTATATGCCTTATGTTACACTTCTAGTTAATACAACAGATACTAGATACTGTTTATAAATGTCAACTTCAGGTTTCAGCCTCATGGTCAGCCAATATGTTTTTAAAAACAAGGCTGATCAAATTAGCAGATTGTCCTCAAGGTAAGGAAATTACACAAAATATACAGGAATTAGCAGCAGTATTAGCTTTCTTCACTTCTACTATGGACCTTCTTTCATGCCCTTTGCCAGTTTCAGATTGTCTTTGAACTCCCCTAACCCCCACCTCATTATATTCATAACACATCCCACTCTTGGCCACATCTGATGGGAGATCTCTCTCTCACATACACCCATGCAAGTCTATTCATTAAAAAAATACGGAACTCTGCATTTGGACTATTACTGTTTAAAAGATAAAAACTGTCATTTGTTGAGTTCTTCAACAGTCCAGGCTCTACAGGCAAGAGGATCTTATGTGCAAACACAATTTTTTTTTTTAAAATAATTAATTTTGGCTACAAGCAAAATTGGAATATTTAGGTTTTCTTGTCTGAAAACCTAATTTGAGATTCAGGCTGTCCTTGAACAAGTGCCCTTAAAAGTGTGGTTTTTAGTGTGCTCTCTAACCCCAAATCAGGCAAATTCTCCTCAGAAGCACTTGTGCATTTCCATTTAAGTCAGAGGGCTGCAAGGGTACACAAGAGGAGAATTTGGCCCTATAGCTTCTAATACCAAACCCCACTGGGCAGATTTGTAAAGAGCGAGCTTGTTCCATTTTAAGTGGTCTTTTCTTAGCTGTTAGATTTTCTGTTGCTGAAATCACTGTTTGGAATCAATAACTGGAATTGTGGTCCCAGGTCTTGCAACTTATTTGCTCACGAAAACTGTTTTTTCTAAACTGTCTGCTTTAATGTTTTGCATGAAGCTCCATGGTGGGTTTCGTAGCACATGTGAAGAGCATCGGGGTTTCTTATGCTTCATATTTAGCTCAGATCACAAAAGAATGAATCTGCTGCAAAAGGAAGTGTCACTATGAATACTATGGAGTTACTGTTAACTTAGAAGTCTTCAATTTCACTTTATGTATGCTGTTTTCTTCATTTTTTGTATTAAACAAACTTATCTCAAGACAGTTTTAATTTGGTAATTTATTTTGAAGCCACACATGTCAAAGATGGAAAAGTCCTGCTTCTAACCTGCAACACCTTTTCAGGCAGTGCTCACTTTGGATAAACCAATCCCAGTGACCACTTACAGGTGATGGATGCTCTCCAGTGAAGGCTCTTCTTGTGAAGGCCCTCCACCTGGCAAATATGCTCTGATTCTGAAAGCTGGAAAATGTTTGCTTTACTGAATTAGGTCTTCCAATGTACTAGTTTCCTTCTTACCACTGCCCTCCAATTAATAATCTTATTTATAATCTTATCATTGGCACTCAAATGCTTCCCTGTGTAATGCAGCATGTGCCAAATTCTGTATTGATTTATAGAGAGTTGCACCAGGTACTTAAGTAAATGTACAATGGGGTGCACAGCATGTCTTTGGCCCTACATGTGTGCAATTACAAGAACCCAGGCTGGTATGAGAAGCATGGTACAAGTTATTTTTCATATTGATACAAACAGACCAAAAAAACCCCAAAACCCAAATCAAACCCCAAATTCCCAACAAAATTAACAGAACAAAGCAAACAATGGTAACAGAAAATTGGTAAACATATGTCGTTAATGATGACTGAGTAAAGAGGACAGTTTCAACTTTGATTCCTTGGAGATTAAATAAATGTGCAGTTTTACAATGAAATTCATATAGTAAAATGCCTTTTCAGGTTTGGAAGTAGGAAAATGCAAATAAACATTTGCAGTTCTTTCTTATTATGTCAGTATTTTAGCTAACAGTTTCAGGGAAAAAAGCTTTACAAAAAAGCAAAACAGGTCCTATTCTGAAACCACAGCAGTTTCAGCAGTTACCCAAGTGGTGCACCTAAACCACACAGAGGACTCACTTCAGCAAAAAGATGATGAACAAAATGATTTACCACAGTAAATGCTGTTAACTTAGTAATGAACTCCACCCATACTAAGCGCTTATCTTAATTTCATACCCCAAGACCAGCTTTAAGGCAAGTGACATGGGTGGCTGTTTAGAGGCAGCACTGGAGTTCAGGGTGAATATTTATTCTCAGTATCTCACTGAGGCAGCACTGGTGTAGTGTGCTATTACAGAATTTGGCTTATCAATGAAGCAGTGGGATGGAGTAACAACACATTTATGCAGAAATGAAGACCTTGATCTTTTCTGATAGATTTTGTTAGATTCTCCATTTAGGGTCTGAGCCTAAAATTTCTCTCAGAAATACAAAAACAATAAAAAAGATATTTTACTGTATTACATGATAAAGAGCATGTGACCATATAATTATAATAATACACACACACAGGGGTAGAGAATTAAGGTTACACATATCACATTAAATTTAGCACAGCCTGATTTAAGCGCTTATATATGCAACTTTAAATGTACCCAAAGTAGCTTTTTGAATGGAACTTTCTAGGGTGCAAAAAATAATAAAGAGTAGAAGGTTCACTATCTAGGATTTCAGATTTCTGCTAGTTTGCAGAAAAATTGTCAGTAATGAGTGTAAAATCCATAATCTGGACACTACTTGTGACAGTACCTGGATTCCTGTCTCATGCAACTCGGATATGCAAGAGGAAGCCCCATTCATGCAAGCCTTGGGGACTGCAGCGTTTGTAAAGTACTTCACAGCATGGCTCCTCCTTAGCACCTTACCAACTGTTCAGCAGTCTGTCCTAACTTTAATAAACTTGTTTCCAAGCAGCTAAATTATCCACCCAGTCCATAGACGTGGAATGTACCTTTCCTTAGCTGGTCACTTTACAAGCTTATAGAAAAAGGAGTACAAATGTACTGCACATTTTCAGTATGTGATCATAACTCAGTAAAACCAAAACTATTTTTTTTCAGAATACTCTGATATTTCTCCTCAGCAAGGGCTATTTCCTTGCCGTATTTCAGACTCTCAGCTATTTTGGCTGTAGAGCTGTTCACAAAATGAAAAACGTATATATACACACATTTCCCTCCCTCTCCTTGTACACAAAATTTTTGCAACCACTTTTACTTAAACTTAACAAAACAAAACAGGCACCCCTTTGAAAGACATCAGACCTGAAAAAATGTCTCTGGAAAAGTGAAAATTTCCAAAAGTTATGAACCTTCTAAAAGAGGGGGTTAGAATAGAAATCATTATGCAACCTTGACTATAAGTTGCTACTGCTGTATCATTTTGTTATGTTGGGGAAAAATGAACAGGTAAATTATCTTCTGAACAACTTGCTTCATCAATTAGTACTGAACTATCATCTTCAGTATAAGAGATCATCATAAAACAACAGAATCAAAACGTGAATGGAATTTTTAGTTTGTGGCTGGGCCAGCTGCTCCACCCATGAGTCATTTATCCTACACAACAAGGGATGCCTGTATTGTAACCTAACTGTCAGATCTTCTGGAAGTCATGAAAAAAATACGCCTTCCTGTCAGTCACCAACTCTAAAGCTGAGGTTCCTGCTCACAGCCGCAAAGGAGGAGGAATTGAGATGACTGGGGACTGCACCACCTTTTTATAATCATGGGCATCAACTTACAGAGCCATGAGCAGGCATCCACACTATTCCAAACATGCATCCAGAAGGTTACAAAGCTCTGCAAAACCAGAGGTGCTTAGCCATGAGTGGGAATAACCTTTTTGGTTGAGGACCTAATTAAATAAAGCCATTTTATATTCTTTCTGCCTCCCAAAGGAAGCCATCCACGCGGTTTGAATAAACACAAGTAAATAAAGTACAGCCCTGAGTAAAGAGGAACATAAAATTTTAAAACTGCAAGGGAAGTTTAGTATTTGCTTTTGTCTTGTTAATCAATTTGCTCAGTGTAAATTCTTTATTTCAACTATACTGCATAATTAATAATTGTTTCACATCAAAAACAAGTATTCTCTTCTTAAAAGTAATCTGAAGAAATACATAGGCCAAATACTGTGCCGAGTGATATTGCACTGGATGCAAGTCAGTAAAGGATTTAGCATAAATAATAAAAATGTGATAAGAGTTCAGATAAGCCTTTTGTATTAAGTGTTCAGGCAATTAAGATTTTTATTAAAAATATGGCTTTTTAAGAAAATTAGGCTAATGTATCCACAGGACATATAGCATTCAACCTTGGTTTTCAATATTTTACCAAGAAATTGAACAAAATTTTGTCCTAATTTCCATCCAATTGAGAGAGATAGGAGAGGAAAAAACAAACACTACTAAAAGTGTTCTTGCGCAATGCAAAAGGCAGTGCTGACCTAAGGTCCTTACCCCTTTGTACACTGAGAGTACTAAATCCTGAACTATTTTTACAGATCTAAAAGTTTCAGAAGATGTCAAATAGTCAAACCATAAAATACCTTAGATTTAGAGAAGTAACATTTGAAAAATAACTATATTTATCATTAACATAAAGGAGGAGGAAGCTGCAAATATAGAAGAGAGCAACCAATGTCAGAATGGTCTAGAATGATAAACCTGATATGTATATGAATACATACCTATACATCTCTATGTAGTCATTCATCCACTGTAGCTCCAGAGTCAACCTGTGCTCACATTTTCTCTCAACAGAAATTCACACTTGGGATGTTAAAACTGGGGCCTCTGCCCCCTAAACAGTCCATAAGAGCCATGTAGCATATGAACTGCACAATAATGGAAACAGCTCATCCTAGGGACTGACTACCGTTCCCATACCTCTAGCTCTTGGGGGCTCTTTACTGTGGTTGACATAACCCGCTCCAACTAACTTACATATGTTGCAGCTATGGCAAAGCCCCTGTCTTCAATGTTAGGGAAGTATCTTTCCTGCAGATGATGGAATAATGTACACAACTGAACTTGGAGTTTGCAGGATAGTCTGATAAAAATATTGTTTAAATTGTATTTAAAAGATTCTTGACACTTTTACACACATTGCAAGGTTCAGATACCATCTGCATTCATCTGCCAGCTCATGAGGTGAGGAAAAGGTCACATAGGACCTGATCCAGCTGCTACTGAAGTCAATGGGAGACTTTACTGCCTTTATTGGTAGTAGGATAGGGTCTTAATGCTTTGAAATGTAAAGAAATTTAAAAGGGTCTCAGACTCAAATATGTTTAATAAATCTGCTTTGGAAAGGTCAATTATTTATTTTACTGTTCATGTAAGGTCTGATCCTGAAAAGGGATGCGCTTATGCAGACCTTAATGCTGACACTGAATCCTGCTGAAGCCAATAGAGCTCCAACAAGTTGATCCCTTTGAAAGATCAGGGTCATATTTAATTGAAGCCAGCTCAGCGGGAGGTTCACAGTTTTCGTCTTCTCAGGATTTCTTGTGATATTTTGACAGCTCAGAAATAATACCAATTATAAGAACAACGTGGGAACGGAATTAAAGTCCTTCACTCAAAGGCAGAGGTGCTAACCACTAACCTTTGAGATACCAGTTTATAAATTTAGTTTCCATAGTAGACAAGACTCACAGATACAGAATGAAAAAAAAAAATCTAAAATCTTGGCTAATTTCTCCAGCTTTGGTGAGAGTCTATAGTTTAAAATTTTATCCAAGCATATATAAAAGTAAACATAAAATATATGGCATCAAATAGTCCAGGAGAATGGGAAGTCCTACTTAATATTTATTTAAATATCTAGATTTTTTAAACAAATAATAGCCAAGCAATTTCTATTTAAACACTGAGTTTAACACTTACTCCTTTGAATTCTAAAATATTATGTGATTATTTTCCAGCAATTTGTTACTTTGTTAGTGTTCCAATAAAACATGGAAGTGCGGCATACTAATGGCAAATATATTATCGCTGCAGACATCAACAGTTCGTACATACAAAAAATAGATTAGTTATTGAGATACAAGACATTTAATTCAAATTCCAAATTTACAAAGGAGAGAAAACTAGAGCAATCAGAAGTTATTTTTAAAAATTACTATTACAGGCATTAATTTATACTGCATGCTATATCAACAGCCATTTGTAAGCAGAACGCACATTTATAAGTAGATTACATTTTTATTTCAAAATGTTATGATTTTTATATTCTTTCAAGGTTAAAAAAGTCACAACCACTATAAGCAAGCAATAAAAATGAAGAAGAGGTTGAAGGTTACACACTGGTTAGTGGTGAAGGTTCTTCCACTAATATCACTGGTTAGCAGTACTGTTAAAACCACAATGTGGAATGCATGGTGCTGCATTTAAAGGAAGTGGGTAAGGGTGGGGTAAATGCAGCAGGTCCCACGATCAAAGCACTAGAGTATTGAATTTTACTTATAACCCAATCACTGACACCCACACAGGAACTTCCTGTACTTTAAAAAAATCTGTTTCTCTCTTTTTTGCAATCAACAACTTTTACCTAGAAACTAGTTAGCGGTGAACTCTGACTGATTTTAATCTGCAGTTCATTGCAGAAAACATGTAATTGTTAATCTGTGAGAACCTACAGACAGCACATTTTAACTGACAGGTTTCAGTGGATCAGCTTTTAATTTCCTCCTTTTTTAATTACAGGTAAGTTCTACAAGACGCAATACTAGCATAAGAAATACACAATGCCTTAAAGTTTAGTAACACTGAGTGCTACAATCAAAGAGCTACTTACAACAGGAAAATAAAAGATAAAATTAAGTGTATTTGTAAATCTACAAACGATATTAAGATATTAGAAGGATTTTCTAAAAGCATTTACAATACAATTCAAATTGCTCACATATGGCACCGTTCATCCAAAATATCAATGTAATTTATACTATCTATTACGCAACAATGAACACAACCCTGATTTACACTGAACAGACAAAAAACTAACTCTGATAGCTCCTTAAACTAGGCTTAAGGACAGGTCCTCCTTTTATGTTTGTAGGATAAAAATAAGGCTAATAAGGACAGTCTAAGAAACAGCTTTGGGGAAACAATTTCAAGAGTTTCTTTTAAAACGTGGGGAGGGATGGAATTATATGGATTTCGGGGTGGTACATGACCCGCACTATAGGGCCCACCACTGTATGTTGTGTTTGCCTGCTCTCTTCAGATGCAACAGCAATGACCCCAAACAATGGACTATGTATGAGCAGAAATACCTGCCAGTATAGTACAGTGGGAAGCAGTGAATTTTAAAAAGATTTGGGGGTCATGATGGATAATCAGCTGAACACGAGCTCCCAGTGTGATGCTGTGGCCAAAAAAGCTAGTATGATCCTGGGATGCATAAACTGAAATCTCAAGGAGGAGGAGGAGAGAGGATATTTGACACTGGTGCCACTGCTGCTGGAATACTGTGTCCAGTTCCGGTGTCCACACTTCAAGAAGGATGTTAATAAATTGGAGAGCGTTCAGAAAAGAACCTTGTGAATGATTACAGGAGTAGAAAACATGCCTTATAGCGTGGGTTCTCAAACTGGGGATCGGGACCCCTCAGGGGGTCGCGAGGTTATCAAATGGGGGGTCGCGAGCTGTCAGCCTCCACCCCGAATCCCGCTTTGCCTCCTGCATTAATAATGGTGTTAAATATATTGTAAGTGTTTTTAATTTATGAGCGGGGGGTCGCACTCAGAGGCTTGCTATGTGAAAGGGGTCACCAGTACAAAAGTTTGAGAACCACTGCCTTATAGCAACAGACTCAAAGAGGTCAATCTATTTAGTTTAATAAAGAGAAGGTTAAATGGTGACTTGATTACAGTCTAAGTATCTACATAGGGAACA
This sequence comes from Chelonia mydas, assembly GCF_015237465.2. Taxonomy (NCBI): domain Eukaryota; kingdom Metazoa; phylum Chordata; order Testudines; family Cheloniidae; genus Chelonia; species Chelonia mydas. The sequence continues at coordinate 16,137,538 of NC_057858.1, read as the reverse complement.
AATATTTAATAGTGGGCTCTTTAATCTAGCAGAGAAAGGCATAACATCATCCAATGGCTGGAAGTTGAAGCTAGACAAATTCAGACTCAAAATAAGGCATAAATTTTTATTGAGTAATAATAAATATGGCCTGTGTTATACAGGACGCCATACTAGATGATCACAATGGCCCCTTCTGGTCTTGAAATCTAATTATCCATTTACATGTATAAATATGTCTTTTTACAGGTGCATTTCTGGAGACCCCTTTGAAATCCCTTACCAAAGACAAAGATGATCAAGGATAGCCTAGTGACAGTACTCACATATCACAGTGACAGAGAGAATTCCAGTGTCAAAGCAATTTATGTTTAATGAGATATAATGGGAAATTAATACACGGAGAGCGATTAAATATAACTGGCTGAACCCAGGCTATGGACTCATTACTGCAGAAAGTTCACCAAGAGCAAGATTGGGTCTGAGGAGCGTGTTTCTGCTCTGTCAGGTGATTCTGAGCCAGCCAGCCAGCACAGATCCAAAAGTGGGTATCAGACCAGGCTAGATAATGAATGTGCTGATTCACTGTCTTTCTAGGGCAGCCTCCACAAGATGGGCTCCAACACTCCTTAGACAGAAACCAATGGGGAAGGCAGTGGTGACATTGCTGCTGGCCTCTACTGGGATGAATCACCTTCCTAGTGCAGCTGCCCCTGCAAGGACAGGGGCAAGTCAATGCATATCGTCCCCTGTCCCTGCAGAGGTGAATCTGGCACAAGACCAATAATTTTGCACGAATCAATTCAGATTAAGTAGAAATCATAGTATTAGTGTCCTTTACCTAAGGATAGTTAGAGACCTTTTATTGGTACTTTATGTTTTCTGAATAATGAAGGGGATAAGGTAGATACAAACCACATAAGTACTTTTCACACAATGCTTGTGTATTTTTCTTATCAACTACATGATAAAGGAAGAGTGTAAACTGACAGTAATAAGACCAAGTTTTAGATTTGTCTGATCTGCACTGATATTTGTTCACCTCTTAGAAAGATCTTTACCACATACTTGTTTTTGAATTAAACGGACTAACGAGCAAGGTAAGAAACAACGGAAGTTCCTCTTCTGTTACTTGTTTTGTGAACAGGATTTCCATCATAACACTCATTTGTATCTCTTGCAAGCATCACAGAACATTACTATGTAATTTCTCATGTTTTAAGAAACCACTGATGATTGCTAGTGTGGAAGGAAGGGAGGAGTTTAACTGTGCATTTGTATGTGAGGCTCATTTGCTTTCCAAAAGAACAACTTTGTTTCTTTTATAGTCTCCTTTAACAGAGGAGTATTGCTCCTGGTAAATTTTCTGTCTTCACATAACAGGAGAAATGAAGATACTTAAGATGCTACTCTTTCAAAAAACTAGATAAAAGCAATGTTCTCTTGTCTAAATTAAAAATAAATTCAAATTAATGAACTCCGAATAAATGTAGCCTATTACAGCTAAAAATACAGGCAAAATAGGCAGTACTCTGAATCAACCACCTTCTAAGATAGTCTGCATAAAAACTTTTTTTGGGGAGGACGAGATACAAATCAAGGTAACATCCATAGGGGAAAGAATGAGGAGTACTTAGAGAAGTCATTCTTTGACTGCCATTCCCTGTCTTTGTTGGTAGAATTACACTGTATTTGCTAGGAATAATCATGTTTAGGCAAGAAAGACATAGAAAGACGCCACACTTAAAAATAATACTAAAATACGCCTCATCAGTATTATCTGTTGGTCTCATTCCACTTTACAGATCCCTTTTAAATTTTGAATTATTTTGTTCAGACCGTTTTCCAGAAAGAAAGACCAAATAAAATATTCTCTAATCAATAACATACTGCCTATGAAAACTGACAAAAAATACAACACTTCACCACACGTAGCATTCTAGATGGCAAAGAGATTACCTCTTGCTGCACAGTATATTCTCTCTCACTGCTCAATGTCCTGGTGGTCTGTTTTATTGTATATGTAATGTATTATTATTTCTATTTTAAATCCTTGGGAGGCTCTTAGATACTATGGTGATAGAGATCCTATAAGTAGATAGTTATGGAATTAACTGCTTCAAGGACCTTGCTACAATTACAATCCTTTTTTTTGTCAGTATTCATCAATACTCAGACCTGCAATGCTCCAAAATGCCTTATCAATTGGAAACCAATTTTTTAAAGTATCTATCAGATCCTTTCGAGGAGTAAAGCCAAAATGGCAGCTGAAAACTAGTGTTTGAAGATTTAAAGGCTGCAAAAATGCAGGTTCCATAAAGGTGGCAAGACTTAAATTTATTCTGTTTGCACAAAGATTTTGATTTATTAAATAATACGTCCCAAACATTGATTCAGTCTGGGGATAAAGGCATGATTTACAACAAATCAGAACCTACAGTACCATCTGGAATATATCCATAAGGATGCTGCCTCTTTTTGAGTGGGGTGGGAGAGATTAGCTAACCTGCAGTGCCAACCAAATGAGCAATTCTGCTTTATAAGTTGAATAGGTGTGAGAACTGCAAAGCAAAAGTGTCAGACAATACCAAAATGTAACGCAAGGGAACTGGGTGACCCACACTTAAAACGTATGGGGGTTACTGTGGCAGACTGACAATTTTCTGCAATATCCTGAATGAACTTTACTGAATTAAGTTAAACCTTACTGAATTAGGTTTAATACCTCTGGGTTGATTATTTAAAAATGCAATTGTGTATGTGCTATTGTGGAATTGTATGTACTCCTCTTGGAAGAGGGGGATGCTAATATAATTCCTCTGTTTATAAGCCGTTTGAAGTCAGCCCCTGGAAAGATATATGCATATACCAATTAAACTGGATTCTCCAGGGACCAACAGACAAAGAAAGGATTTTGGATTAAAAACCTGATCTTAAACAGGCTCAGGGCCGCCTTCTTGATCCAGCAAACGGATAGAACCTCTCATGGAGGGCCCCAATCCTTATGGAAATATTGGAAGGACTTGGCCTACCAAGGCCCCTTACAACTATGTGCTTACTCTGAGCTGAAGCAATGATGAACTTGAAACCATAAATTTCAAGGTCAGATGTTGAAGGACTAGTCTTGCCAGAGCCCATGTTAGGATTAGTGTGATCTCTGGCATGCAGATAGGATCTTTTATTGTTTTTAATAATGTTTTCTCTGTAGTGCTTTTACCTTAAGAATAATATAGTGTGCTTAAAAAGAGCTGTGTGGTATCTATAATTGTGGGCAATCATACTCTTAACCATCTCTTAAGAGAAAGCAAACTGGTATGTTTGGGACGCTGGTCTCTGCTGGGAACAACACAGTGAAGGCAAAGAACAGTGCAGCCTGCAAATACCATGGTCAGAAGGGAGTGAGATGCAGGTCTCCACCGAAGAAAGGCAATGGCTGGGGAGCTGGAATCCTGAGAGTGGGTGCCTTGCTGGACCATTGAGTGGAAATACAGGTTCAGTTGTCCTGAACTGTGACAGTTAGAATATCTAGCCACATCTTGTAAAATGCTCATTACCATAGTAAAAAAAAAAGTGTTTCTAGAAATTCTGGATGCTTGGCCTATACATTTTTATGTTACAGAAAATCTGGTGCCAGAGTTTAGAGAGCAAACTGGAAGCATGTTTGTGTCAGGATTATGCTTTTTTCTGTGAGCTAACCAAAAATTCACTGTTTAAGTCAACTGAAATATACCACAGCTTGATAAAAGTGGACTTGAAACTAATAGCTTATGAAATGTCTCCCATTTGTAAACAATTTCACCAGCATCTGAACAGCTTAGAAAATGAAATCTTGGGATAGCAAATGACCTGAAGCTGAATAACATATTAAAACAAGGTTTATATTCTTAGCTCAACCTATACAGCAGCTTCATTTGTATTTAGGGATCTCTCAAAACAGAAACTGACCCATACACTCAGAAGCACCTCTGAGCTGAACTAATGCAAAAACATGTAGACACATCTTGCCATTTACTGAAAATCTGATATTTAGTCCCAAGTACTGCAGGTCTGAATCAGCCGCTGGTCTTCTTAGAATCTGGGCTGACCGAGGTCAACAAGACAGAAAATCGTAAATTCCTCTTTATCTTGACAAAGAAGATGGGAAAACTGGGGGAATTGGCTACTAGGAAAAAAATGTACTTACCACTAGGTGGCTTGGGTCGTGGAGGAACACTTTTCTTCGGTGGGAGAGCTGGAGTGTCTGGCTTACTTTTAAAAGGGTCATCTGAGAATCCCATCCCTCCAAAAGAGGAGGTGAAAGGGTCTGAAGCTGTGGGCTATGAGATAAAGGAAAGGTAAACATATGCAGATAGTAAAGATGATCTGTGAACTTTATAGAAAGTAAGTGAAAATTATTAACTCCTGTTTGAATTAACTCAGAAAAATGATAAGGAGTAAAATTCACAAAAGCAACTTAGTGACTAGGGAGTCTGAGTTCCATTTTCAAAAGCACCTAAGTCCCTTAGGAGCCTAACTCCTAATAATTTTCATTGGTACTTAGACCTTAAGTCACCTAAGGCACTTTTTACAATTTTTATCCCTGACAAGAAAGGAAGGGCACTTGGGGAATAATAAGGGGAAAGAATGGGAGGTAAAACTGTATTTTATTCCTGTTTTTATCTTACCCTACTGTACAGAAACCGTAACTAATTGGTATTTGGCGTACTGGACGTAGTAAAATGTACTCAATGTGTACATACCTATTGAAAATTTCATATATAAAAAAAGGACTATTTTATAGCTGTCACATCACAGCTTTTATACACCACTTCTTTTATATTCACATACACACACACTTGTTCCTTAGGGCTTGTCTATACAGCGTGAGTATATGGCAAGCTGGGGTGTAAATCTATAGTGCACTAACTGGCCCCATGGACCCTTCTACAGCACTCTAAAAGATCTGTAGCGTACAACCCTGCCAGAACAAGAGATGCAAAACCTGCAGAAATATTTCCAAAGCTACAATGATCATCCCAAACACACCTCTCAAGATCCATGGACTCTACACATGCCTATCACAACATGTGGTGTACCGCATCCAGTGCATTAAATGCCCCAACAACTATGGGGGTGAAACAAGACAATCACTATGCTCTTGAATGAACTCACACAGGAAAATGATAAAAGACAAAGACACCCTATCACCTGTGGGTGAATACTTTTCACGAAGCCATCACTCTATAGCTGACCTATCAGTCCGCATCCTGAAAGGAAACCTGCATTGCAGTTTCAAAAGATGAGCCTGAGAGTTTAAATTCATTACTCTGCTAGACACTAAAAATCAGGGACTAAACAGTGACACTGGATTTATGGCTTATTACAACTATCTGTAACCCACTAACCCCGTCTTTTTGTCCTATGACCGTAGGGGTGTGTTAACAGGCCACTCTACCTTGAATGGTCCCTAATAATATGTGCTAACTACTTATGCTAAACCAGTGGTTCTCAAACTTTTGTACTGGTGACCCCTTTCACATAGCAAGCCTCTGAGTGCGACCCCCTTTATAAATTAAAAAGACTTTTTTATATATTTAACACCATTATAAATGCTGGAGGCAAAAAGGGGTTTGGGGGGGAGGCTGACAGTTTGCGACCCCCCCATGTAATAGCCTCCTGACCCCCTGAGGAGTCCTGACCCCCCAGTTTGAGAACCCCTGTGCTAAACAATCTGTTCCACCTTGCAGTTTGCTGGGAGTACCTTTCCCAGACCCAAAGAAGAGCTCTGTAAGTTTGTCTACACAGCAAACGGACATCAGCAGCTGAGCAGTGCCAGCCGACTCTGGGTTGCGGGCAGGGGCAGCGAGTTGTATGGGCCTGTGCTCCACCGAAGTTCGGAGCCGGGTCTCTCCCCTGGCCCCGCCTGCCGCTCCCAGGCAATCTAAAAGGGCCCGGGGCCGCCGCCACCACCACACTGGGGCTAAGGCGGCTTCTTGCCTGCCCGCTCCGCTCTACTTCGCTTCTGGAAGCGGATGGCATATCCCTTCGGCTCCTCCGAAGGGGGATGGGAGAAGGAGGGTGGTATCTCCGTGCGCTGACCCTGCCCTGAGCTGTGGCCAATGGAAACTGCGGGGGTGGTGCCTGCAGGCAGCAGTGTGTGGAGACCCCTCCGGCCCTCTGCCTAGGAACTGCTGCCAGAAGGGTGTGCGTGTTGCTTTCGGGAGCCATTCACGGTAAGTGCTGCACCCCTCACTCTCTCCTGCATCTCAACCACCTGCCCCAGACCCCTCACCCAAACTCCTTCCCAGAGTCTGCCCCCTGTACCCCCTCCCCCACCTCAACCCCCTGCCCCAGGCCAGACCCCGCATCCAAACTCCCTCCCAGAGCCCAGCCCCTGTAAAGGACCCTGCCAACCATTTAAAAATAAATATATAAAAAGTGATTCCACACTGATTTATTCATTGCTTTACTGCATTTTTATCATGTTTTCAAATGTATGTTAAATTTTGATTCTGCAACAAAAAAGGAGTTCTGTAGGTAAAGCACTAGAAGGCTCAAGCTCCTAGGGAGATCCTTCTGAGAGTTCTGCTAATTAAAACCAAACATCCTGCTATTTGTAGAGGCTGCTGCCACCCAGTGGAGGAAAAAAGCTTTATAAGCAAAACATGACAGTATTTTATTATTTTGGCCACAAAGACATTCTAATTTTAAAATCTCTGGAAAATATATCTTTAAAGCTTTCCTTTTCTTTCCCGATATATGAAAATCCCTTAAAAAATAAAATCTATTTCCTATCCAATATTTTCTCTAAAGTGCACACACATTCAACTTGTCATTGTAGAGCTGACTGTAAAGGTTGAGTGACGGACATTCATTTTAACTCTCCAAAAAGAATCTTGGAAAAAATGACATGGACTTTGTGAAGTTTTAATCTGTGATGTCTGTTTTAGTACAGGAACGCCCCAAAAGTTGGGACTTTCTAGAGAAATTTCAAGAAATGTTCACTTTTAAATGTTTCCTCTGAAAAAATGTTAATACATTTTTGACTAAATAAATAACAAAAAGAGTTATGTTAAAATTTGGAGAGTAAATTCTAATACAGAAAGTCAAATGAAGGGATTTGAATCCTGTTTTCCACGTAAATCTCAATGCAACCTTAACTAAGGAACCACCAGGGTAACTCAATAATAATCATTTGGTCACCTAAATTACACTAGAACACAGATACGCCCCTCTATTGCTCCCCCCCAAAAAATCTAGAGATTTTGGTGAGACAGACAAACAAGTTATTTAAAAGCCTGCTGTGTCCAAAATAATTATATCATTAGTCCCTTTCAGAGGGTTTTTCCAAATGTGACTGCAAGATTTTGCTTGTTTCAATATAATGCTATTCTTTTCTTCACACTCATCAAGAATTATATGAAAAAAAAAAAAAAAAAGGAAAAAATGTTTATAGAGAAGGACTGATGCTTCCTTTGGTAACATTTACCTTTGACATCTGGCTAAAATCTGCAAAACCCTCATTGCTATTGAAGGCACCACTTCCAAATGGGTCTAACGTTCCAAAAGGATCTGAAACAAGTATAGAACAAAGCTATATGGTTTTTATTTTGTTTAACATAATACCTAGACAGAGGAAAAATCTACTGTCACTGAAGTAGACCACCAGACAAATTGAAAAAGGACACCAACATAAAGAAGCCCTCTTAATACTAGTGCCAATAGCACAAATTATTTAATAAATTCACAGGAAAGTCAGGTTTCTCTCTTTATGATGCAGTCAAATCATGACAAAGTCTCTTTAAATAGGAGCTGACACCTACAACATGATTTCATAAAACATTTGCTTTAAAATACTATCAAGTCAGCAATCATGACTTTAGTGAACTAAAAGAATGATCAATTTTTTTCCCTTGGATGAAAAATCTGGCAGTAACAAGGCATGCTCTATTACCAAGATGAAAATATATAAGGAGAGAAGCTCAATTAGTTGAACTTCCATCTGTTCACTCCATTCGAGCTCTCTTTTGTAGGCCATAGTTTCTTTTTAATGCTGTTCATTCAGACTTTGTCTGTTACTTAAGGGTTGTTTACATGGAGAATTCAGGAAAATTAATCTGAATTAACAGAAGGTATGAATTTGAAGCTGATTATTTAAACCACATTAAACCTCTGGGTGAACACCCTCATTCAGAATTAACGTGGCCTTAATTTGGTTTAGTTAAGATAAATCAAATTCAGACTCCTTTAATTCTGAAAGATGGTGTTCACACAGGGGTTTAAATAATCCACATTAAATTCACATCTTTAATTAATTTGGATTAATTTTCCTGGATTTCCCAATGTAGACAAGCCCAAGACTACTCAGACCACATTCCAACTCTCTCAAAGATTCCTTTCTCAAGCATTGTTTTTCCAAAGGTTAGAAAATAGCACCTCTAAATTCCTGTTTATTTCTAGTATCCTAGTTTTTAAATTCTGTTCCCCAATTGAGTTCATAACCAATAAGAACAATCTATCAGCTCCAGCAAACTCTTCCATGATCTTGAAAACTTCTATAAGTCACCCTGAAGTCTTTTTTACCCATGAGAATCAGTCATGCTCAAATGACACATGTTCTTAATGAAGGTAGACCCAGACTGTCACATCCAGAGGAGAAGGGGAGAAAAAGGGGTAGCACATGAAAATTCTCCCCTCATGGAGGATTTCTCCATATTCTGCCACTGGGAGAGGTGTGTGGTTTTCCTACCTGAGGAGGTCCAGGTAGTTTGGTCCTCAGAAGCTAAGGATGTTGAGAGAGCTGCTAGAAGGACAGAGCCATCTGTATCCAGGCCCTGTGTACTAGCTGTACATCTCCTGGCTCCCCAGGTGCATGGTTCCACTGGAGTCATATTGCCAGGCACTGCCCTGGCCGCCCTTGGAATTCCCCACTTAAAGAGGAATTCCCCCAAAAGAGTTAAGGTTGCCTCAGGTTGGATTAATTTATCTCCTGTTTCATCATTGCTTGCTTAGAAGAAAGGTTAGGAGCAATGCACAGTGCATGTGTGGAGGATCCCTCGATAGTCTGTAATAAGTACACTGTGAGGATGTATCCCATAGAATTGCAGTCTGCTTCTGCTATTTCGAAGCTTGAGGTTGAACTCTGTGCAATTTCCAGTGCCAGCCCATTGGGGGTCCTAAGCAGGAACATTTTGGGGGGCTCCCCACAACACATACTAATAATTAATAGGGGGCCCCCTTGAGCTGCTCAGGGCCCTAAGCAATTGTTTAGTCTGCTTATGCCTACGCATTGACTCTGGCAATCTCCAAATTTTAACTGATATACTTGTGTGTCAAAAAGGCAGCAGAGTTTACCTGTGCATTTTACAGAAGAAAATACTTCCCTCTTACCTGGCCCTTTTGAAGAGATACCTGAAGATGTGAAAGGATCGCTACTTTCAAAGGGGTCAGGCTAAATGAGGAGGAAAGAAGAAATGGTACATGTTAATAATTTTAATGTATTCTGCACTTACCTTTCTGTGTATACCAAAATCTTCCCTACACTATGAAAACTGCTATTCTAGGCCAAATTAATCTCTAGTGCAGTGGTTCTCAAATTTTTTTTTTCACAGACCACTTGAAAATTGCTGTGTGTCTCAGCGGACCACTTAACGATCTTTCCAAATGTTGTTTGTACCATTAGCTAACTATTGTAAAGCACTTTGGATAAAAGCACTATATAAAAAAATCCTTAATAATAAAGGTTTTTTTGTTCTACAAATAAAAGCACACAACTCATATTTTAATATCAGTAGTCTTACCTTTCTAATGCCATGGATGTGCCCTCTCTCCCCCACCGCGGCAGCCCCCGA